>NC_044556.1:53979975-54292475 GCF_007565055.1 Rhinopithecus roxellana | reverse complement strand
TAAGGAAATGTCACTGCCGTTGTGAATATAATGATCTTTTGAAAAAAATGCAGTTTTTTCAACATAAGCAGACTTATCTTCTGGGTTTTTTTTCTTTTAAACATCTCTTGATTTTTGTATTTCAAGCCACTTTTTTTCCTTTTGTAAATGTTTTTGCTGACGCAGATGAGCAGTTTAGCTGAAGATTTATCTTTTTTAATGCACGAATCCAGAAAGTAAGAAGTAGACATATCCTATGACAAGGAAATGATGATTACTACCTTGGGGAGATAATGTTCCCTCCTACAGAGGCTACTTAATGGTTGAAGAGGGAAAGGGAAGATAGGACTCCTGCATTCTGGAGTGGTGTGGTTTTTGATGACTTGGCTTTTCCATCTGTAAAATGTACATAAAGAATCATTTTCTTATTTTTTGAGTAATTGTTTTTGATGAAGGATGATGAAACATTTGTATCTTTGTCTCTAAATGCTTTTCAAAGTCAGTGTCCCATTTCAGCATCTTGCCCTGGGTCTTGCCTATAGTAGAGTCTTGGTCAATGCCTATAGATTGTTTAAGGCCTCGTTAAATCTGCATTAGGTAACTGCAAAGCCTTCTTCTTGTATCAGGGGCTATAGTTGATAGAACACAGGCAAAGGGCTAGGATTTCTGGTGACCAGGAACAGTTTAAGAGGATGCTGTTGGATGGGATTGACATGAACCATTGTGTGTGAATGTGCAAACACTAGTGTTACCACTGTCCCATGTGACTAACCTTCCCCAGCAGGGGCCAGTGGTTTTAAAGGGCAAAGCCGTGGGCCTGCTAGATGATGACGGAGCACGAGAGACTTGGAACTCAGAGCTAAAGCTGGCAAGTTGGCTCCTCCACTGCTTTGCTGGCAAACATGTTGGCCATTTTAGGGTAAGGAGTGGGAGGCCTTGAGAATCTCATGGACATGTTTTCTACAGTAGCTAGCATGTCACGAGAGGATGGGACTGGTGAATGTGTACAAAGGAGAAGGGACGTGAGGAAAGTGTGCTCTAAATTATGAACTACTACAATACTTTATAGTATGCCATAGTTTATAGTATATTACAAATTATACTCTAACTGTAGACCACTATAAACTGGGAACAAGGCAATGCATTTTACCAGTACAATCTGTGGTGTGGGTGGTGTTATCCTCATATTGCAGATAAGAAAGATTGAAACTTAGATGTTTAAGTGACTTCTTGGCACTCACACAGCTGGTAGATCCCTTATCTGGGATTTAGATTTAGATCTTTCTCCAACTCCATATTCTTTCTACTATTCCTTCTTCCTCTCTAAAGAGGCTCTTTGTGGTCCATTTCAGTTTGGACATTCTATGATGCTCCCAAATGTTATCTTCAAAAGGTCTTTCAAGAAGCGGTTAGAGCTCCAGGAATAGTACAGCTTGAATGTGCTCATCAGTTAAACACATTCACATCTCCCTTGGGGCTGCAGAGTCAGGAGGGTTAATTAGCATCTATCAGGCAGTTCTGAAGTACTTACAAGGGCTCAAAGATGACCTTGAGGAACATTTTATTTTGAGGTGGCTCCTAGAGTTTGTGTTATAGATTGGTCACTTTCCACCCCCCTCACCCTAAACTGGGAGCTTTTACTTACAACAGGTCTTTCTCTGGAAGCTGCATCTTTGTTGCAATTTCCTGTTACAGCTGGCCCTGGCCAAACTGAATTCAGTGTCCTAGACTCTTCCCCAAACCGCATTCTCCTCTCTTGTGGCTCCTTTTGCTGTTTCAGGCCAGGAGACCCGGATAGTTGGCCCAAGGTAGGGATTTCAGATATGTAGGTTATTTGCTGCTGGTGATTTTTTTTTTTTTTGGTAAGATAGGTAATGCATTGCTCTGAGCTATCCACATTCTCCGATTTCCTCTGGACTTTCCACTGCTATGTGTAAGGTGCTGATCAGGGCAGGCAACTCAGCCAAAATGAGAGCTGTAATCAATGGCCATGGAACCAACGAAGTCAAATGGATCCTTTAAAGAAAGACCTCGGTAGCATTGTGAACTCACCGGCAAAATCTAGTCTCACAAACAAGAGAAACATTGGTGGGGTCGGGGGTGGAAAGAAAACTATGCCAGTGATTATTTTCTGCTTAAGCACTAACCCAGTCTTTATGGGTAGGAACAAGGGAAATAAAAATTGGGTAAATTGATGCTGGGTGTGGTGGCTCATGCCTGTAATTCCAGCACTTTGGGAGGCTGAGGTAGCAGATCACCTGAGGTCAGGAGTTTGAGACCAGCCTGGCTAACATGGTGAAACCCCATCTCTACTAAAAATACAAAAATTAGCCAGGCATGGTGGCAGGTGTTTGTAATCCCAGCTACCTGCCAGAGGTAGAGACTGAGGGAGACTGAGGCAGCAGAATTGCTTGAATCCACAAGACGGAGGTTGCATTGAGCCAAGATCGCACCACTGCACTCCAGCTTGGGCAACAGAGTGAGACTCTGTCTCAAAAAGAAAACCAAAACAAAACAAAACAAAAAGGGCTAACTCTTTGGGGCACAGTTTCACATATGTGACAGACAGCGTCCTCAGCTCTCCCCATAGTCCAGCCCATGAGAATACATCTGGCATTATTACAGAGTGTCTAAATGATTATTTTGCTCTTCTGTCATCTGATGTGTTGGAAAACACTCCTGCAATTGTTTTGCTTATGTTGGCTTCTGGGCTGAACTTAATCTTCTAATGGATTTTACTCCCTTTCCAAAAGGTCTTTATAGCATTCTAACTCCTTGTGAGTCCTTGGGATTTTCCCTTGTTGGCCAAACCCTGCACTGATTGTGGACGCTGTTTAATTTACTGTCTCCTTTCAGACTTGCCTGTGAAGATTAACTGTCCTTGAACAACAGCATCACTTATTGTACTTGACCACATTTGCTTCACCTTTCTCAACTGCACTGTTTTCCTTCCTCGTCTCTTAGGCACACACATATAACAATGCATGTAATTTGTTAATTCCTCCTCTCATAGATACACACACACAAATGCGTGTATGCACATTAACACTCAAATGTGTAGCATATATGAAGTAACAGGGTCTCCTATCTCTTAAGAGCAGAGTAGTTGATGTTGCAAATGTCATTTCTCATGAAGTCTTAGGATCTGAGTCTTGAAAAGCCAGCGACACCTTTTTTTGTTTGTTTGTTTCTGGTCATCTTGAACCAGATCCCAGAGTTGCTTGTGAATGTGTCCCTCATTAGGAAATCACTTCTTTGAGATGATCTCTTAGTGATTCCAGACCCTTTAATCATTTAACAGTTCTAAGTGCCAGCCACATACAGGGCATTCTCTTCTCCAAGTTATTCCTAAGTGAAACTGACTTTTGTTCAGGCCTTGCCCAAGAATTGGTCAGAGGGCTAAGGTATTAGGGGTGAGAGGGCTACACTGGAGGGGAGATAAAAGAATAGAAAGGGCAGATGGGTGTCCAAGATAATAAAAAAATTAGCTCATTACAAAGCCAGCCACATTCAGACTTACATCATGGCAAGTGCAGCAGAACTTTCTGGCTAGGGGAATATTTAGAATGGGAGCGTTGCCCAGAGATTGTCAAATGCTGGGGAGTTGGTACCTTGGGAGGGCAGTGGAAGCCAGTGGGCTTCTCTGTTCACATCTGTATGTGATTTTTCTAGGAAGTGCTACGGGAGGTAGCTAATGAAGAGAAAGAAAGCCAGGCCCAGACCAGGCACGGTGGCTCATGCCTGTAATTCCGGCACTTTGGGAGGCCGAGGCAGGTGGATCACCTGAGTTTGGGAGTTTGAGACCAGCCTGGGCAACATGATGAAACCTTGTCTCTACTAAAAGTACAAAAATCAGCTAGGCGTGGTGGCAGGCATGTGTAATCCCAGCTACTTAGGAGGTTGAGGCAGGAGAATTGCTTAAATCCAGGAGGCAGAGGTTGCAGTGAGCCGAGATCATGCCACTGCCTTCCAGCCTGGGTGATAGAGCCAGACTTCTATCTAAGAAAGAAAGAAAGAGAGAAAGAGAGAGACAGAGAAAGAGAGAGAGAGAGAGAGAGAGAGAGAGAGAGAGAGAGAGACAGAGAGAGAGAGACAGAGAGAGAGAGAGACAGAGAGAGAGAGAGAGGAAAGAAAAGAAAGAAAGCCAGGCCCAAATCTGGTACACATGTAAACACTGTCAAAGGCACTGTCATCTGTAGTAGTAGTCAGGGGAAGAGGAGAGGTGGCCATCAGCTGCATGTGCAGTGTCTTGGGGCCTCTGTGGCAATCTGAATACTATGGGCCACAGTGAGTGTAACCCAAAGTTCCTGGACTTGATTTAGCCTTCATCTCTTCAGATTTTCTCTACTAGCTCTAGACGCTTCCCTTTGCTATCCATATTTCAGAGAGGACATTTCTGCCTTTGAGCAACTCCATTAATCAAGTGGACAGATTATTACTTTGCTTTTTTTTTTTTTTAATGCCATAAATTTTCTCTTGGCTAAATTTTGAGCCTTATTTCTGATCATTCTCCAGTGCTCATTTCCTCCAAATGCATAGGCCTGTTTGCCTTTCCCTAACACTGTGGGTACATAGAGCTTTCTGCACAAGTGCTCGCTGCTCAGTCTCCCTCAGCCCTCACATTCCCCTCCTACCTAGTCTGCCTCGCAAACCCTAGTCAACCTTTCATTTTATCACATAGTGTTTATAATATGGAATCATAATTATTGGACATCCATCTTTTCTCACTTGTCTGTGAGCACCATTAGAGCAGGAACCATGTGTTAATTATTTGGATGTCCTGCTTGGTAAACAGCGACTCCTTATCCCTGTATCTCACACAAGGAATATGAGTGGGATGTAGGCAGGTGATGGTTGGGGGAAGAATTATTGTAAGAACATTCCAAATGAGTGGGAGACATAGGTGCATCTTATCTGGAATTTTTTCCTCCCACGGATTCCACTACTACTACTCCCAGCTCTCCTCTCCTCACTTGGTTTCTCATGTTGACACGTAATGGTCCTCTGTGGTTTCATGTGTCTTATCTCCCCTGGCTTAACTCCCAGCTCCAGATGTCTCTCTTCCCATGGACTGATCCCTTAAAATGTACAGTGGAAATTGCCTGACAGTAATGCCTATCTGAGCTGTTGCAGGCTTGTGTGATGTTCTGACAGCCATTGGCAGTCATTAGGTGTCATCTTTATTTCTTTACACTGCTTCCTATATGTGAGCTCTGAAAGAGGATAAGAGTGCCAACAAACCAGTCTACCACTGGGATAAGTACATGGGTCTTTCTAGGATTTATCATCATTAAATATTGAGATTTAAGTGGACTTGATACAGAGTCCATAACAAACACATAATCTTGGGGTTGGCAGGGTATGTTATGGGAGTTCATAGTGTAGATGGGATGATGTCTGGTTGGTTCCATTAGAACCTCTGATGGTTAATTTTATGTGTAAACTTGAGAGCCCTTTCCCTCACCTTGTAAACCTCATTATATGATTCAGTATCGCCAGCCTCACCATTGCTGAGGGAGACTAAAAAAGACAACCTGCAGCCTCCAATAAGGTTGTTGGGTTATGATTCTCATCATCATCTGGGACAGAGAGCTCCCTGTTCATATGCAGATAGCTTCTCTGCCACCATACCCCTGTTGTACTTTCATTTTTTGTGAGTTAGATTTTTTTGGTTGACTGATTTGAACAACAGTTTCAATCTTTTGAAAGACTATCCCACATCCAGAAAGGCATTCCTAAGATGTTCCTGGAGTTGTAAATCAGACTAGTCATTGCAAACCCTTGAGAGAATGTGCTGGTTTCTCTCTGTAAGCACAGCAGCCTTAACAATACAAATATAGTTTCATATTTATATAAATAATATTAGTATGCTTGCTAGTGTCTGATTTTCATGAGTCTTTCATTTTTTGTGATTGCTTTTGAAAATGTTTTGTTCAAATTTTATACAATAGTTTGACTTTGCCATTCTATAATATGTGTGGAATTTCATAAATATAGTTCTATCATTTAGTATTTATATGATTATGACATGGTTTTTATGTTTTGCTATGGAATTTAATTGCATATGTGATTATTTTTCTTAAACTGCTAAAAAATTATTAAAATGTGCTTTCAATTATGTTCATAGTGTGTAAACCCACACAGTTACAAAGCCACAAAGCAGTAGAGAGTTTTAAATGTTTTTAAAAGCATTAAAACATTAATGTGCATTGTAGAGTTGCAGATCTTATTTTTAAGAAAAGTTAAATTTCTTAATTTTAATCTGGCTTACACAAGGTAGAGCGGATTGCATTATAGAAAGAAATTTGGCAGTTGTGTTTCCTAGTTGCATTTATTCCCCATGTGTTTGTAATGGTAAAAATCTGTACTCTGTTTTCTCCTAAGAAACTAAGATACTCTTAAAAAGCATATTATCTAACAGCTTACTTATTCCAATCAATTGTTTGGGTTTTGTCTTCTTTTAGAATCCCTTCTAGTTTCTCCCCCTTTGAAAATACAGTGATGTTGTTTCTATGGAAACAATGATGTCATGGGGTATGAATGACCACCAAGAGTGCCATATATCAAGGCAATGGTAGACCCCAGCTTTACCTATGAAGTTGCTAATGAGGGTCCGTTGTCAGAAACTTGAAATATATATGACCGAGAGGGAAGTAGATTTATGTAGCAATTCTGGACGGCCCATATGGAGTGAGTGTGTGTTTGTGAAGCCATGTGTATGTGATTGTGAAATACATCCCTGCTTCACATTTTGACTTTAAATCATCCGGATTCCCAGATCTGTAGGGTGGGAACTTGAAACCTATGAAACCAAGTCCTCAGTATCTATGGAAGGAATGAGGGAGAAATATTTGTCCCCAGGGCTTGGTATTCAGAACCATCAAGCTTGTAACATCAGCGTTAATACGAATAGGAGCTTTGTAACGCATGTAATATATATACATTACTATAGAGTAGATATATCTAATTTAACTTGCCTGTATTTAGATGGTATCTAAATATAGATGGCATTTGATGACTAACACGTACAAGTTGCGACTAATTGATCAGAACC
Source organism: Rhinopithecus roxellana (assembly GCF_007565055.1). Classification (NCBI taxonomy): domain Eukaryota; kingdom Metazoa; phylum Chordata; class Mammalia; order Primates; family Cercopithecidae; genus Rhinopithecus; species Rhinopithecus roxellana. The sequence goes on along the minus strand of NC_044556.1, from coordinate 54,285,442 downwards.
AGAGACATATTTAGCAGTGTACCTTAACTTATATATCCAAAGAATGTGGTCCTGCCCAAAGAGGAAAGAGGTTGTCTGGAAAGGCTAAACTCTTAGTGATCATACCCACTTTTTTTGCTGTTCCTTTTTTAAAACTGCATCTAGATCTTGCAACTCACTCTTTTGACTATTATCAAGGTAGATTATATATATATGTATGTTTTTTTTAATGGCTAAAGTCATTTGGAACTGAGTATAATGATTGACTATCTTGATAAGCTCGCCCCAACTTTTTTGCTATTCCAGTTAAAAAATGAGGTGTGGTTACAAGGTAATGAAGCTGATAATTATGTTTATATATTGGTTTTAAATATCTTCTGAAGAGATGATTTCCTCAAAGTTTCAAGCAATAGTTACTTCATTAGAATTTGTTATATTCCCAAGGTGACTAATATATTCCCAAAGTGCCTTGAAAGTTAATGTTTATTTGGAGATATATATGTTCAGGTATACTTAGCAGAAACAACAGTAAATCTCATTGGTCTGGCATCAGAGAATGAGGTTCTCCATATAAGTAAAATTTCCAGGTAACTCAAGCTTTCGCCTCTAAGCATCAGTTGTATCTTTCAAAATTAATAAGATTTAATTACAATATTTTATAACCTTTCATGTCCCCTTTTTCTTAAACAATATCCTGATGTTACCTTCTATGGCAGCAGGGAGTTTGCAGATTCTTAATGTACAAACTTTTAAGAATCTTGAGATGGGAGAGTACCCTGCGTTATCCAGGTGGGCTCAATCTAATCACAAGAGTCCTTATAAAAGAGAGGCAGTAGGTGGTTGGGGCGGGGGGAGAGAGAGAGAAGGCAATGAAATGATTGGAACAGAGAAAAAGGTGTTAAGATGCTATGCTGCTGGCTTTGATGATAAGAAAGGGGCCAGAAGCCAAGGAATGCAAGCAGCCTCCAGAAGCTGGAGAAGTCAAGGAAATGGATTCCCTCCTATAGCCTCCAGAAGGAACACATCCCTGCAGACTCATCTTAGACTTCTGACCTCCAGAACTTTCAGAGAATAAGTTTGTGTTATGTTTAGGCCACTAATTTTGTGTCCCCAGATCTCACCTTTGTGATGGACATAGTTCATTTGGGAGATTGAGCTGGGAAAAGATAGGTAAACAGATGATTGCAATCCAATGTATTAGGTACTGAAATTGAATTATGAACAAAAGAGTGGTGGGAATTCAGAGGAAAGACAACTCTTATTTTGGGGGATCCAGAATGGGATTCATATTGATATAGGACTTACAGAAGGAATGCATGTCTGTGTTTGGGTTCATGGTAGGGCATTGAGGGAGGGCATTGACTATAGAGAAAGTGGTAGATGAGCAAAGAGCATTCCAGGTAAAGCAAAAAGTGTAAATTTCTCTGGGTTGATTTTTGTTTGACGGAAGTAGATGAAGGCCCATGATGGGGAGTGTGACATCCGTTTTGGTTTCCTGCAACCTTTGCTTTCTGTATTCCATGTTGGCTGGGTATTTTGTCCTTTAAACTAAAATTTCACCTGTGGATAAGAGAAGCATCACTTACTATAAATATAAGCTAGAGAGATACCAAATTAGTGGCCAACGTATTTTCGGTGTGATTCCAGAAGCCCTCATTCTTTTTTTTTTTTTTTTATTATACTTTAAGTTCTAGGGTACATGTGCATAACGTGCAGGTTTGTTACATATGTATACTTGTGCCATGTTGGTGTGCCTCACCCATCAACTCGTCAGCACCCATCAACTCGTCAGCATCCATCAACTCGTTATTTACATCAGGTATAACTCCCAATGCAATCCCTCCCCTCTCCCCCCTCCCATGATAGGTCCTGGTGTATGATGTTCCCCTTCCCGAGTCCAGGTGATCTCCTTGTTCAGTTCCCACCTGTGAGTGAGAACATGCGGTGTTTGGTTTTCTGTTCTTGTGATAGTTTGCTAAGAATGATGGTTTCCAGCTGCATCCATGTCCCTACAAAGGACACAAACTCATCCTATTTTATGGCTGCATAGTATTCCATGGTGTATATGTCCCACATTTTCTTAATCCAGTCTGTCACAGATGGACATTTGGGTTGATTCCAAGTCTTTGCTATTGTGAATAGTGCCGCAGTAAACATACGTGTGCATGTGTCTTTATAGCAGCATGATTTATAATCCTTTGGGTATATACCCAGTAATGGGATGGCTGGGTCATATGGTACTTCTAGTTCTAGATCCTTGAGGAATCGCCATACTGTTTTCCATAATGGTTGAACTAGTTTATAATCCCACCAACAGTGTAAAAGTGTTCCTATTTCTCCACATCCTCTCCAGCACCTGTTGTTTCCTGACTTTTTAATGATTGCCATTCTAACTGGTGTGAGATGGTATCTCATTGTGGTTTTGATTTGCATTTCTCTGATGGAGAGTGATGATGAGCATTTTTTCATGTGTCTGTTGGCTGTATGAATGTCTTCTTTTGAGAAATGTCTGTTCATATCCTTTGCCCACTTTTTGATGGGGTTGTTTTTTTCTTGTAAATTTGTTTGAGTTCTTTGTAGGTTCTGGATATTAGCCCTTTGTCAGATGAGTAGATTGCAAAAATTTTCTCCCATTCTGTAGGTTGCCTGTTCACTCTGATGGTAGTTTCTTTTGCTGTGCAGAAGCTCTTTAGTTTAATCATATCCCATTTGTCAATTTTGGCTTTTGCTGCCGTTGCTTTTGGTGTTTTAGACATGAAGTCCTTGCCCATGCCTATGTCCTGAATGGTACTACCTAGGTTTTCTTCTAGGATTTTTATGGTATTAGGTCTAACATTTAAGTCTCTAATCCATCTTGAATTAATTTTCGTATAAGGAGTAAGGAAAGGATCCAGTTTCAGCTTTCTACTTATGGTTAGCCAATTTTCCCAGCACCATTTATTAAATAGGGAATCCTTTCCCCATTTCTTGTTTCCCTCAGGTTTGTCAAAGATCAGATGGTTGTAGATGTGTGGTATTATTTCTGAGGACTCTGTTCTGTTCCATTGGTCTATATCTCTGTTTTGGTACCAGTACCATGCTGTTTTGGTTACTGTGGCCTTGTAGTATAGTTTGAAGTCAGGTAACGTGATGCCTCCAGCTTTGTTCTTTTGACTTAGGATTGTCTTGGCAATGCGGGGTCTTTTTTGGTTCCATATGAACTTTAAAGCAGTTTTTTCCAGTTCTGTGAAGAAACTCATTGGTAGCTTGATGGTGATGGCATTGAATCTATTAATAACCTTGGGCAGTATGGCCATTTTCATGATATTGATTCTTCCTATCCATGAGCATGGTATGTTCTTCCATTTGTTAGTGTCCTCTTTTATTTCACTGAGCAGTGGTTTGTAGTTCTCCTTGAAGAGGTCCTTTACATCCCTTGTAAGTTGGATTCCTAGGTATTTTATTCTCTTTGAAGCAATTGTGAATGGAAGTTCATTCATGGTTTGGCTCTCTGTTTGTCTGTTACTGGTGTATAAGAATACTTGTGATTTTTGCACATTAATTTTGTATCCTGAGACTTTGCTGAAGTTGCTTATCAGCTTAAGGAGATTTTGGGCTGAGACAATGGGGTTTTCTAAATATACAATCATGTCACCTGCAAACAGGGACAATTTGACTTCTTCTTTTCCTAACTGGATACCCTTGATTTCTTTCTCTTGCCTGATTGCCCTAGCCAGAACTTCCAACACTAAGTTGAATAGGAGTGGTGAGAGAGGGCATCCCTGTCTTGTGCCAGTTTTCAAAGGGAATTTTTCCAGTTTTTGCCCATTCAGTATGATATTGGCTGTGGGTTTGTCATAAATAGCTCTTATTATTTTGAGGTACGTTCCATCAATACCGAATTTATTGAGAGTTTTTAGCATGAAGGGCTGTTGAATTTTGTCAAAAGCCTTTTCTGCATCTATTGAGATAATCATGTGGTTCTTGTCTTTGGTTCTGTTTATATGCTGGATTACGTTTATTGATTTGCGAATGTTGAACCAGCCTTGCATCCCAGGGATGAAGCCCACTTGATCATGGTGGATAAGCTTTTTGGTGTGTGCAGCCACTTTTAATAGCAAATTATGTAGAATGACTTAGCACCTCTTTGTTTCTCCTTAATGGTTAATCATCTTGTCTAATATATTTAGTGAGTACCAACTAAGCGCAAAGCATTTGCTAAAAGAGCTGTGGGAGATTTGAAGGTGCTAGTAATGTGAAAAACAACATTTAACCAGACTCATTTATTGAGCCCTTGAAGTCAGGCACTATTCTAATCTCTTTAAGTATATTCTCTTTATGATTTTCAAAAAAATTGCTTACTTGCTGCCCGTATTCCATTCTCTCACTTTTCTCATCTTAAATTGACTTCTAACCCCACCTTTCTGCCTGAATAATAATTCTTAAAGTAACTAGTGACCACTGTCTCCAAACCCATTGGAGGTTTCATCCTCTGTGAGTACTCAAGAACATTTGTCACAACTGGTTATCATCTCTTAATTTTTTGATTTTCACTATATATCACACTCTTCTGACTTTACTGTTTCCTACCATTCCTTCTGTTGGATTGAGCCATATAGAAATTTCAGGTTGTGTTAGTTTATTTTGTGCTGCTATAACAGAATACTATAGACTGGGCAATTTATAAAGATGAGAAATTTATTTTCTCACAGTTCTAGAAGCTGGAAAGTTCAAGATCAAGGTACTGGCATCTGGCAAAGCCGTTTTTGCTGTCTTTACATGGAGGAAGATGGAAGGGCAAGAGAGAGGGGGAAAAGTGAACTCACTCCTGTGAGCCCTTTTTATAACGGCATCATTCCATTAATTAATGAGACCTAAACACCTCCCATGAGGCCCCACCTACTAACACTTTTGCACTGGGGATTAAGTTTCTAACACATAAATTTCTGAGAGACACGTTGCAATCATAGTACAAGTAGCTATTTTGGTCTGTATAATGGCATTTTCCTAGAGGTGGATTCTCTTTTGTTTATAAATATTGGCATTCTCTCTTCCCTCTTTTTATTCTCACCCTAGGCAATCTCATGCACATTCCCAACTGTACACAGACCACCCAGAATTTCTGTTTCTGGCTTAGACTTCTTCTGACCAAATTCTAATTATATGCCCACTGCCTACTTGACATCTCTTTTTGGATTTCTCAAAGGCACCTCAAAATCAGTGTGTCCCAAATCAAACTCTTTACTTTACTCCATAAATCTGGTTCTGTTCTAGTTCTGATCCAGTGACTGGGACCACCTTGTATGCAATTTCACAAACCTCAGAAACTTCCCCATTGACTTTTCATTCTTCCTCCTGTCCCACATCCAATCTAACACCAGGTCCTGTTGCTTTTACTTCTAAACTAGGTCTTGAATCCAACTGCTGCTCTCTCTGTCTCCAGCCAACTGGACTATTACAGTAGCCTCCGAATGGTTTCCCTACATCTACATCAGATTTGCCTTTACCCCGAAACTGTTTTTCATATTGTGACCAAGATGAGCTTTTGGAATCAGAATCTCCAGCCATGTTCCCCTTCATCCTTCCAACCTAAACGTGTCTATTGGTTTCTTTCTCTCTTAAGGTAAAGGCCAGACTTCTTCACATGGACTGTAAGGCCTGCATGTCCCTATTTTCTTCTTCAGCCTCTTCTCCCTTCACTGATGTCCTCATTGTCTTTCCTGGGGTCATGCTATTTTTTCAGTTCCTTGTAGCCTCTGTAATCCCTCCAGCCCAAGGCCTTTGGCCATGCAGTGACCTTTGCCTAGAATGTTTCTCGTCCCTCTTTGCCCTCTCTCCTCTCCTCTCCTCTCCTTTTTCCTTTCCTTTCTTCTCTTTTCTTTTTTTTTTTTTTTTTTTTTTTTTTTTTTGAGACAGAGTCTCACTCTGGTCGCCCAGGCTGGAGTGCAGTGGCGTGATCTTGGCTTACTGCAACCTCCATCTCCTATGTTCAAGTGATTCTCGTGCCTCAGCCTCCTGAGTAGCTGGGATCACAAGCATGCGCCACCACACCTGGCTAATTTTTGAATTTTTAGTAGAGACGGGGTTTTGCCATGTTGATTAGGCTGGTTTTGAACTCCTGACCTCAGGTGATCCACCTGCCTCAGCCTCCGAAAGTGCTGCGATTACAGGCGTGAGCCACCACGCCTGACTTTTTTTTTTTTTTTTTTTCCAAGACAGGGTCTCACTCTGTCACCCAGGCTGGAGTACAGTGGCACAATCTTGGCTTACTGTAACCTCTGCCTCCCAGGCTCAAGCGATTCTCTTGCCTCAGCCTCCCGAGTAGCTGGGATTACAGGCGTGCACCACTGCCACCCGGTTACTTTTTGTATTTTTAGTAGAGATGGGGTTTCACCATATTGGCCAGGCTGGCCTTGAACTCCTGACCTCAAATGATCCACCCACCTCCGCTTCCCAAAGTGCTGGGATTACAGGCATGAGCCACTGCACCCGGCCCTCTTTGCCTACTTTCTATCTGTATTTTAAATTCTATGTGTCACTTCCTCCGGGAAGCCTTCTCTCTCTTTCCTGACTAGGTTACCTCTCCCTATTAAAGGGTCATTTTCTTTATAAGAATATTCAGTTACAATTTTATGTGGATTTGTGGGGTTCTTTGCTGTGTGTATCTCATAAATCTGAATTAGGTAACATTGATCCCATTTTATAGATGAGAAAACTGGGGCAGGTGATTTGTTTGAGATCATTCAGCTAGAAAGTGACTGAGCTATGAGTTGAACCCAAATCTGTGTGACTATATTACTGTTAGGCTCAGCTGTGAGGAACAACAAAACCTTAAAATAACATAAGCTTACACAAGATAGAAGTTTCTCTTTCTCATGTAAATCCTGTCCCAGAGTGGTGTAGTAGTCGCCCATGGTATCAGAGATCTTGACTCCTTATGTAGTGCTGCTCTGCCTAGTATGACCCTGACCTTGTAGTCCAACATGGCTTTATCTGAGGCCAGGCAGTAGGATGGATGAGGGGACTAAGGAGAGATGACAAAGACAAAGACGCATGGGGTAGTCTCTTCAGGTGTTTAGAAGCTGCCACAGGTCATTTCTGTTTGTGTCCCGTAGGCTAGAATTCAGTCTCATGGCTGCAAGAGAGGCTGTGAAATGAAGTTATTATTCTGGGTGGTTATGTGCTTGCTAAAAATGTGGGTTTCTGTGACTGCAGGAGAAGAAGCAGTGTGTATTGGGAGATTACAAGCAGTCTACATTGATTCTGAAATCCATGTTCTCAGGGCTCTAAGTCCCTGGCCTCAAGGATCTCCATCTCATTGAGAAAATAAAATATAAACAAGTGAAAAGTTAATGGTAAAAGAGAAATAGCAAACTGCAGAACAGAATGTTACCAAGTGTGTGGGAAGGATACAGGAACGTGAGATGAATTTTGATGGTATTCAGGAAGATTTAGGTGTTAGATGGATGTGGCAGTCCATAGCCACGAATCGCCTGGTAAGAAAATTCTTCCCTTCTTAAATACCTTTCAATCTTTTGGATTATATCAACACATGATATAAGCTGGTCTGTACTACCAATCTAACACTGGTTGTAAGAGGATTACTTTTTAATTTTGCATTCTGGTTCATGGTTTTTCCTTGCTCCTGAGTCTTAAACATGGTTCCTTTTGATGTTATTGTTGAAAGCTTTGCCCAAAGGGTTTTTCTGCCTTCATATGCTAGAATAGTTCTGAATTGCCTTCTGCTGAATGCTGGCTTACTGTTATAATTAATCCTCAGAGAAGAATCTATCAAGTATTTAAAATATTATACCAAGATGCTTATAATTCTGATCTTTTGTGCTTTTCTCCGAAGGGGATACCTTTTCTAGTCCATAGAAATGACTTCTTGTCTGTGGTTGCTAGGTTGAGGGTAAAGTGGCTTCTTAGCAAGGCATATGGAAGACTCAAACCCTTTGTACAGTTTCTGAAGATAGTGTCATCATTATGTTATGGTACTAGATCCTCTCTTTCTTCTGTAACATTAATATAATGGAGGTGGTCCATTTGGATCTTGTCTGACCTATCTGCCTGTGGTAAATGGTCAAACAAATATAAAGAGATCACAATGACATAGAGTGAGTAACTGTTTGATTTTTGACACTGCCTAAGAAAGAGAACCATGTATGCTAGACCTGGTGTAAGTGGAAAACTAGCAGATAGATCAAAGAGCTGTATCTGCCCCCATTAAGGTAATTATCTATCTCCAAACTAATGTTTGGAGTAAAAAAAGTCTGCTTCCGTCAGAGTTTTGGCATCACTAAAATTGGTATGGAGAATTATACTAGAGTTTTCCCCGAGGGCCCCACCAGTGTTAGGGAATGGTTGTTAAACCTGGTGGATCCGTGATGTACATTTATCTCCTTTTCTCTTATGAAGCCCCATTGGAATAACCTCTTTAACAAGGAGAACAGGAGAAGAAACAGTCAATAAAGAGATTTCATAGTAACTTTTTACAGGACAGAAAGGCTGGGCACGGTGGCTCACGCCTGTAATCCCAACATTTGGAAAGCCAAGGTGAGAGGATCACTTGAGGCCAGGAGTTCAAGAACAGGCTGGGCAACATAGAGAGACCCTGTCTCTACAAAAAAAAAAAAAAAATTGTTTTAAATTAGCTGGGCACCTAAGTCCCACTACTCAGGAGACAGGCAGGAGGATCACTTGAACCCAGGAATTTGAGGCTGCAATGAGCTATGAGTACACTACTGCACTCTGGCCTGGACAACAGAGCAAGACATTGCCTCTAGAAAATAAATAACAGGGCGGAGCAAGATGGCCGAATAGGAACAGCTCCAGCCTCCAGCTCCCACCGTGAGCGACACAGAAGACAGGTGATTTCTGCATTTTCAACTGAGGTACTGGGTTCATCTCACAAGGGAGTGCTGGACAATCGGTGCTGGTCAGCTGCTGCAGTCCCACCAGCGAGAGCTGAAGCAGGGGAAGGCATCACCTCACCTGGGAAGCACAAGGGGGAAGGGAATCCCGTTTCCTTGCCAGGGGAACTGAGACACACAACACCTGGAAAATCGGGTAACTCCCACCCCAATATTGTGCTGTACCAAGGGTCTTAGCAAACGGGCACACCAGGAGATTATATCCCACACCTGGGCGGGAGGGTCCCATGCCCACGGAGCCTCCCTCATTGCTAGCACAGCAGTCTGTGATGTAACTGCGAGGCAGCAGCGAGGCTGCGGGACGGGCGCCCACCATTACTGAGGCTTAAGTAGGTAAACAAACCCGCTGGGAAACTCGAACTGGGTGGAGCTCACAGCAGCTCAAGGAGCCCTGCCTGTCTCTGTAGACTCCACCTCTGGGGACAGGGCATAGCTAATCAACAACAACAACAACAACAACAACAACAACAAAGCAGCAGAAACCTCTGCAGACTCAAACGACTCTGTCTGACAGCTTTGAAGTGAGCAGTGGATCTCCCAACATGGAGGCTGAGATCTGAGAACGGACAGACTGCCTGCTCAAGTGGGTCCCTGACCCCTGAGTAGCCTAACTGGGAGACATCCCCCACTAGGGGCAGACCGACACCCCACACCTCACACGGTGGAGTACACCCCTGACAGGAAGCTTCCAAAGCAAGAATCAGACAGGTACACTCGCTGTTCAGCAATATTCTATCTTTTGCAACCTCTGCTGCTGATACCCAGGCAAACAGGGTCTGGAGTGGACCTCAAGCAATCTCCAACAGACCTACAGCTGAGGGTCCTGACTGTTAGAAGGAAAACTAACTAACAGGAAGGACACCCACACTAAAATCCCATCAGTACATCACCATCTTCAAACACCAGAGGTAGATAAAACCACAAAGATGGGGACAAAGCAGGGCAGAAAAGCTGGAAATTCAAAAAGTAAGAGCGCATCTTCCCCTGCAAAGGAACTCAGCTCATCGCCAGCAATGGATCAAAGCTGGACGGAGAATGACTTTGACGAGATGAGAGAAGGCTTCAGTCCATCAAACTTCTCAGAGCTAAATGAGGAATTATGTACCCAGCGCAAAAAAACTAAAAATCTTGAAAAAAGAGTGGAAGAATGGATAACTAGAATAATTAATGCAGAGAAGGCCACTGGGCGCGGTGGCTCATGCCTGTAATCCGAGCACTTTGGGAGGCCAAGGCGGGCGGATCACAAGGTCAGGAGATCGAGATCATCCTGGCTAACATGGTGAAACCCTGTGTCTACTAAAAATAGAAAAATTAGCCGGGCATGGTGGTGGGCGCCTGTAGTCCCAGCTACTCGGGAGGCTGAGGCAGGAGAATGGCATGAATCCGGGAGGCGGAGCTTGCAGTGAGCCGAGATTGCGCCACTGCATTCCAGTCTGGGTGACAGAGCCAGACTCTATCTCAAAAAAAAAAAAAAAAAAAAAAAAAAAAAAAAAAAAAAAAAGAGAGAGAGAAGGCCAAAAACGAACTGATAGAGATGAAAACCATGACACGAGAAATACGTGACAAATGCATAAGCTTCAGTAACCAACTCGATCAACTGGAAGAAAGAGTATCAGCGATTGAGGATCAAGTGAATGAAATGAAGCGAGAAGAGAAATCTAAAGAAAGAAGAAGAAAAAGAAATGAACAAAGCCTGCAAGAAGTATGGGATTATGTAAAATGATCAAATCTATGTCTGATTGCGGTGCCTGAAAGTGAGGGAGAAAATGGAACCAAGTTGGAAAACACTCTTCAGGATATCATCCAGGAGAACTTCCCCAACCTAGTAGGGCAGGCCAACATTCAAATTCAGGAAATACAGAGAACGCCACAAAGATACTCCTCGAGAAGAGCAACTCCAAGACACATAATTGCCAGATTCACCATGATTGAAATGAAGGAAAAAATGTTAAGGGCAGCCAGAGAGAAAGGTTGGATTACCCACAAAGGGCAGCCGATCAGACTAACAGCAGATCTCTCGGCAGAAACTCTACAAACCAGAAGAGAGTGGGGGCCAATATTCAACGTTCTTAAAAAAAAGAATTTTAAACCCAGAATTTCATATCTAGCCAAACTAAGTTTCATAAGTGAAGGGAGAAATAAAATCCTTTACAGATAAGCAAATGCTTAGAGATTTTGTCAACATCAGGCCTGCCATACAAGAGACCCTGAAGGAAGCACTAAACATGGAAAGGAACAACCAGTACCAGCCATTGCAAAAACGTGCCAAAATGCAAAGACCATCGAGGCTACAAAGAAACTGCATCAACTAACAAGGAAAATAACCAGTTAATATCATAATGGCAGGATCAAGTTCACACATAACAATATTAACCTTAAATGTAAATGGACTAAATGCTCCAATTAAAAGACACAGACTGGCAAACTGGATAAAGAGTCAAGACCCATCAGTCTGCTGTATTCAGGAGACCCATCTCACATGCAGAGACATATATAGGCTCAAAATAAAGGGATGGAGGAAGATCTACCAAGCAAATGGAGAACAAAAAAAAGCAGGGGTTGCAATCCTAGTCTCTGATAAAACAGACTTTAAACCATCAAAGATCAAAAGAGACAAAGAAGACCATTACATAATGGTAAAGGGTTCAATTCAACAGGAAGAGCTAACTATCCTAAATATATATGCACCCAATACAGGAGCACCCAGATTCATAAAGCAAGTCCTTAGAGACTTACAAAGAGACTTAGACTCCCATACAATAATAACGGGAGACTTCAACACCCCACTGTCAACATTAGACAGATCAACGAGACAGAAAATTAACAAGGATATCCAGGAATAGAACTCATCTCTGCAGCAAGCGGACCTAATAGACATCTACAGAACTCTCCACCCCAAATCAACAGAATATACATTCTTCTCAGCACCACATCACACTTATTCCAAAACTGACCACGTAATTGGAAGTAAAGCACTCCTCAGCAAATGTACAAAAACAGAAATTATAACAAACTGTCTCTCAGACCACAGTGCGATCAAACTAGAACTCAGGACTAAGAAACTCAATCAAAATCACTTAACTACATGGAAACTGAATAACCTGCTACTGAATGACTACTGTGTACGTAATGAAATGAAGGCAGACATAAAGATGTTCTTTGAAACCAATGAGAACAAAGATACAACATACCAGAATCTCTGGGACACATTTAAAGCAGTGTGTAGAGGGAAATTTATAGCACTAAATGCCCACAAGAGAAAGCTGGAAAGATCTAAAATTGACACTCTAACATCACAATTAAAAGAACTGGAGAAGCAAGAGCAAACACATTCAAAAGCTAGCAGAAGGCAAGAAATAACTAAGATCAGAGCAGAACTGAAGGAGATAGAAACACAAACAACCCTCCAAAAAATAAATGAATCCAGGGGCTGGTTTTTTGAAAAGATCAACAAAATTGATAGACCCCTAGCAAGACTAATAAAGAAGAAAAGAGAGAAGAATCAAATAGATGCAATAAAAAATGATAAAGGAGATATCACCACGGACCCCACAGAAATACAAACTACCATCAGAGAATACTATAAACACCTCTATGCAAATAAGGTAGAAAACCTAGAAGAAATGGATAATTTCCTGGACACTTATACTCTCCCAAGACTAAACCAGGAAGAAGCTGAACCCCTGAATAGACCAATAGCAGGCTCTGAAATTGAGGCAATAATTAATAGCTTACCCACCAAAAAAGTCCAGGACCAGATGGATTCACAGCTGAATTCTACCAGAGGTACAAGGAGGAGTTGGTACCATTCCTTCTGAAACTATTCCAATCAATAGCAAAAGAGGGAATCCTCCCTAACTCATTTTATGAGGTCAACATCATCCTGATACCAAAGCCTGGCAGAGACACAACAAAAAAAGAGAATTTTAGACCAATATCCCTGATGAACTTCGATGTAAAAATCCTCAATAAAATACTGGCAAACCAGATCCAACAGCACATCAAAAAGCTTATCCACCATGATCAAGTGGGCTTCATCCCTGAGATGCAAGACTGGTTCAACATATGCAAATCAATAAACGTAATCCAGCATATAAACAGAACCAAAGACAAAAACCACATGATTATCTCAATAGATGCAGAAAAGGCCTTTGACAAAATTCAACTGCCCTTCTAGATTCAATGCCATACCCATCAAGCTACCAATGACTTTCTTCACAGAATTGGAAAAAACTGCTTTAAAGTTCATATGGAACCAAAAAAGAGCCTGCATTGCCAAGACAATCCTAGGTCAAAAGAACAAAGCTGGAGGCATCACACTACCTGACTTCAAATTATACTATAAGGCTACAGTAACCAAAACAGCATGGTACTGCTACCAAAACAGAGATATAGACCAATAGAATAGAACAGAGTCCTCAGAAATAATACCACACATCTACAGCCATCTGATCTTTGACAAACCTGAGAGAAACAAGAAATGGGGAAAGGATTCCCTATTTAATAAATGGTGCTGAGAAATTGGCTAGCCATAAGTAGAAAGCTGAAACTGGATCCTTTCCTTACTCTTTATACGAAAATTAATTCAAGATGGATTAGAGACTTAAATGTTAGACCTAATACCATAAAAACCCTAGAAGAAAACCTAGGTAATACCATTCACGACATAGGCATGGGCAAGGACTTCATGTCTAAAACACCAAAAGCAATGGCAACAAAAGCCAGAATTGACAAATGGAATCTAATTAAACTAAAGAACTTCTGCACAGCAAAAGAAACTACCATCAGAGTGAGCAGGCAACCTACAGAATGGGAGAAAATTTTTGCAATCTACTCATCTGACAAAGGGCTAATATCCAGAACCTACAAAGAACTCAGACAAATTTATAAGAAAAAACAAGGGGGGGGGGGGGGCGGAGCAAGATGGCGGAATAGGAACAGCTCCAGTCTCCAACTCCCAGCGCAAGCGACACAGAAGACCGGTGATTTCTGCATTTTCAACTGAGGTACTGGGGTCATCTCACTAGGGAGTGCCGGACAATCGGTGCTGGTCAGCTGCTGCAGCCTGACCAGCGAGAGCTGAAGCAGGGCGAGGCATCGCCTCACCTGGAAGCCAAGGGGGAAGGGAATCCGTTTTCCTAGCCAGGGGAACTGAGACACACAACACCTGGAAAATCGGGTAACTCCCACCCCAATACTGCGCGTTAAGCAGACAGGCACACCAGGAGAATATATACCAAACCTGGCCGGGAGGGTCCCACGCCCACGGAGCCTCCCTCACTGCTAACACAGCAGTCTGCGGCGATCTATCCTCAAGGCAGCAGCGAGGCTGGGGGAGGGGCGCCCGCCATTGCTGAGGCTTAAGTAGGTACACAAAGCGCTGGGAAGCTCGAACTGGGTGGAGCTCACAGCAGCTCAAGGAAGCCTGCCTGTCTCTGTAGTCTCCACCTCTGGGGACAGCGCACAGCTGAAGACCAACAGGGGAAGCAGCGGGGGCCGGTGCAGACGCGAACTACTCTGTCTGACAGCTTTGGGGAGAGCCCTGGATCTCCCAGCGCGGAGGTTGAGGTCTGAGAACGGACAGACTGCCTGCTCAGGTGGGTCCCTGATCCCTGAGTAGCCTAGCTGGGAGACATCCCCCACTAGGGGCAGTCTGACACCCCACACCTCACAGGGTGGAGGACACCCCTGAGAGGAAACTTCCAAAGGAAGAATCAGACAGGTACACTCGCCGTTCAGCAATATTCTATCTTCGGCAACCTCTGCTGCTGATACCCAGGCAAACAGGGTCTGGAGTGGACCTCAAGCAATCTCCAACAGACCAACAGAGAGTCCTTCTGACTGTCAGAAGGAAAACTATCAAACAGGAAGGACACCTATACCAAAACCCCATCAGTACGTCACCATCATCAAAGACCAGAGACAGATAAAACCACGAAGATGGGGAAGAAGCAGGGCAGAAAAGCTGGAAATTCAAAAAATAAGAGCGCATCTCCCCCTGCAAAGGAGCGCAGCCCATCGCCAGCAACGGATCAAAGCTGGTCAGAGAATGACTTTGACGAGATGAGAGAAGAAGGCTTCAGTCCATCAAACTTCTCAGAGCTAAAGGAGGAATTACGTACCCAGCACAAAGAAACTAAAAATCTTGAAAAAAGAGTGGAAGAATTGACAGCTAGACTAATTAATGCAGAGAAGATCATAAATGAAATGACAGAGATGAAAACCATGACACGAGAAATACGTGACAAATGCACAAGCTTCAGTAACCGACTCGATCAACTGGAAGAAAGAGTATCAGCGATTGAGGATCAAATGAATGAAATGAAGCGAGAAGAGAAACCAAAAGAAAAAAGAAGAAAAAGAAATGAACAAAGCCTGCAAGAAGTATGGGATTATGTAAAAAGACCAAATCTACGTCTGATTGGGGTGCCTGAAAGTGAGGGGGAAAATGGAACCAAGTTGGAAAACACTCTTCAGGATATCATCCAGGAGAACTTCCCCAACCTAGTAGGGCAGGCCAACATTCAAATTCAGGAAATACAGAGAACGCCACAAAGATACTCCTCCAGAAGAGCAACTCCAAGACACATAATTGCCAGATTCACCAAAGTTGAAATGAAGGAAAAAATCTTAAGGGCAGCCAGAGAGAAAGGTCGGGTTACCCACAAAGGGAAGCCCATCAGACTAACAGCAGATCTCTCGGCAGAAACTCTACAAGCCAGAAGAGAGTGGGGGCCAATATTCAACGTTCTTAAAGAAAAGAAGTTTCAACCCAGAATTTCATATCCAGCCAAACTAAGTTTCATCAGTGAAGGAGAGATAAAATCCTTTACAGATAAGCAAATGCTTAGAGATTTTGTCACCACCAGGCCTGCCTTACAAGAGACCCTGAAGGAAGCCCTAAACATGGAAAGGAACAACCGGTACCAGCCATTGCAAAAACATGCCAAAATGTAAAGACCATCGAGGCTACGAAGAAACTGCATCAACTAACAAGGAAAATAACCAGTTAATATCATAATGGCAGGATCAAGTTCACACATAACAATATTAACCTTAAATGTAAATGGACTAAATGCTCCAATTAAAAGACACAGACTGGCAAACTGGATAAAGAGTCAAGACCCATCAGTCTGCTGTATTCAGGAGACCCATCTCACATGCAGAGACATACATAGGCTCAAAATAAAGGGATGGAGGAAGATCTACCAGGCAAATGGAGAACAAAAAAAAGCAGGGGTTGCAATCCTAGTCTCTGATAAAACAGACTTTAAACCATCAAAGATCAAAAGAGACAAAGAAGGCCATTACATAATGGTAAAGGGATCAATTCAACAGGAAGAGCTAACCCTCCTAAATATATATGCACCCAATACAGGAGCACCCAGATTCATAAAGCAAGTCCTTAGAGACTTACAAAGAGACTTAGACTCCCATACAATAATAATGGGAGACTTCAACACTCCACTGTCAACATTAGACAGATCAACGATACAGAAAGTTAACAAGCATATTCAGGAATTGAACTCATCTCTGCACCAAGCGGACCTAATAGACATCTATACAACTCTCCACCCCAAATCAACAGAATATACATTCTTCTCAGCACCACATCGCACTTATTCCAAAATTGACCACATAATTGGAAGTAAAGCACTCCTCAGCAAATGTAAAAGAACAGAAATTATAACCAACTGTCTCTCAGACCACAGTGCAATCAAACTAGAACTCAGGACTAAGAAACTCAATCAAAACCGCTCAACTACATGGAAACTGAACAAGCTGCTCCTGAATGACTACTGGGTAGATAACGAAATGAAAGCAGAAATAAAGATGTTCTTTGAAACCAATGAGAACAAAGATACAACATACCAGAATCTCTGGGACACATTTAAAGCAGTGAGTAGAGGGAAATTTATAGCACTAAATGCCCACAAGAGAAAGCAGGAAAGATCTAAAATTGACACTCTAACATCACAATTAAAAGAACTAGAGAGGCAAGAGCAAACACATTCAAAAGCTAGCAGAAGGCAAGAAATAACTAAGATCAGAGCAGAACTGAAGGAGATAGAGACACAAAAAACCCTCCAAAAAATCAATGAATCCAGGAGTTGGTTTTTTGAAAAGATCAACAAAATTGACAGACCGCTAGCAAGACTAATAAAGAAGAAAAGAGAGAGGAATCAAATAGATGCAATAAAAAATGATAAAGGGTGTATCACCACCGACCCCACAGAAATACAAACAACCATCAGAGAATACTATAAACGCCTTTACGCAAATCAACTAGAAAATCTAGAAGAAATGGATAATTTCCTGGACACTTACACTCTCCCAAGACTAAACCAGGAAGAAGTTGAATCCCTGAATAGACCAATAGCAGGCTATGAAATTGAGGCAACAATTAATAGCCTACCCACCAAAAAAAGTCCAGGACCAGATGGATTCACAGCTGAATTCTACCAGAGGTACAAGGAGGAGCTGGTACCATTCCTTCTGAAACTATTCCAATCAATAGAAAAAGAGGGAATCCTCCCTAACTCATTTTATGAGGCCAACATCATCCTGATACCAAAGCCTGGCAGAGACACAACAAAAAAAGAGAATTTTAGACCAATATCCCTGATGAACATTGATGCAAAAATTCTCAATAAAATACTGGCAAACCGGATTCAGCAGCACATCAAAAAGCTTATCCACCATGATCAAGTGGGCTTCATCCCTGGGATGCAAGGCTGGTTCAGCATTCGCAAATCAATAAACATAATCCAGCATATAAACAGAACCAAAGACAAGAACCACATGATTATCTCAATAGATGTAGAAAAGGCTTTTGACAAAATCCAACAGCCCTTCATGCTAAAAACGCTCCATAAATTCGGTATTGATGGAACGTACCTCAAAATAATAAGAGCTATTTATGACAAACCCACAGCTAATATCATTCTGAATGGGCAAAAACTGGAAAAATTCCCTTTGAAAACTGGCGCAAGACAGGGATGTCCTCTCTCACCACTCCTATTCAACATAGTCTTGGAAGTTCTGGCTAGGGCAATCAGGCAAGAGAAAGAAATCAAGGGTATCCAGTTAGGAAAAGAAGAAGTCAAATTGTCCCTGTTTGCAGATGACATGATTGTATATTTAGAAAACCCCATTGTCTCAGCCCAAAATCTCCTTAAGCTGATAAGCAACTTCAGCAAAGTCTCAGGATACAAAATTAATGTGCAAAAATCACAAGCATTCTTATACACCAGTAACAGACAAGCAGAGAGCCAAATCAGGAATGAACTTCCATTCACAATTGCTTCAAAGACAATAAAATACCTAGGAATCCAACTTACAAGGGATGTAAAGGACCTCTTCAAGGAGAACTACAAACCACTGCTCAGTGAAATCAAAGAGGACACAAACAAATGGAAGAACATACCATGCTCATGGATAGGAAGAATCAATATCGTGAAAATGGCCATACTCCCCAAGGTTATTTATAGATTCAATGCCATCCCCATCAAGCTACCAATGAGTTTCGTCACAGAATTGGAAAAAACTGCTTTAAAGTTCATATGGAACCAAAAAAGACCCCGCATTGCCAAGACAATCCTAAGTCAAAAGGACAAAGCTGGAGGCGTCATGCTGCCTGACTTCAAACTATACTACAAGGCTACAGTAACCAAAACAGCATGGTACTGCTACCAAAACAGAGATATAGACCAATGGAACAGAACAGAGCCCTCAGAAATAATACCACACATCTACAACCATCTGATCTTTGACAAACCTGAGAGAAACAAGAAATGGGGAAAGGATTCCCTATTTAATAAATGGTGCTGGGAAAATTGGCTAGCCATAAGTAGAAAGCTGAAACTGGATCCTTTCCTTACCCCTTATACGAAGATTAATTCAAGATGGATTAGAGACTTAAATGTTAGACCTAATACCATAAAAACCCTAGAAGAAAATCTAGGTAGTACCATTCAGGACATAGGCATGGGCAAGGACTTCATGTCTAAAACACCAAAAGCAACGGCAGCAAAAGCCAAAATTGACAAATGGGATCTAATTAAACTAAAGAGCTTTTGCACAGCAAAAGAAACTACCATCAGAGTGAACAGGCAACCTACAGAATGGGAGAAAATTTTTGCAACCTACTCATCTGACAAAGGGCTAATATCCAGAATCTACAAAGAACTCAAACAAATATACAAGAAAAAAACAAACAACCCCATCAAAAAGTGGGCAAAGCATATGAACAGACATTTCTCAAAAGAAGACATTCATACAGCCAACAGACACATGAAAAAATGCTCATCATCACTCTCCATCAGAGAAATGCAAATCAAAACCACAATGAGATACCATCTCACACCAGTTAGAATGGCAATCATTAAGAAGTCAGGAAACAACAGTTGTTGGAGAGGATGTGGAGAAATAGGAACACTTTTACACTGTTGGTGGGATTGTAAACTAGTTCAACCATTATGGAAAACAGTATGGCAATTCCTCAAGGATCTAGAACTAGATGTACCATATGACCCAGCCATCCCACTACTGGGTATATACCCAAAGGATTATAAATTAGTCTACTACAAAGACACATGCACACGTATGTTTATTGCGGCACTATTCACAATAGCAAAGACTTGGAATCAACCCAAATGTCCATCTGTGACAGACTGGATTAAGAAAATGTGGCACATATACACCATGGAATACTATGCAGCCATAAAGAAGGATGAGTTTGCGTCCTTTGTAGGGACATGGATGCAGCTGGAAACCATCATTCTTAGCAAACTATCACAAGAAGAGAAAACCAAACACCGCATGTTCTCACTCATAGGTGGGAACTGAACAATGAGATCACTTGGACTCGGGAAGGGGAACATCACACACTGGGGCCTATCATGGGGAGGGGGGAGGAGGGAGGGATTGCATTGGGGAGTTATACATGATATAAATGATGAATTGATGGGTGCTGACGAGTTGATGGGTGCAGCACACCAACATGGCATAAGTATACATATGTAACAAACCTGCACGTTATGCACATGTACCCTAGAACTTAAATAAAAAATAAAAAAAATAAAAATAAAAATAAAAAAAAAAAAAAAGAAAAAACAACCCCATCAAAAAGTGGGCAAAGGATATGAACAGACATTTCTCAAAAGAAGATATTCATATAGCCAACAAACACATGAAAAAATGCTCATCATCACTCGCCATCAGAGAAATGCAAATCAAAACCACAATGAGATACCATCTCACACCAGTTAGGATGGTAATCATTAAAAAGTCAGGAAACAACAGGTGCTGGAGAGGATGTGGAGAAATAGGAACACTTTTACACTGTTGGTGGGATTGTAAACTAGTTCAACCATTATGGAAAACAGTATGGCAATTCCTCAAGGATCTAGAACTAGAAGTACCATATGACCCAGCCATCCCATTACTGGGTATATACCCAAAGGATTATAAATCATGCTGCTATAAAGACACATGCACACGTATGTTTATTGCGGCACTATTCACAATGGCAAAGGTTTGGAATCAACCCAAATGTCCATCTGTGACAGACTGGATTAAGAAAATGTGGGACATATACACCATGGAATACTATGCAGCCATAAAAAAGGATGAGTTTGCGTCCTTTGTAGGGACATGGATGCAGCTGGAAACCATTATTCTCAGCAAACTATCTCAAGAACAGAAAACCAAATACCACATGTACTCACTCATAGGTGGGAACTGAACAGTGAGATCACTTGGACTCGCGAAGGGGAACATCACACACCGGGGCCTATCATGGGGAGGGGGGAGGGGGAGGGATTGCATTGGGAGTTATACCTGATGTAAATGACGAGTTGATGGGTGCTGACGAGTTGATGGGTGCAGCACACCAACATGGCACAAGTATACATATGTAACAAACCTGCATGTTATGCACATGTACCCTAGAACTTAAAGTATAATAATAACAAAAAAAAAGAAGAAGAAGAAAGAATTACTTTTAAAAAGCAGTGACTTAAGACTGACTTAAACTGACTTAAGGTCTCTAAGCATGAAGACAACAGGAGAAATCGTTTTGTACTCCAGTATACCAAATAATACAACCAATAAAATGAATGTTATCAATAAAAAATAAATAAATAAATAACAAATAAAATACAAAGGTATGTTGATAGCCTTAATGGAGCACAGGTAGCTTTAGTCCAAGGTCTGTAGAAGGGGATATTGATGGCAAGTAAGTTGATTGATACCAGATAACTCTGGAAAGGCTTAAGATGTTGAAAGTACCAGTTGTTGCAGAAGGTGGGGGAGAGGTGTCATAATTAAAAAGGTCTTAAGGCCAGATTCAGTGGCTCATGTCTGTAATCCTAGCAGTTTAAGAGACTAGGTGGGTGGATCACTTGAGGTCAGGAGTTTGAGACCAGCCTGGCCAATACATTAAAACCCCTTTTCTACTAAGAATACAAAAATTAGTCAGGCATGGTGGCATGTGCCTGTGATGTCAGCTCTTCGGGAGAGTGAGGCGTGAGAATTGCTTGAACCCAGGAGGCAAAGGTTGCAGTAAGCCTAGGTCGTGTCATTCCAGCCTGGGTGACAGAGCGAGATTCTATCTATAGGAAGAAAAAAAAAAAAAGATCGTAAGTCTTTATACTGAACTAGTGTGGCCCTGTAGCTGCCTCCCCTATTTCTAGAATATTTATTGTAAGACTTTTCTCTGAATAAACTGAATGGTCCCAGAGAAAAGATCTCCAGGCCTTGACATGTGAAGGTTTCTGTAACTAGATGGTCAGTTTGCCTCCAAATCACTTTATAACAAAGCTCACTCCTCAGTGAAGCCTTGTAGGCAACAAGCCCTAGTCACTCACATAGCATTTCTAGTCAGCTTTGACTTCCTCTTGCTTAAATATGGATGGGCAGCCCAAAATGCCAGGCTATTTGAGGAAACTCTCCAACATAGAAAAAGAGAGAAACCAAAATAAATAGAGGGAAGAACCTGAAGCAAACAGAGATAGCAGGGATCAGAAAGAAACCTGAAAACAGAAAATAAAATTAGAATTAAGACACTACATTCTAAAACAAGACTCTATGAAAAGAAATAGAGAACACTCAGGAATTAAAAATATATTCAAACTAAAAAAGAAGTCAGTAGAAGGGTTGAAAGGTTTAAAAAAAGAAGAAAACAAAAAATTAGAATAGAAATACAAGTTAGAAGAGGAAAGACTAGCAAATTAGAGAATCAATCTAGGAAGTCTAACATCTGATAAATATGAGTTCCAAAACAGAACACACAAAAATGGTGGAAACTGGCCAAAGAACCAATACAAGAAAAACTTCCAAATTCATAGATTTAAGTTTCCAGAGTGAAAAGACCCACTGAATAATCAGAACAATGAAAATGAAAGGAACCAGTAGTACCCCAGGCAGATCCGGGCAAACGAAAGCACACCAAAGATCAATTTCTTTGCCAAACATAGCTGTGCTATTGCGTTTATTATTAGCTGGCCCTTTCCATCTCAGAGGGGGCCACAAAACCAAAGCAAGAGTCATCTCTGTCACTTAAGCTCATTGAGTTTGAGAGCCATCAATCATCTTGCAGCCAATTTCTCAAGATAAAATATCCCTTACAGTTCCTTGGTTATCTTAATTATTCATTATCAAATATGATATCCTCATATTAGAATTGAATTTCCTTTTATTCTTTGTAGTGACTGGAGAGGGAGTTGAGATATAAAGAGGTGAAATTACTCTTTCTCTACTTTTTTGAAAAATAACTTTAAACATTTTAAGAAAGAGATAATGGCTGATATCTTGGGAATGGATAAAACACATTCAGGTTTTAAAAATCAGTACTCATTTTTGAAAATTAATCTAAATGTAATTGGTTGCAACTGAATGTCTTCCTGATCAGGAAAGGGTTGGGGAAAATTAAAAGGAACTCAGTTCATTTTTGCCTGGAGAAAAATAGTTTTCTTTTTGGCACAATTATTCCAAGCTAATAAATTGTTAAAATGACATATTGTTATGGAACTTAGTCATAGAAGATCCTTTGATTTGGGCTCAGAATGTGATGATTGCTACAAAACAAGGTAGCCATTAGAGATTTTCCAAAGGGCTATACTATAGATACCATTTTTTTCTTTCTCAATTTTCTTTTGAAAAATCAGAAAAGAGAGTAATTTAGGTGTAGTTCACTCAGTAGCCTGATTTCCTGAAAGCTGTTCAGTTCTTAGGAAAAGAGAAATAGGTCAAACAGGGTGGGTCTGTGGTCTCCCAACTAAAGTAACTTGTTACAGTGTTGAGCTGGTAGTCTAAGGGTGTTAATCTACAAATGATAAAATTACACGGGCCCATCAGTTCTGAGGTTGACTATTCTTTATAATAGCCATTATAATAAATAAATATATTAAAAATAAATTGAAGGGGAACATTAAATGGCAACTAGTCAGGGACCTGCCCACTGGAAGTATGTTCCTTGCCTGGGATTATTCTGCCTGTAGGTATGGGGTAGTGTTTAGAAGCCTGGTATCGTAGTTATTTGTATACTTTTCTCACCCCAAGGGAGACAAGTGGCCTCCTTAATGATTTCCTCACTTCCTCCCTGAGTTACATTCTCAACTCAGCAGCCAGAGCTATCTTTTAGTGTTATCAGATCAAGTCCTTAAAACTGGTTGAAAATCCTGTAATAGATGCTAAAGAGGATAAAGAGCTGAACTTATATAGCGCCTGCCTGCAAAGAACTTACAATGAAGATGAGAAAGAACCATGTTCCAAGTTAAGAGTGTTGTGTAATATTAGGAAATGTATTTTATATATAACATTATTATAAAATCAGTCCTCTGAGTGCTAATTGCCATAGCAGTATAGAAACTCCTTCAGGGTATGGTAGTCAGGGGAGGTTTTTATAAAGTGATACTTGAAGTAAAACTTATGGGGATGTTTTGGATAGATTAAGGGACTGAGCGAGGGATTTGAAAGTAGTAATTACGTAAGTGCAGACATGAGAAAATCCAGTTTCTCTTCAGGATAGACAGTGAATAAGCCACAGTGCAATTGAAATATTGTAGCATAGTATTTTATATAGGTCAGTGATGTTTGAGTTCTTCTTTTTAAAGCTATGAACTTTTGTCAAAATATCACATGGAACTCCAAACTTATTAAACCTGAGAACTGTAGCTTCTGTGGGTGAACAGGATGGACAGAAGTTGATTGGCATGTCTGCCTGCATGGCCTCTCAGCCCTAGAGTGGCCTTTGAGGCTCCTCCACTGAACCCAGGGCTCTGAAGAATACAGCTTAGAAACTGTATGTATGTAACTGTATGTACGTTTCAAGAGCAGCTTGGTGGGAGAAGGGAAGCTGGCTGCTTTGTGTCAGTTGGTAGAATATGTTGAATATCAGTTTTGATCTTCTGGTTTAGGCAATGGGGTGTTATAGAAAGTTTTTGATCAGAACCTATTATATAGTGTTTCAGGAAGACTTAAATGGTCTTGGGGGGTGTGTGTGCAGTTTTTGTTCTTCCCTCCCCCCAATCCCCCCAAAAATGATCCTTAGAATACTACCTAGGAGTCCAGTGATGGTACCCCCAACCCCCCAGCATGATCCTTGGAATACTATCCAGGAGTCCAGTGATAGTACCCCCCATCCCCCATCATGATCCTTGGAATACTACCCAGGAGTCCAGTGATGGTACCCCCAAACCCCCAGCATGATCCTTGGGATACTACCCAGGAGTCCAGTGATAGTACCCCCCATCCCCCATCATGATCCTTGGAATACTACCCAGGAGTCCAGTGATGGTACCCCCAAACCCCCAGCATGATCCTTGGAATACTACCCAGGAGTCCAGTGATGGTACTCCCAACCCCACAGCATGACATCGTCTAAACCCAGTTTCCTCCTGAAGTTCCCACCTCCTTGAAGTTCGGGCATCAACGTGAATTCTAGAGGGACACAAACATTTAGCCCATAACAACCTCCTTTCTCACTTCCCACTGTTCTCGTGTGTGGAGAACAGGACGGGAATCCTGCTGCATGTTTTCTGGAAGAATGGCTGGCTGAAACTGGGGATGCTGCCAAACACACAGATTTCCTGTGTCCATGGAGGTACTGGGCTTAAGCACAGACATCTGAGCCTCCAAGGAGGAGAAACTCACCTAGAGAGGCAGCAACATAAAAAGACGAATTGATAGAGATGATGCGAGGAAGAACTGAATACACCAGATGTTCCCCTTCTTGAACTGGTGATCACCTGATGATTTCATCAGCTGCCACCCTGCGGGCCTTTTCTCTACTGGCAGCTCAGGCATGTGCTCGTTATTTATCTTGTCCTTTTGCCTGAGTCCCATGTATGTGAGCCATTGCTTGGTGTGGATTCAGTGAGAAGGCAGAGGTGTTCAGAAACCAACAAAGTAGTTGGTTCAGTGTTACTGTGGGCAGAAGAGCTGAGACTGGAGTGAGACTTTGCTCTAAGAACTGCGCTGAAAAATTATTTCTGCCCTTTGGAATGTTACAGTTCTGTATCT
The DNA here is from genome assembly GCF_007565055.1 of Rhinopithecus roxellana. NCBI lineage: Eukaryota > Metazoa > Chordata > Mammalia > Primates > Cercopithecidae > Rhinopithecus > Rhinopithecus roxellana. Next base: position 54,260,027 of record NC_044556.1, on the reverse strand, counting down.
TGAGCTCCAGGACCTACAGAGACATGTCTGGGCCTCACTACAGTTCCTATTATTCCATTATTCCTCCAATAATGGAATAATAACCTCCCATAGGGATTGAGTTACCAGACTGAGTTGACCATGGCTTGGTACCATAGCAGTTGGATGACCTTCATGGGTGTCCATTGCCCTAGCTTAGTGATCCCACCAGTGCCTGAACTGGCTGTGTATAGGCTGGAGAGGACCCTGTGTCTGGGAAGACTTCCCGTATCTTCTTAAGCCAGTATGAGATTCTCCTGGCCTGCTCTACAGGACAACTCTGGAAGCCCTGTTCTTGACCTGGGAACAGTTCGTTTAGAATTGTCTCTGTGCTTTGCACTGCAATGGAGAGGGTACCCCTCACATTCAGTCTGTGCTAACCTTGGAGGCCTGGGGGCAAGGTTTTCATTCATTCCCCCTGAGGAGGAGAAGGAGTTTGGGAGGCATCTCCTATCCTGACACTTCATCCAGCCCAAAGGACTTTAATTTTCATTTTATTTTTAAAATTAACAGTAAAATTGATTTTGGGGGTATAGTTTTATGAATTTATGTGTCTGTATAGATTCATGTAACCTTCACCCCAATCAAGATAGACATACTTCCAAATTTTGTGGGTATCAGTAGTTCATTCCTTTTTATTTGTTAAAAATTTGTTTTACATTTCAACTAATTCCCCTGTAACTTTCTGTAACAATGCTGTATCACACATGAACTGCACATTCTCCTTTTTATTTTTGAGTAGTATTCTATTATATGGATATAACACAATTTGCTTATCCATTCACAGGGAAGGATATTTGAGTCGTTTCTGATTTTGGTAATTCTAATAGAGTTGTTAAACATGCATGCACAGGTCTTTGTGGGAACATAACTTTCCCTTTCTCCAGGGTAAACACCTAGCTGAGGTAATGCTGGGTTATATGATAAGTGTATGTTTAACGTTCTAAGAGACTGCCAAATTAGTTTTCCCAAATGGCTGTGCTATTCTCCATTCCTTCAGCAATGCGTGAGAAGTCCGGTAGCTCTGTATCCTCCCCAGTGTTTGGCGTCTTTTGTACTGGACCCTGTTGACTTCAGTAGGGATGGCCCCAGGTTCAAGAGGCCGAGGACAGACCCAGAACCAGTGAACAAAACATGAGGTTTATTTGGAGGAAGTTATATACAGAGACGGTCCAGTGGCTGCAGGCTGGAGAGGAGAATGATAACTGCCTGTAAAAAGCATGCAGTTTATATAGCACCCTCACTTGGCGCACTTCCCTCAGCAACCTACATGTGACAACCCTAATTTCTTGTTATTTCTGTCAGGTGCATCTACCATACAGTGTTTAGTTGTTGTTGTTGTTTTAATTTTATCTATTCTAATATGTATATAGTGGGATCTTACTGTGGTTTTAATTTGCATTTCCCTAACAGCTAATGATATTGAACATCTTTTCATGGGAGGCCATTATTCCAGACTTGGGAGAATACCCTATTGTCTAGGGAGCTGTAATCAGGTCTGAGTGTGTTTCAATAGGCCCTGGAGCTCAAGATTCTGACTTTAAAAATTCCAGTGGGCAGAAATAATTTTTTAGCCTTGTTTCCTAGGCATGAGCCTCACCTGTCTCAGTTCCTTCTGTTAGACAAAAACACTGAACCAACTACCAAAACTTGTTGGTTTCTTTACATGTGTTTATTTGCTTTCAATATATCCCCTTTAATCAAGTGTCCATTTGAGTCGTTTGCCCATTTTTTACTTTGGGTGTTGTCTACAGCTGTTGAGATTTGAGAATTCTTTATATGAATGTGTTCTGGATACAAATCTTTTGTCAGGTGTCCTATTTGCAAGCATTTTCTCCCAGGCTATTACTTGTCTTTACATTCATTTAAAACTGGCTTCCACGGAGCAAGTTTAATTTTATGAAGTTCAGTTAATCAGTTTTTTTCTTTTATGGATCATGCTTTTGGTATCATGTGTAGAAATTCTATATAAACCCAGGTCACAAAGGTTTTTTGTTGTTGTTTTTGTTGTTGTTGTTTTGCTTTGGTTTTGTTTTTGATATGGAGTCTTGCTCTGTCACGCAGACTGGAGTGCAGTGGTACGATCTTCGCTCTGCAACCTCTGCCTCACGTGTTCCAATGATTCTCCCGCCTCAGCCTCCCGAGTAGCTGAGACTATAGGCGTGCTCCATCACACCAAGCTAATTTTTGTATTTTTAGTAGAGATGGGGTTTCACCATGTTGGCCAGGCTGGTCTCGAACTCCTGACCTCAGGTGATCTTCCCACCATTTTCTTCCAAAAGTTTTATAGTTTTACACTTAAGCCAGTGATGCACTTTGAATTATTTTTGGCATAAGGTATGAGGTTTATTTTTATGTTCATTTGGTTTTTTGCCTGATCTGGTCACATCTCACTCTCAGTAGTTCATTCTCTTTCCCTGTCAAGTTTGACTTTAGATTTCCATCATAGTTGGAGGGGGAAAACTGCCTCACATCACAGATTGTTTTTTCATGGGAAAATAATCCCAGGATTAGGATTTTGCAGTTTGTGGTGGGAGTTTCCTCCACATTTTCATCCTCATTTCTGAATAGTCACCTTGCTCTGGTTTGGGTCCATTTTCAAATCTCATCTGCCTTCAGGGCCCACCCACGCATTTCAGTCTCTATGCAGTAGACTCCTTTCCTGCACTCCAGATGTCACAGTGGTTGTGCTTGGTAACGCCACATGCTGTAATAGAGCAGAGACAGAAAATTCAGAAGGAACTCAAATGAGGTTAAGGCAGGAGTTGGCAAACCATGGCTCATGGATCAAATCTGGCCCACTGAGTGCCTTTATAAATAAAACTTTATTGGAACATAGCTGTACTCATTTATCTGTGTATTGTCTATGGCTGCTTTTGTGCTGGAGCAACAGAGTTGCATAGTTGCAACAGAGACCACATAGCCCTCAGAACATAAAATATTTACCATCTTGTCTTTTACAGAAAAAAATGTTGCTAACCCTTGGAGTCAAGGCTGGGACTGGGGATGAGTTGGGTTAGGGCACTTTGCTATGGTGAAAACAGCCCTACAGAAAACAGTGCTCTTCCTACATAAACCATCCTGGCATCTCTTCACCCAAGTTCATTTGTTGTCATAGAAATTTGGAGGAAGTAATGTCTGGTGCAGCCTTGGAGTTAACTATTGATGGGCTGAAAGGGAAGATGAGATGGAATAGAGATGATGTGGTGCATCAGTCAGTCCCAGTGAGGAACGGGGAGATGCAGGGAATCAGGAGTGATGTGATGACTAGCACTGACTTCTTAGTTTCTATGGTCTGCTAAACCTCACTCTACTTTAGTGGACCTCAGCCTTAGCTGCACATGAGAATCACGTAGGTAGCTTAAAAGAAAAAAAAAAAAAAACCCAATGTCCAGGCTGCGCTCTAGATCCATTACATCAAAACTTCTGCGGGTGGGATCCAGACACCAGTAATTTTAGTTTCCCAGTTGACTCTAGTTTACAGCCCAGGCTGGGAACCATGGTTCCACTTTACAGTCCCATAACCCCAAGGAAATATTGCCACCTACTGACGGTAGATAATTATTATGCTTTGAAATAAGTCAATAACTCTTCAGATCCCCCTCCATTCTGGGAACTTGTGTTCTGGTTACTGTATTTGTATTGTTTATGTGTAAGAGTTGTTTATTAGAGTTTGATTTGGGGCCATCTTAAGGCGGTTGTTCCTGAGAAACACCTCGTGTCTCAATTTTTATGTAACTCAGAATATTGACATATACAATTGATAGGAATAGTTGAATGTTAGCACTGAAAGAAACCTTAGAGATGGTTAATTCACACAGCTGACATATCCAAATACCTTCTGGACTTATATACTGTAGTTCTGGCTCCTTGCTTCTCAAAGTGTGGTCTGTGGACCAGTAGTGTCAGCATCATCTGAGACTATGCTAGAAATAAAGAACCCTTGGCTCTCCCCAGACCTGCAGAATGGCCTGGAATTTAACAAGGTCCCCGAGTGATTCATGTGGACCCTCAAGTTTGAGAAGCACCAGTTTAGAGAATCATATAAGTGGAATCTTCTGGGTGTTGCTTCCAGTTTTATTGTAAGAAACTGCTTTTCAAAGAGAGTTGCCAGTACTCTGTTAGAGGCTGAACGATTGCTTGACGGAGACAACACTGTGACTTCCAAGAGTTCTCTCAATTCTGATTTTATTATTTTCCTCCTCCTTCTCAAATAGTTTCTTCAGTATCTCTCAAGAATTACCTTCTTCACCATACCTTTCCTTATACCATGAATAGTCACTGGGGCCATCGGTTCTGCCTACTGTAGTTTCTCTCCTCCCAGACACCTTATATCTGGAACTTATATGATCCTAATGGATGAATGCAAGCACAGGTTTTCCAAATTTACCCTTATCTCTTGCTCATCATGCTAGAAAGTCTAAGCTCACCCTAAGCTTAGTGTGGGGAGATTCAATGGGTAGAAGACTTGGGAGAGCATAGGAAAAGCAGTCTCACATGAATGACCGTGGGACCCCTACATCTTGTCTAACTCCTATTACCTGATTCTCCAGTGCAAGATAGACTTTTTCAATGTATAACACATTCTTGTGTTCAACTGTGCTGGTATTGGTGAAAACATTGCTACCTTTTCCAGGCAAGGGATTTAGGGACCATTTCCATATTTCTGCTTTTCAGTCTATATAGTGATTTCATCCAGATATTTTCTTTATTCTTATAAGGCAGTGCTTCATATATGTCTCTAGTCTTTCCTAGATTTCTCATTTCCAGTGTCTCTTCTTTCTGAATCGTCAGTGCTGTTGCCAAGATTATGTTCAGGATTTGCACCTCTATTTTTCACTCTTTTTAAAACCCTTAAGCACCCTCCTACTTTCTATGCAAAACTATGGTAACTTCTTTTCCATTTTAGAACCTTCCTCATCTGTCTGAATCCTTTCTCCCTTCCATCCCCTTCCCTTGCTTCTGGGGTTGACCTGGCCTCACCAAATGCCTTCATTTCTATGTTGCTATACATTTGCCCCACCTTCCTCAAGTGTGCCTGCCTATCTGACTCTTCCTACAAGAGCTATGAAGGTTCATATCACATTGAGTCATGTTTAGAGTTGGGAAGGTATAATCTAACCCAATACCCTGGCTTCACAGAAGGGAAGACTTATACCCTTCTGTAGGGTAGGTGGCTTGCTCAAGGTCATGTAGCTAAGAATGTGAATACTTGCTGTGAAATAGCATTACTATTCAGCGTAGCTTCTTTGACTTCATAATACTTCATGCAAATTGTTTCACCTAACTTCACATGGTGAGTGTGAGATGTGTGTGGCAGATAGTGAGAGGTGCTGGGAGGTTTATTAAACATGATTGATTACCTTCTTTTCAAGAGAGCTAAATCGAGCCCTAGAAAGACAAAAGGATTCATCATTTGTCTCATACCCATTTTTGGTCTGAGGCAGAAAACCATAAATCCTTGATTCATGACTCTTCTAAATACTGGAAAACGTTTGCTCCTTCTACGTATGTGTGTGTGTGTAGATATGAATCATACTGTGGGAACAGTGTTGTCTCTGCCCCCCTCCTCTGCAAGACTATTGCTGCATAATGGATGTGTATATTTTGGGGTACATGTGATAATTTGATGCATTCATATAGATTGTAAAGATCAAATCAGGGTGACTGGGACATTCATCACCTTAAATAAGTACCTTTTCTTTCTGCCAGGAACGTTGTTTAATGTCTCTAGTCTTCCTTCGTACATGATATATTAACCATTTAGAGGAGCTTAGAGGAGAGTTTAGGCTAGATATTAGTGGAGAATGATAGAATTGACCAGAGTTGGGTTTGTACTGTTGTATTTTTATCTTGCCATCCACCTGTGTCTTTTTTTACTTAAAGAAGAGAAGATTCTAGTACTTGTTTTTAACATGCTGTGAGAGATATAGAGGAGAAAGCAGCTGAAAGCAGCGGATGATTGTTAGTACTGGTTCTCATCTTTCTTCATAAATCACCCCTTCAGGCCCCTTAATCATTTAGGTTGTTGTTCAGCTCCCCGTGACCTGTCAGCGTGCTCCTGGTCAGAGAAAAGTGATGGCTGTATTCCTGGGGCTATCTCGTCTCCTCTCTACAGGGAGCAACCGCCACTTGGAGATCCCCTGAGTACACAGCCCGAAATTGTCTGCACTTGAGACTGCTGCTGCCTTCCATGCAAGGGACTGTTTAATTTGCCCTCTGCCATCATGCTGGTCTCCTGACACTGTGGAAATGCAGTCTCCTCACAGAACATCTGTGCATGCATGAACCTCTCTTCCACCTTCTCAATGTTCCAAACAGCAACGAGCTTGAGCATTTCCTGCCCCAAAGCCCTCCTTAAGTTCAGAAGGTCTCTTTACCACGTTTTTCTGTCCTCATTGGTATTTCGTACCCTTCCCAGGTTATTGACTCGTGTCCCTGGGTGTATAATGTTTCTGGTCCTGTGAAGTTAATTTCTAATACATTCTTATTCTTCTTCTTGCTTTCTGTTATAAGATGGGGTTTGTGTGCTCATGAGGGAACTCATTAACCATGTATTGAATGAATGGAGGAATGAATGAATAATTTTATTTCCTGGAGCCATGTTTCTGAGCTACTAAAAAAGACACAAGTGTTGGGGAACATAACAAGCACAGAACCAAGAGTCAGGAGATGTAGGTTCCAGATATGGGTTTTCTGCTAATGAACCTGGGAAGTCTCTTATCATCCCTGGGCACTGGTTCCTTCATCTATAAGATGAAAAACTTGGTCAATCCTGGTGGTCTCAAACATTTCAAACACAAAGTTTCCTCTATATATTTTTTAATGAGCTATTTCAGGCTGGGTGCAGTGGCTCATGCCTGTAATCCTAACACTTTGGGAGGCTGAGGTGGGAGGATTGCTTGAGCCCAGGAGTTTGCGATTAGCCTAGGCAACATAGCAAAACCCTGTTTCTATTTAAATAAATAATAAAAAAAAATTTCAGATGTAAAAAATGTATGAAAGGTAAAGTATGATTACCTAATGCTTACCACTCCATGGAATTTCCTCCCAAAGTAATACTTTTTATTATAGTAGCTTTTGATTTAGAAAATGGATGACAACAACTAGCAATGGCACTTTCATAAGAATCTATCTTGTTACAAGAATAGCTATATCTAAAAGATAGTACATATATGATTAAGACACATTGATTAGTCTATGGCAATTCTTAACACAAATAAAAATGTATAATAATCCTTGCTTTTGTGGCCCAAAGTAGTGTTTCTGAATAGCATGATCTACATTACGATGTGCATATTAAAAACTGCCAACTTTTGGCTATACTTCTGATCTGCTGAATAAATGTTTCTAAAGCCTGGACCTGGGATTCTGCCTTTTTATCAAGTATTCCAAATGGGATTTAGAACTTGAGTTTTAGATCTCCTTGGTCTACAAAGTAGGGTGATACTTCATTTCTATATAATGACAATGAATATTTCTTTAAAAAGTAACTTCTCTGGTTCCTTTTGAGTATTTTGGAGAATACAGAGATTATATAACCAATTTTCAATAATATATCTATTGCAAAAATAAGTTATGCTGGGATTGAGGTAGGTAGATGGGAAATAAATGTCTCTACCCAGTGTTTCCAAGACTCCTCATAGATGTTCTGGAATTTAGATTCATTTCAAACATTGGTGTTGGTCATACTGGCATTTCTGAGATTTTATATAAATCAACAAAACGAGTCACGTCGGTGTCAGAGACTGCCATGGTTCTCAGGCACCCTGCCCCCCAGATTCTGGTTCCATAGGCATAAGAGCCAGAACTTAAGCTGGGTAGCCCACGGAATAGAAGTTCATCTCACGACCATCCCCTCATTCACTACTCCTAACTGTATTGTCAAATGATTGTGAGCGGCTTTGGCTAATAATGACAGGATTTCATTTTTAAAAGCCTGTATCAAACATAGATAAAGGGCTCAGTACTGTGCTGTGGACCATGGACCATGTAAGGGAGATTAGTTCTTCTTAAAGTCCTTGCACTTTGGAATGGAATCCAGATTTTAATAACTTGGCAATTAACTTCTGGAAGGCTTACTTTATATACAGTGCCTTTTCTTGGGCTCTGTGAATAACCACTGTCAACTATATTCATAACTTTGGCATTCATTTATCACCCTCCTCTGTCCTGGTCTCTTTTCTTGGGTAGAAATGTGTGTCAGTCATATTTCTTGCTCTCATGAAGGGCATGGCCTGTGGGATAAATAAATAATCAACCAATCAACAGTGAGTGATAATAGAGGCTTGCATATTGCTGTAGTAACCAACTCTGAGGGAGGATACAGGAAGCGGGAGTTGGCTTCACTGTGTAGAAGTATGAGCAGATATTTCAAGAATAAACAAGAGTTCACCAGGCAGATGATGTGGGGAGGGCATTTTAGGCATAGGGAATAGCAAATGCAATTACATGGAAGTGTGGAAAACTATGGCATGTTTAACTTGCATGTGGGGGAGTTCCAGAAATATCCTTTCTTGAGCAGAATTTAAGTGTACTTGCGGTGTGTACAAATGTGTTTGTTACATGGTGTTTTCAGATTTTGCATTTTTGTATTGTGGTGAAATATACATGACATAAAATTTACCATTTTAGGCCAGGCATGGTGGCCCACGCCTGTAATCTCAGCACTTTGGGAGGCTGAGGCAGGTGGATCACCAGCCTGGCCAAAATGGTGAAACCCCGTTTCTACTTAAAATACAAAAATTAGCTGGGCGTGGTGGCATTTGCCTGTAATCCCAGCTGCTTGGGAGGCTGAGGCGGGAGAATTGCTTGAACCCGGGAGGCAGAGGTTGCAGTGAGCCAAGATCGTGCCATTGTACTCCAGCCTGGAGGACAAGAGCAAGACTTCATCAGAAAAAAAAAAAAAAAAAAAAAAAAAAAAAAATTACCATTTTAATCCTTTTTAAGTGTATGGTTCTGTGGCATTAAATACATTTACATTGCTGTGCAACCATCACCACCATCCAGCTCCAGAACTTTTTCATCTTGCAAAAATGAAACTGTACTTGTTAAACAACTTTCCATTTCCCCTTCTGCTCAGCCCCTATTATTTGTCTCTATGAGTTTGACAACCCTAGGGACTTCATATAAGTGGAATCACAGAATATCTTCCATTTGTCATCAAGATTCATCCATGTTGTAGCACATGTCAGAATGTCATAACTTTTTAAGGCCGAATAATATTCCATTGTATGTATACACCACATTTTGCGAATCCATTCATCCATTGATAGACATTTGGGTTGCTTCTGCCTTTTGGTTATTGTGAATAATACTGCTGTGAACATGGGTATACTCAGATTTTGTATCTTACTGTCTAAATTTTTAGACTCTCACATAATACATGCAAAAGGACTTTCTGAAAACCCTTTACGAAACAGCACCCTTGGTAGAGGTGCTTATGGTTTTGTTGTGGAGATCTGCTCACACTCCTGAAACCAAGACTGTAGACAGAATATGATTAGAATGCCCAGCAGTGCTGTCAGAGTCCACTTTTAAATTTCCTGTGATCATTTGAAAGAAGCAAAGCTCCAAAGCTCCTTCTAGAAAGGTAGTGAACACAGTCAAGGACTTACAGAGCCTGGCATACCATTTGCCTTTGCAAACTGAGTCCTCTCCACTTGGTGAAGTTGCCTCTGAGCACCTTGACTCATAAGTAGGTCTTGGCTCACATCTGTAAGCATTGCAGAGACAGTGAGAAGGACTTGGCAAAATGAATTTTATGGTTAAGAATGAAGGAGACCTGCTTCCTGTGAAGCAGGTGAGAGAGTGTATCACCAGTCAAATTATTTCTGGCCAATGTGACTGAAGAACCAAGGATCCTGTTTTCTCTCTCTCTCTCTCTATTGCTCTCTCTCTCTCTTTCTCTCTCTCTCTCTCTCTCTCTCTCTCTCTCTCTCTCTCTCTGTGTGTGTGTGTGTGTGTGTGTGTGTGTGTGTGTGTGTGTGAAAAATCCATGGATATGTTAATATACATACATGTTAAAAATCAGGTATTTTCAAACATCCAGAGATTCTTTAGGGAGCTACACATTTTTGTGAAAACAGACTGTTAAATGTGTGAGGGGCATCTGATAGCCCCAGCTCTTCCCCTGGACTCTAAGGAAGTAATTCTGTTCATTCTGTTTCTGAAGTACAGCCTCAGGTTCAGGGCTGGCTGGTCCCTTCATGAGATGCCCACTCTGCTGTTGCAGACTTCTGGCCCTTCTTGGATACTCAGTGACCAGGATGGAGATATACAGGGTTAGGAGGCAGTTTGGGAAGTTGGGAAAAAGGAAGCACTGGGGTGTCAGAAGAGGAATAGAAATGAGGCTGCTTATCTGTCAGCAGCTCCCCAACTTCTCCTTGATGTTCTTCCTCATGTCTTCCATTGAGTGGTCACTCCTAGCTCCTGTTGGATGCTCTTCCCAGCTTCCCCTTCCTGGACCTCACTGACTGGCAGAGCACATTAAGTTCCAAGACCGCTATTCCAAAACAAGGTCCCAAGACTCTGTTTGTGAACCCCAGACACTTTCCCCTGGCCTTTCCAGTCCGCGGGTGGTGTTCCAGGACTTGCATTGTTTTGTTCCCTGAAAGGTCAAGTCCTGTAGGGCTTCATCTGTCCAGGCTGGTGGGGCTCTGGCTGGCAAAGCAAATGCATCAGATCAGCCTGGCCATATTCAGGGAGGGCCAGGCCCGTTGGCACACACTGCAGGGCTGGCATGGACTTTGTGGGAGGCTGGCCTGAGCCACAGACGGTGGCACCAGCAGTCCTGTTTGTTCTTCAGCCCCTGGCAAAGCCTAAGCAGATTGGATTCCTGTCCTGTGGAACACAGATGCTTCTTCCAGAGCCCACCTGCCCAGGCAGTGCTCCACCTTGGAGCAGCACAGTCAGTTTGGGAAAAAGGAGGACTTGTCCCTGAGAGCCCCTTCTCTTCTCCGTTCTTGTGGTTACTCCATTATCTCCCCTCTGTCCAAATTCATTTTCTCGCCCCTCAGTGAACACAATAACATGTTGTCCAAGTGAAGCGTAATTGCCATATAAACAAATGGCTTAATGATAATAAATATTAGAGCATTTTCAGATATTTGATTTCCTTTTATTTTCCTAGTTTCCAACAGAATTGCAAGTTAATTTTAATTTTTCTATTGAAAAGGGTATGGTACATCTGACCAGCAGGCAGGTGGGGAAGATGCAGAGTTTGTCCAACCTAAGAGCCCTTATATATCAAGCAGTTCTGGCAGCCGTGATGGGACGTGGAGGCCTATTTCCTGCCTCTCTTGTCCATCTTCATTTTGAAGCACTCCAGAGCATTCCACCAGCTGTTGTAAGGAGCACCTGTGTTGTTACCATCATTGAGGTTTTGGGAGAAATCATTTGGTCATGCTTTTCCATGCAGTGACTGTGCACACAGACCCTATAAGAGCCATTGGGAACTATGTGCATGGTGATCGAATTAGAGGCCCATTTCCAGTTCTAAAGAGAAAGTTCAGTTGTGCTTTTGAGTTCTTAAGACAAAGTTATTAAAAGGCATGGCTAAGCCTGCCAAAATACTAACTGTAGAAATAGGTAAAGTTTCAGATACATAAGCAAGGAGCTGGCTGGGTGCCTCTTGCTATGCTTGGGTGAGAAATCATGATTAATAAAGGCCACAGAGACTGAAACCAACAGGGAGGTGGCCCAGGCAAGAAAGAGAGATATGGTCAACTACATTATTCCAGAAATATAAGGCATTTAAGGTTATGGCGTAGCAGGCAGTATGTTCTCTAAAACTAGGACTGGGGAGAATGATGTAGTGTTTTGCAGAGGTAGGTTCTTGATATTTCTGCTTTGATTTTGTTGTTAGAAAAGAGAAGTATATGGAGCATATGAAAGTGATATACCGTAAGAAACCAAAGACAATAAAACAGTTGAGGTCCGACCAGTCCAGGGTAGGTTTTGTCCTCTTCTGGGTGTTTCTGGGACTCTTAGGCCTTTAACTTCCACCTGAGTGCATCAGACACACTCTTCTAATCTGCAGAAGCAGCCTGATTTTAGTACTCGTTCGGAAGGGAGGTGCAGCTGGAAGTTTGTGTTTATTAAAGCCCAAATGACTGGAGGTAAACGCAGGTATGATCAGGAAATGTAGCTGGTTCACCTCTCCCAGTAGGCACAAGGCCAAAGTCAGCCGACTTGCAGATTGTCATGCCGGTTCTTCCACCCAGAGGTTATTTGAGTTCATCCAGCACTGCAGCTGAGCAGAATGCTGTAGTCAGGGTGACACACTGCAAACTGGAGCCATGTCCTCAAGTGCATGCCAATCAAACCAACTTTAACCTTCACTGGTTTGTGGCTGCCGACCTAGAGAGGAATTTGTTACATGGCTGAGGTCCTATCCTACCTAAGCCAGACTCCAGTGCAAAAAAAATCCTGTCAGATGCGCCTCTCCTTCTCTGTCTCCATCTCCCTCCCTGCCACCTGTTTCCCCTTTACTCTTTACTATTAATTGGCCTGGGGTTCCCGGGCTGAAGCAGAGTTTCCTTCTGTCCCCATGTGTTTGCTGCTCTGGTTTGCTCTTCTTCCAGGGCCCCTTAGTAAAAGAAGAGCTTTTGACAGGGTAGTGTGGAGGTGGGGAAGTGACCACCACGCTGGGAGTGATGTAGGTTATAGGTCACCAGTGATGTAGGTTGCTGTCACCAGGACCCTCAAATCAGCTGTGACCAGAGCCTGCAATGACAATGTGAAGAAGGATCTCTTACCTCAGTTAGTGAGGTCCTATTCTTGTAGAGACAAGAACGTTTCTTGTAGAAACAGATAGCCAAGTAGTATCAATGATAACTCTGTACAGTGGAATAGAAGATCTGAGATTTTAATGAAAAGGATAGATTCAGGATAGTAGGAAGCTCTCAGTTGAGTTTGTAACGTCAGAATATTAAAAGGCACAGCGAAGAGAAAGTTCTGGATTTCTAATGAGATTTCTGAAGTAGGCTATGTTTTTATCTCATTAGAATGGATTAGAGTCAAGCCTATTAACACTAACTGTAGAAATAACTAGGTTTCAGATGCACTGTCAAGGTGCTAGGTGTCTTGTTCCAGGTGTCTTGAGTATAAAAGGTCCTAGAGAAGAGATGTGGGTGGGCTTTGGGTCGTGTGTTTCTTAATTTTTAATCTGTAGCCCAGATGTTTGATTAGAGAACTTTCGAGTGAAGTTTACTAGGTGGTGACAGTAAGATGGGAATCAGAGGAAAATGATTTTAATAAACTGGAGAAGTACTCAAAATGAAGTTCACTGAGGAGATGTAGAATTATACCACCAGTTATGAATAGCTGCACAAGTGTAAGAGATGGCTGTGAATAAACAAATGTACCAGAAAGAGCTGAGATTGAGGATGAGGCCAACATCCATCAGCACTATGGGGCTGTGGTTGGAGCATCCCTGTCTAGGACTACAAATAAGAGTTCAAGACACAGGGATTGTCACTATATACCCCATGAATATGTACAATTATTTGTCAATTAAAAATATAATTAAATAATACCTAACAAATACATGGTTTGTGAGGCCATATCTTTTCTAGATGTGGCAAAATCTTCAGGCTAACAGGGCTGTGGGTAGACTTGTAGACTGACTCACAGATAAAGGAAATTTGAAATTGAACTTGTAGAGAGTAATTTAGAATTCATAATTATCTTTCAGTGTGTAAAAATCCCTGATGTGAAGATTGGTGCCAGCTGTTAGTCTTTGCTAAGGATGGAATGTAGTTTCAGCAGCCTTTGATGAGACACTAGGAATACTTGCCTGACTGTGGAAGTCATTAAATGATAGAAGGAGTTATTGAGGGAAGGTTCTGATTTTTTATGGGATATTGCAAGTAGACTATATTTTCATTTCATGAGGGTAGTTGAGGTCCATCTACCCTAGCTGATGATTGAGAAGTGGATTGACTATTCAGAGTCCCGTTTCTAACCCAGAGATTGCCTGGGCCCTGCCTGCAGACATCCACCTGCTTTTACATCCCCCAAGGTGCTCCCTGCCCCCAGGCGCTGTTCGCCGCACCTGTCTGGGGATGTTTTTTCCAGGCGTGGACTAGCTGAGTCTGTGTAGATGCACTGATCTCATCAGATTGCACTTTCTTTTTGTTTTCTTCTCTCTTGCAGTATGAGTTTAAAGCCAAGAACATCAAGAAGAAGAAAGTGAGCATTATGGTTTCAGTGGATGGAGTGAGAGTCATTCTGAAGAAGAAGAAAAAGGTAAGTGACTCTGAACCAGAATCTGAGGTGAAGAGGAAAGCAGGGGAGGTAGGCCTTTTTCTTCCGGGCCCCCCTCCAGAGAGAATCCCTCCCTTATCTGGCAAGCTCTTCTGCTTTGAGCAGCAACGGTGCTGAGAGGCTGCTGCAGAGTGCAGGGTGAGGCGGGGCCAAAGGCCTAGTCACCAATTGGGTCAGTCAGTCCTGGTACCCCAGGTGATGGGAGTCACCTCCTGTCATCCATGCCTTCAAACCCCCTCCCCATTTTCATACCTTTATCTTTGAGTCCTGATGGTAGGAAATATTTTCAATCCTTCCTTCCTTCCTTCCTTCCTTCCTTCCTTCCTTCCTTCCTTCCTTCCTTCCTTCCTTCCTTCCTTCCTTCCTTCCTTCCTTCCTTCCTTCCTTCCTTCCTTCCTTTCTCCCTCCCTCCCTCCCTCCCTCCCTCCCTCCCTCCCTCCCTCCCTTCCTTCCTTTGATGGAGTTTCTCTCTTTTGCCCAGGCTCGAGTGAAATGGTGCAATCTCAGCTCACTGCAACCTCTAGCCCCTGGGTTGAAGTGATTCTCCTGCCTCAGCCTCCCAGGTAGCTGTGATTACTGGCGCCTGCCACCACGCCCAGCTAATTTTTATATTTTTAGCAGACAGGGTTTCGCCATGGTGGCCAGGTGGTCTCGAACCCCTGACCTCAGCTATCCACCCACCTCAGCCTCCCAAAGTGCTAGGATTATAGGTGTGAGTCACTGAGTCCAGCCTGTTTTCTTTTGATTAGGTTAAATGTAAACACCTGCTGTCCTAGGGGGCTGCTCTGTCCCTTTCAGGTATCTTCATACAACTCTGTTGTTGTCCATCATGAGGCAACTTCATAGTTTTGTCCTTAGGGCACAGTCTTGTTTCCTACCTCACTGTCTCTCCCATGTACCTTTACCATATGTGGTGGCTTCCCCACTGTGCATGTGAGAAAACTGAGGTTGGATCACATGAGGCAGTGGTGCACTGAGGTATCACCTGTAGATAAGCTGCCCCGCCTCCACTAAGCACATGAAAGCCAGGCTGGAGTAGCGTCTCCCTGAGGGAGTGCACGGGACCTCATGACTCACTTTGAAACTAGATCCTGGGTAATCTCCAGTGTGGTTTCACCCTCCTGCTGGCCCAGAAAAGAGACGGTCTAGCAGGTCTTTCCTAGATCTAACTCTTCTGATGCCAGGCTTGGGAAAATGGAGCCACCCATCTTGTTTCCTGCACCCACACTTAGTGTCCGTTTCAGGGCCATGGCTGTGATTTGAATAATGCCTTTAATCACAGGGTTCATTTTACACCGTCTCAGACAGATGAATGCACATGAATAGCAATCAGCCTTTTTGTCATCTTGTTCTCTTGTGACAGTTCTCTGGTATCTTAATGCTACCACCACACTCAGATACATGCACACTCTCTCTCTCTCTCTCTCTCTCTCTCTCTCTCTCTCTCTCTCTCTCTCTCTCTCTCTCTCTCTCTGCTTATAGAATTGAGAGAGGTGAGAGTAGACATGCTATTGGGTAAATGCACAATTTTCTCCAAGGAAATGGAATACTTGGCAAATTTCACTGATCACCATCATGATTAGGTTAAGAACTAGAGCTCTTTGCCAAGTAGCTGTAGGTGTAGAGACAGCCATAGCCTATGTTCAGCCGTGAGGCAATGGTACCATGTACAGCCTGACATTGCCCACTGATTCGTTGGTGCTCGTGCCAGGCTAGTGGGTAAAAACGTTGAATAGTCCTCTCCTCCCACAATTAGCTTGTTGATTTTCACTGGGTCAGTGTGACAAGCTGGGAGGAACCCTCAGCCCATTTGAGAAGACCTGGGTTTCAGTCCTGGCTCTACCCTTCCTGGCCTGTGGTTCTAACCATGTTATTTTGCCTCTCTCAGCTTCAACTGTGAAGAGTTCAATTAGGTGATCACTTTGGCTTTTCTAGCTCAAATACTCTGTGCCAGCTCTGGAACCATGCTTTTTGTATTTGTGTGTATATATAGGTCACCTGCATGTATTTAGGTCTTTGAGAACCTACTGGACTACCAACAACAACAACAACAAACCACAAAAACAAAACAAAACAAAACAAAAGAATAAAAAAAAAACAGCCCCTGGAGTCTGAGTGGATCACTATGTTGTTGTTTCCCAATCTTCTAGGGCAGGAGGGGACCCTCTGAGGTCCAACATCTCTGAGGCAGCCATCCAGCCTCCTCTTTCTCCAGCCTTTTTGTAACTGGTGAATGGTGATGTGTTTGCTGGCTGAGAACTGTGTTTACAGTGAGTCCCTGCCCTCCCGTGAACTTTTTAAGGGCAGGAGCCATCTTTGTAAGCCCAGCACTTGCCTGGCCGCCAGACATATGTATTATGTTTTCAGTAATTGTGGCTGTTCGCTAGCTGCATGATTGAATATTATTTGTGTGTAGTGATGTCATTCAATTATGAAAAAATAAGTACTTAGCAATTGGATCAAATGAAGTCTAGTTTGTTACCTTTATCATATTGTCCTTCCTCTTTTTCTTCCTGTCAATCTGCCAGTTTAAAATAAAGAAAGAAAAAAAAAACAAGGATGAGATCCTTTCTCAAATATAGGAAGGCTTCCATAAAAATTGCTAATTCTATAGCATTAATTGTAGGATTTGTTCAGGTGACTATAATCTTCAGGTGCATTATACTAGTGTAGGCAGTGGCCAGATATAATCAACTCTCATTGAGATGTAAAAAACATCTTTTTGTTTATAATAACAAATATCTAAAAATGCTGTCATCTTGAACTGATGCCAATAGATCATGAATTTCAAATTCTTTATGAATCTTAGGTTGAATTTGTGATGTAAACCCAGTTACTAAGATAATTAGCTGTATTTTGATGTCTCTCAACCAGTACATGTTCTTCAACTCGCATCTAGGCTCAAGTAATTATCTTTTCCATGTATATATAATGATTAGTTATTATAATACTGGAATCACACTATAGCACCATTTGCTAGGGAGTGGAATCCTGAATAAGAAAGACTAGTCTTGAACTTCATCCAAGGGATTTTTCTAATAAAGGACCCAAAAGGCTTCAGTTTTATATGGTTTCTCTTATGAACCAATAACTTTGTTGGGATCCCCTAAGGCAACATTCTAAAAAGGCGCCATCATTTTCATTAATTCATTGTGTGTCTACCATGTTCAAGAATCTGCATAGGTTATATAAGGATATTAGATATTAACTCTTCCCTGCAAAATTATTCTTTGTCACTGTATGCACACATAGATCTATTACAGGTTTTATAAAATTGCGTTGCAGTTATTTATCTCTTTCCCCCATAGGTTGTTAGCTTTAGGGGGCAGGGACCATGTCTTCCCTCAAATCTGATTTCATCTGTTTGGAAAAGTAGACCAGAGGGAGCAAACCGATGTAAGTAATTACACACTAAGGTGATAATGAGAACAGCTAATAGTAATAGCTAACACTGATATTGAGTACCTGCTATTGCCCAGGCCTTGTTTGATGCATGTTTACACTTAACAAATCCTACAACTGTCCTGTTAGGTAGATACCATTCTTATGATTGTTCAAAAGCAGATTGAGCAACTTGCCTGAATCTCAGATCCTATCAGTGGTGAAGTCAAGGTTCGAACCTTGTCTTACTTAAATTCCAAGCAGGTTCTTTCCACTGCTCTGTTGCTGTGTATGTGTCTGATCTTTTTGGACCCTTTTGGATAATAACCACTCTATAGGAAATGCCTAATTAATTAAGCCAGAGTCTTTAACTCCTAACCTATACTCTGTCATGGGTGCATTACATCACAGGGAAACTATGTTCCTGCCCAAACAGTAGTGCTGGTTACTATGGAAACACAGAAGTCAGATCAAATTAAGAAAAGGAGGCACTCAGAATTGTAGAACCAGAATTTAGCCAAAGAGGAGTAAAGGAGACTTAAAAAATGATTTAACCTGATCCTCTAATTGATTAGATGTAGCAACAGAGGATAAAAGAAGTCCAGTGACTGTCCCTAAGGACACCCAGGTAGTTACTGACATCCAGGGTGTGAATCTAGGCCCTAAACTTCATCCAGTCTTCTTTCCACCATATTGTATTTCTTGGCCATCTTTATTTTCTGCTACTTTAAAAACAGGCCTATTAGGAATTGTGCACATCGTGGGAGGATTTATTACTGCTTCAATTTTGAAATGCACGTTCCTATATCCTATATCCTGAAGGAGAGAGATAGCTTTATTTTCAGTGTAATCCCATTCTATCTAGAAGCATGGAGAAGTTGTCAAACTGCATTTATATGGCCTTTGCAATTTTTTTTTAAGTCACCACTGCTATTAGGTGCTTGAATAATGCTGCATGAATAATTGTGAAGCTTGCAGGCTTTGTGATATGCCTACTGATAATTTCTAGTAGGGATAGGAAATGAATGTCAGTACAAATTTCTCCTCTACTTTAGCATTCCTGAGGAAGGGCTTCAGAGATGCCATATCCATTTCTGCATGTCAAAAGGAGAAAGGACCACTGTGATAATTATTCCTGACTCTGTTTTATCTTCTTGGCACGGTTCCAGGAAGACCTACCTCTAAACCAGTTCCCATATAACATTCCTTGCCAGGAGCTTTTAGAATGGCAAAGTGGCTGTGAATTTTCATGGAGGACTTGACATGTGCACTCAGCAGATAAAGGAAAGAGAAGGTCCTATATCAAAGTTGCGCTTACCCCATTCAGTGGTCTTACAAAAGCATACAGAGCAAGCCCTTTATCCCTTTCCTCTGTGGAAAGCAAAGAACTTCCTGGTAGTGGACAGTGAAAGACTGATTTCATCATTTGGAGTTGCAGACTACCTGCAGACTGCAGGTAGAAGAGTTGGATTTTATTTATCACTGGACTGGGTGGCCTTGGAGGGAAATAAGTCAACTTCTCTGAGCCTCAGTGGTCACCTTTAAGGTGGAGACTAATTTTAGTAATCTGAAAGCGTTATGTAGAAGTTCTTTCCCTAAATGGAGGAAAGGACTTTTTTCCCCATATCAACTATGAGAATGAAAAACGAAGCAGATACAGATGACTTTCCTATATCTTTGCTATCTCACCTTCTCACTTTCTGTGTTAGTCTAGGTCCTCTGAGAAGGTGATGCCAAGACACTGTTAAATGCCTTTGGGAGAAAATGGGGAAGCATCTGAGAAAGGCTGGGAGAGCTGTCAGGCTGCAGGGAGGCCTGCCCCTGAGTGCAAGAGAGAGGGAAGGAAGGAAGGAAGGAAGGAAGGAAGGAAGGAAGGAAGGAAGGAAGGGAGGGAGGGAGGGAGGGAGGGAGGGAGGGAGGGAGGGAGGGAGGGAGGGAGGGAGGAAGGAAGGTAGGTTAGCAAAAGGCTCTTAGACTGCAGTGTGGTCTGAGAAAGGCTTGGCAAGGTTTCAGGGTGTCCAGAAGCCAAAGTTGCCTGTCCGGATCCCCACATCTCCCAGGGACAGGCCTGCCTTACTATCCCTCCATTCTCAGTCACTGGCTGGATCAGTCTGTGGAAAGCATAGCTCCTGAACCAACATGATAATGAACTTCAGAGTACAGCAGCTGGGGCCCTTAGGTGCACCTCCCTGTGACTGGAGGTCTGTGGTGTACACTCTATGATCACACCTTCCTTTGTCACTCCAGAAAATGTTTACTAACCAAGATATGAAGTTGAGCCTTCCTTCAAGTTAAGCTGCTCCCTCTATCTCACTGACTTTTAAAAATACCCTGTAGTAAGGAATTCATAAACAAAGAGAAGAGGGGAAGGGAGGAGATGGCACAGAAAGAGAGACAGGTTAATAAACTCTAGTTTAGAGATCTCCTAAAAGGCTCAGCAGTACCATGAATGTCCTTGGCAGGTATGGAGGGCACAGGAATAAGAGAAAGGAGTTACACATATCCACATACAGAGTTGGGGCGTGGCAGAATGCCAGGCAGTTGCCCCTAGGACTAATTAATCTGCTCCACCAGGCACTCCCTCCCCACTCATAATTTTATCTCCATTTACTTTATTTCTGGAGTGAGTGAAGAGGCCAATCTTTGTCTCCTTGAGCACTTAGCATATTGGCCTCATCACTGCTGCTGCTGCTGCTGCTGTTAGTACTCCTGCTCCGGTGGGAGCCCTGCCTGAGCCTGCACTCGTGGTGGAAGGAGGCTGAAGACCAGCCCTGTTGGTGCCCAGTCCTGCGGCTCCCTTGGGCTGTTTGCAGTAAATAAGCCTGTGAAGGTCCCCCTTTCCCCAGAAGGCGCTCAGAGAGGTGCTGACAGCTTTAGAGGTGTGTATCCCCTCCTTTCCTCCTCTCTTTCTCCTCCTCTTTCCTTCCATTGCCATCTGAACTGAAAATGTCCTCATTTCCTGGCATATCATGGAGACCACAGCTGATCCCGGACCACAGTAGCAAAACTGAAAATTTCCCTCACATAGCTACCAAGACTCCAAGTCTTTATTTTCAAGCATTTTAAAAAAAAAAAAAAAAAAAGGAAAAAAAAAAAAAAGACTTCAAAGACAGTTAAACTGAGTTTGGCTGCAGTTATTGTTCAGTAATGCATCTCTGTCCTATCTATTTTTGAAACCAGCTTTGATTTATGATCCCATAGGTCTGGGAAATTCGTTTTTCTTCCTGTTTTTCTTCTCATTTCAGATTTTTTTTTTTCTAATTGTTTTTCCTTAGAAGAGTATTTCCATATAGAGAAGTGAGGAGGGGCTGGTTTGTTTGTGTTGTTTTGTTTTTTTCTTTGAAATACTTGCAAAATAGAGGCAATAAGAGACACAATTTCAGACCAAGAGAAAGGAAGAATCAAATTGTTCTTGAATTAAGATATTGGTGACAATCGTAAAGTCACGTGAGATATGTGAAGCGGGGCCTCCCTCTAAGTTAAGCCATTCATTATATTGCATTGCCTATGAATTGTGCCAGAGTAGTGGAGTCAGCACTAGTCCAAACATCAGGAGAATTTGTTTTTACTCTCGGCTGGGCTACTAACAAGGGGTGACACCTTGCTTGAGTGACTACACTCCTCAGGGTATTATTTGAAAGAGGTACAGTGGGGGAGGGGTGGAGACCCTTTAGTTCTAAAGTTCTTAGACAATCATGCAGGTCTTGAGGAGACTGGGTTAAAAAGCTCCAACAGTGGCCGGGTGCGGTGGCTCATGCCTGTAATACCAGCACTTTGGGAGGCCGAAGCAGGCGGATCACCTGAGCTTAGGAGTTCAAGACCAGCCTGACCAACATGGTGAAACCCCATCTCTACTAAATATACAAAAATTAGCTGGGCATGGTGATGCGTGCCTGTAGTCCCAGCTACTTGGGAGACGGAGGCAGGAGAATCGCTTGAACCCGGGAGGCAGAGGTTGCAGTGAGCCAAGATTATGCCACTGCACTCCAGCCTGGCCACAGAGCGAGACTCCGTCTCAAAAACAAACAAAGCTCCAACAGTATTTGCATTAGTTTCTTGAATAACCAAAACACTGGTGAGTCCCTGCTACTCCCCAAATGCATTGAGTTATCTTGATAATTTCCTGATCTCCTCATAGATTTAATATTTTTCATCCAAAGATGAAGGTCTGTAAAGTGACAGGACTAGATTTTAATGAGATCTTCAGAAAATGAAAATAAGTAGGTTGGTGAAAAGATCTTTTTGGTTTTCCCCTTCTTCAGGACATTCTATATGGGTGCTGGGACCTCTTTTAAAAGTAAAGTATGTTTTGGCTTTTGTAGACCATGCCAATGTTCATTCTTATTAAATTAACCCAAGGGGCCCTGGGAACCTGGCTTCTCTGTCCTCCTATTCACATCTGCCAGAGAAAGAAAATAGTTGTTCTGTATTATTTTGCCTCATTATTCTTTCCTTTTAATGAATGTCTTAGTTACGTTCTATAGAATTGCCGAGAAGAGGCTTGCCCGGGTTAGCTTTGATAATGGAGGCGCATTGCAAGGCTTGGAGGAAACATGAGCTGGCGCCCGACGCATCCTCTCCCTCAGTGTTGCCGCCAGTGTGAGTGGAAATAGAGTCACCGGTCACAAAAACTGTTCACCGTTATGGGGCTCAGCCTAGACTCCACTTAGGATTTGATATTCCCCAGAGAGAGGAATCGATTGGGTGGAGTTGGGTCTTTTTACTGTAGAGCTCGATGATTGAGTGGTTTAATGCCAGCCCCTTGCTGGCTCCCCATGGTCAGTCAGGTGGGGATCCCAACCCTAGACAGTCATGGCCAGGTTAGCACAGTTGGCTTCCTCAGACGTGTGCAGCATAAACCAAACTACCCTCATTCAGACCACCTCAGACACTGAGGTGGGCCCTGGCCTGAGACAGTGGGACTGTGGTCAGTTGACTCTCTGAAATGTCAGGGGAGCTCCTTGTGCCAGGCCTGAGACTCCAGAGGAGTGTGTGATAAAACAAGCTCCAACAGTATTTGCATTCCTCAGAAGGGGACAGGGCATGTGGCTGGTTGGAGTTCACAGCCTCTTTGGTGTATTGGGTCATTGGCTCGGTCACATTGAAAATCACACCAGACTGTTTTCCATAATGGTTGAACTAGTTTACAATCCCACCAACAGTGTAAAAGTGTTCCTATTTCTCCACATCCTCTCCAACACCTGTTGTTTCCTGACTTTTTAATGATTGCCATTCGAACTGGTGTGAGATGGTATCTCATTGTGGTTTTGATTTGCATTTCTCTGATGGCCAGTGATGATGAGCATTTTTTCATGTGTCTATTGGCTGTATGAATGTCTTCTTTTGAGAAATGTCTGTTCATATCCTTTGCCCACTTTTTGATGGGGTTGTTTTTTTCTTGTATATTTGTTTGAGTTCTTTGTAACTAGATGTACCATATGACCCAGCCATCCCACTACTAGGTATATACCCAAAGGATTATAAATCATGCTGCTATAAAGACACATGCACACGTATGTTTATTGCGGCACTATTCACAATAGCAAAGACTTGGAATCAACCCAAATGTCCATCTGTGACAGACTGGATGAAGAAAATGTGGCACACATACACCATGGAATACTATGCAGCCATAAAAAAGGATGAGTTTGCATCCTTTGTAGGGACATGGATGCAGCTGGAAACCATCATTCTTAGCAAACTATCACAAGAAGAGAAAACCAAACACCGCATGTTCTCACTCATAGGTGGGAACTGAACAATGAGATCACTTGGACTCGGGAAGGGGACATCACACACCGGGGCCTATCATGGGGAGGGGGGAGGGGGTAGGGATTGCATTGGGAGTTATACCTGATATAAATGATGAATTGAGGGGTGCTGACGAGTTGATGGGTGCAGCACACCAACATGGCACAAGTATACATATGTAACAAACCTGCATGTTATGCACATGTACCCTAGAACTTAAAGTATAATAAAAAAAGAAAAAATTAAAAAAAAAAAAAAAAGAAATTTGAAATGCAAAAAAAAAAAAAAAATCACACCAGAGCTGCAAGGACTGTTGGGAGCAGACTGCCCTGATGACGAGAGCATGAGAGAAGTAAAGATACGTTCTCTCAGGAGCAAAGTACGTCTGCTGACGCCCCACCAAGTGTTTAAGCCACAGCAGCCACTTCCTGAGTACACTGAGGTGGGCCCTGGCCTGAGACAGTGGGACTGTGGTCAGTTGACTCTCTGAAATGTCAGGGGAGCTCCTTGTGCCAGGCCTGAGACTCCAGAGGAGTGTGTGATAAAACAAGCTCCAACAGTATTTGCATTACTGTTGCTGAGGATTTCAGTCCAGTCTTTCTTTGGTGTGTAGCAGTGGCTCTCAACCCTAGGGTCACATCAGCACCACTTGAAATGTTTGTTAAAGCTACAGATTATCGGGCCTTACCTCTGACCCACTGTATTCACGTCTTTCAAGAGGTGGAGCCAAGGCAACTGTAGTTTAAAAAAAAAAAAACACACACACACACACACAAAAAACAAAACAAACAAAAAAAACATGATAGATATAGGAACCAGACTTTTACTTCTGGGAAGACCAAGTAGATGCACTTTACACTATTCCTCCTGCTAAGTACAGCTGAAAACCCTAGACGTTATATATAAAATCAGCATCCAAAGGTTCTGAGAGGTGGAGAGAGGGCAGCCTGGCTAGGAACCTAGGGACCCACAAACTGTATAGTTGTGAATTCCCTGGGTTTCTTTCACCTCATACATCCCAGATGCAGAGCTAAAGAAGCTGGCAACTCACACATGCCAGTAGGAACAGGCATAAAAGCCCCAACAAAAGCCTGCTCTCTCCAGCCAAAGAGGAGAAAAGGGGCAGCACAACAAGGCAGAAGAGTATCCACAATAACCACTCTCTTTCAGCCAAACAATCCACGGAAGACCAGCCTAACCGCCACCCAGGCCCCTGTGACTAAGCCGGAGCCCAGGCTTGTCCACCCTTGTTGGGCTGTAATGAGGTGCCCCAACACCCCCTCCAGTGGTGCCACCAAAGGCTGAGAAGGGGGCCATGCCCTTCTTCCCTGCCAGCTGGTAACGAGTGTCCCGCACCACCCTTCTCGCTCCCGTTTCCCGTGTGGTGTCTGTGGAGAAGCTACACTTCTACCACTGACCTGCAGTCATGAAGCCACTGACTGTGTATGTTGTCAGTGGATGCCATGTGGGAACTCCAAGGCACCCCTACCCCTAATTGGAAGCCCAGTGGGGACCTAAAACTCCAGCCCACACCCAGCAGTAATGAGGAGCTTGCTTCCCCTGTGTATCAGCAGAGGCTGAGTGGGGACCCAGCCTTAACTCCCTTCTGGGGGTAATAAGGTGGCATCCTACTCCTTCCCCTGTTTAGTATCACAGTAAGACAGTGCATACAGAAAGTTTAAATAACATCTAGAGTCTTACAATACTCAAAATGTCTAGGCTTCAATTGAAAATCACTCACTTTACCAGGAATGAGGAAAATCTCAATTTCTATGAAGAAAAGACAATCAATTGGTGCTAACACCAAGATAACAGAGATGTTAGAATTATCTGACAAAGATTTTGAGCACAAAAATGCTTCCATGAGCAGCTATAAAAACTTTTTTAAAAAATGAAAAAGTAGTGTCTCAGCAAAGAAAAAGAAACAACTAAATAGAGATATTAGAACTGAAAAATAC
The DNA here is from genome assembly GCF_007565055.1 of Rhinopithecus roxellana. Taxonomy (NCBI): domain Eukaryota; kingdom Metazoa; phylum Chordata; class Mammalia; order Primates; family Cercopithecidae; genus Rhinopithecus; species Rhinopithecus roxellana. The sequence continues at coordinate 54,234,651 of NC_044556.1, read as the reverse complement.
AATAGCTAAAATAGACTCAATAGATGGACTCCACAGCTTCATACACATTGCTAACTGCATTGAATTAAAAGTGCAGGTAGAATATGTGGTCATGGCTAGAGATGTGACTTAATTTAATATTTATGTTGTAAAGATTTTGCCCTGAGATCAAACCATCTTTTAAGCTTATTATTATATTTTGCTGTTTGAAGGATTACTATGGAGAACAATGATATTGGATGTTTACAATATGCATGCAGGTATTTGGGCTTTAACTCTGAAAAATTTCAGTGCATCAGTTGGAAACCAGCCTAATGTGTGCTCATTATGAGGTCATTAAAAAAAGTGCTATAAACCAATCTGCTGGGTTAGGAGGAGTGTCATGGCTGGAACATTAAAAGGCTGTGTCTCTATACCATGCTGATCAGGGATCCAGTTCATTTTACCAGGTTTTGGGGGGATCACTGTTAAGTAGAATACATACAAAGAAAATTCACTATGGTAGCAGGTAGTCTGGAAAACTTGTCTAGTGAGGGATGTTTACAAAACCTGGGATTATTTAGTATAAAGATGTTCTGGACTTGCCGTGTTTATGTATTTGAAGGGGTTCTTGCTTAGAAAAGAGATTAGTCTCCTGTGTTGCTCCAAATAGGTAGTTCATATATTAAAATTTTATAGGGTAGTCAGTAGCAATTATAGGAAGGTATCTTTTTAAAAAAATATTTAGTTTTTGGCTATAATTGAAGTTTTGTTGTCTGTAAAACAGTGTTTGATATTGGATGTTTTTAAACCAGTCTAAAATCCACCTCTATGGATTGTATTGGTATTGAATCAAAATCAAAAGCAGGAATTAAATGTGTGTGTGTGTGTGCGCACGCACGCGTGCACTTATGGTGTTTGGGTAAAGCTGCTGACAATACTTCTTCCTAATGTCACTGTAAGAGCCTGGACATGATCTCCACTAGTCCCAGGTGGGGGCCTAACAACCTCCAAAGCCCAGTATGTTTAGAGAGTGGCCACCCTGTGCATTATCTCTGAGAAATCCATATAGCTAAAAGCATTCAATTAATCCACTGTATACCCTTTGCCCTTTCACCCTTCTTGAGTCCTTCTTTCATAAACGAATGTGTTCTTTCCTAATTTCCCTGGACGGCAAAGTCTCTCTGACAAAGGCCGATGAAGGTAGAGCAGGATTCTCTGTCTCTGCACCTGGAGGTTGGACCTGTGGGGGTGTCGTTGGCCACTGACCCTAATGTCCCCCGACAATGGGGTGCTTCTCACCTCAGCAAGCACTGCAACTTTCCTCCAACTCCTCATCCCCAGCCTAGAGGGTCTCTTTTGTGTTCACCGTAAGTTAGGTTTACAGCCAGAATGAATAGCCTCTTGGCGGTCACTCTGCAAATGTACCAATTAACCTACCTGGCTTATCTAGAGCTCCACACTACACCACCACTTCACCCTCTGTATTCCTTGAGGCCTTCTTGGCTTCTGCCTACCCTCTGAGCTCTGGAGAGACATTCTCCTAAAGTGCTTGGAGGAAACTGATCAGACTAAACACTTGACATTTTCTACTCATCCTTTTGGAGCAATCAACTCCAGGCCTCTTAGAGGGAAAAAGTCAGGTCAGGAGCAAAATGCATGTGTTTGCATAAGTATGGATAGCTCAGTGTGTGCCCTGGTTCTGTAACTGAGGACAAGCCTAACTTATTCATTTACAGCTTCTTTTATTGCAGAAAAAGGAATGGACATGGGATGAGAGCAAGATGCTGGTGATGCAGGACCCCATCTACAGGTAAGATATCACTGAGCCCCAGAGTCCCCCTGCCCTCTCCTACAGCCAACCCTGTCAGGCTGGTGGATCCAGGCAAATTTAAATAAACTTCTGTGCTTTTCCCTCCTGAGACCTGTTGCTTCCATTAGATGTGAGTACAAGAAGTAAATCTGCCTTATCATTCTGGTCATGCTTGATTGCATTAAGGAAGCTATGGAGTATTTCTGCTTGATGTTTAATTTAAACCTCTCGGTTGTAATTGGAGACATTTTAAATTTGTGCTAGTGTTGTCCTAACTGAAATTCTAAAATTGCATATATATTGATCGAAATAAGAAAACTGGGTTATTCCATCGCCCTATGCTAACAATTTCCCACAGTTATCTCTTCCACCTCTCTGCCCCTTCAGAAATTGAGCATAGTAATAAGAGCTTTGTGATCATGCAGGAAATTGAAAGTCACAAATGTATCTCCAGGTCTGAATGCTTTTGTATCCCCAAAATTTGTATGTTGAAATCCTAACCCCCAAGATAGATGGAATTAGGAGTTCAGACCTTTGGAGGTGATTAAGTCATGAAGGTGGGGCCCTTATGTTTGGGATTAGTGACCTTACATTATAAAAAGAGGCCCCAGAAAACTAGCTAACCCCATGGTGATGTCCTTCCCCTATGGGAAGACACAGCTAGAAGGCGGGCCCTCACTAGATGCCAAGTCTGCCAGCACCTTAATCTTAAACTCCCCAGCCTCCAGGACTGTGAAAAATAAACTGTTATTTATAAGCCAGCCAGTTTCTGGTATTTTATTATAGTAGACCGAACTGAGACACACCCAGAAATTGCTTTTACAAGGAGACTGGTGTGATTCCTCTAGAGATTAGATGTCTGCCAGCCATGTGTATTGTCCTGGGCAGAAGAATATCGTATAGCAAGAACATATAGAAAGCCAGGCTCTCCCAGGAACCATGGCAGGAGCTCGAGTCATGGGTGTCATTCTTGTGTCCCGGATCTCTGCAGACCAAGCCCCACCTCCTTCCTGTTTTCCTTATTGGGAGAATGGCCATTTCTTTAGGAATTTGGGGACCTAGATTTAGGTTTTGATTTTGTCTGCTTTCATATTATTGCCATGCTTTTGTTGACAAAGTGGATAAGTGTTGGAACTCAACGTATGAAGTTGGCAGCCTGGTGGCCCTGCCTTTTAAAGAGCAGATGCTTGTGAAATGGAATGTCCATTCCTCCAAACAATGTGCAGGTGTGAAATACTCATGCCAGGTACTGTGCTAGGTAATTTCATAGATTACTAAACTAAATGAGTTGCAGTCCCTTGTTCTCAGGGAGTTTTAGACTAGTGGGAAATGGACAAGTCACTGAGGTATAAGATAGTATGTCTGACAAAATGAATTTCTCCCTCTGTGTTCCTGTAGTACTGTTTAATGTTTTTTGAAATAGTTGTTAGAGTGTTTCTGTTACTTTCTTAAAAAACAGATGTCAGTTTTTTGCCACTAGCCTGTTAGGTTCTTGAGGGAAAAATCTATGCCCTTCTGCTCACTTTTGTATATCTAGCGCCACACCTGTGTCTGGCCCAAATGAAACACTTAATATATGTGCAATGGGTGAATGGATTAAGGCATTGAATTAATATCTGAAAATTAAGTGTTATGGTGATTCACCGAAGGGAACAATTACCTTCTACTTGAGTGATGAGAAAAGGCTTTAAGAAACAGATTACATCAGAAGCTGCCTTGAAGAATGTGAATGGACAGGCCTCTCTGATATGCATTTTGTAAAAGGAAGAGTTTCTTGACTTTATTTTTTTAATGCTGGCACCATATATGGAAAAAAGTGACCTCCTTATGGATGCTGATCATGAGTCTGAGTTCTGCCTTTTGCTGGTTGAAAGAAAGGACTTTCCCCAAAGTTTTCACGTATCCCAAGTAAGCTGCTGACTTTGCTTGTTTTTAACAGCTTCATTGAGGTATAATTGGCATGCAAAAATCAAACATATTTAAAGTTGAATAATTTGGTGAATAACTCTCAGTCAAGATGGTGAACATATCTATCACCTCAAAAGTTTCCTTGTGCTTTTTTGTAACCCTTCCCTCCTCATTTCTCTCCCATTTCATCCCCAATCTCAGTCCCCACATTCCCAAGCTACCACTGATCTCCTTTCTGTTATTGATGAGTTTGCTTTTTCTAGAATTTTGTATAAATAGAATCAACAGTATATCCTCTTTTTTGGGAGGAGCTGGCTTCTTCCACTCAGCATAATTTATTTTGAGATTCATTCTTTGTCATTGCATGTATCAGCAGTTCATCCCTTGTTATTACGGAACAGTGATCTGTTTTATAGGTATATCACAGCTTGCCTAGCCATTCATGTGTTCATGGACATTTTGATGGCTTCCGGTTTGGGGTTATTACTATTAAAGCATCTATGAATGTTCGTGTAATGAACAGTTGTTCATTATGTTCAAGTCTTTGCGTGGACATACGCTTTTATTTTTCTTGGGTAAATACCCAGGAACAGAATGGCTGTGTCATATGGTAGGTATACATTTAACTTTTAAAGAAATTGCCAGATTGCTTTCTAAAGGGATACCACCGGTGATGTACAAGAGTCCCAATTCCTCCGTATCTGCCAACATCCAGAATTGTCAGTCCTTTTAATTTTAGCCCTTCCAATATGTGTTTATTAATATCTCATTGTGGTTTTAATTTACATTTTCCTAATGACTAATATTAAATACCATCTTTTTGTTTGTTTTGAGACAGGGTCTTACTCTGTCACCCAAGCTAGAGTACCAGTGATGTAATCACAGCTCACTGCAGCCTCAACCTTCTGGGCTCAAGCAATTCCCTCACCTCAGCCTTCTGAGTAGCTGGGACTACAGATGTGTACCATCACACCCAGCTAATTTTTAAATTTTTTGTAGAGACAGGGTCTCACTATGTTGCCCAGGCTGGTCTTGAACTGTTGAGCTCAAGTGAACCTTCCACCTCAACCTCCCATAGTCCTGGAATTATAGACATGAGCCACTGCAATCAGCCTTCTCTTGATCTTACATGGCATTTGTATATATATTTTTTAAGCATCTGTTCAAATCTTTAGCCCATTTTGTTTTCATAATCCTGAAAGTTCTTTATAAATTATGGATATAATACTTTTTATCAAATATATGGTTTACAAACATTTCCTCCAAGTCTGGCTTGTCTTTTTTTTTTTTTTTTTTTTTTTTTTAGTAGTGTCTTTTAAAGAGGAAAAGTTTTAAATTCTGATGGAGTCTGGTTTGTCAATTTTTAAAATTTTATTGATTGTGCTTTTGGTGTCATAGCTAAGAAATCTGTATGTAACTCAAGGTCATAAAGATTTTTCTGTTCTCTTCTAAAGCATGAAGTTTAAATTTAGGTTTTATGTTTATGTGTATGATCCAATTTGATTCAATTTTTTATATGGTATGAGGAATGGATTAAAGTTCTCCTTCTCCTCCTCCCCCTCTTCCTTCTCTTCTTCCTTCTCCCTGTTCCTCTCTCTTTACCTCCCTCTCTGCAAATGGATGTCCAGTTGTTCTAGCCCTATTTGTTGAAAAGACTGTTCTTTCTTCACTATAGTGCCTTTACTAAACATCAGTTATCCATATCTGTGAAGTTTATTTCTGGACTCTTTATTCTGTTCTATTTGTCTAATTGTCTGTCTTGACACTAGTACCACGCTGTCTTGATTACCATAGTTTAATAATTCTTGAAATCAGGTAGTAATAGTCTTTTTTTCTTTTTTAAAAAAGAAGTTTTTATTCAATTAGTGTTAGTATAATATGTCTTTTCCCATCCATTCACTTTTAAGAAGAAATATTAGGGGGGACGGGGAAAACCAAATACATTTTAAATGTTAAATGAATTTTTATTTGGCCTCAAAACTCACACAGTAGGCTCTCTGATTGTTGATAGTCTTGTGGGTATCTTTCTAGTCTATCAAAATTTAGCAACTTGTGTTTAAAAACAAAGAAATAAACTTTAGCCACTGTGTTTTCAGTGTCCTGGGTACTTTTTAAAATATATTAAATCGTGATGTTTTGGTCTGTGTACATGTGAATTTTTGTATCTGTGTGTGTGTGTGTGTGTATGAGGACTTTTTTCTAAAATAGGTGTGATCCATTTTATCATGAACAAGGATATTTATTATCATGATAATATGGTAACATTTACAAACGAGCTTTTCATAGGTGCAGTTATTTTTCTGCCCTTAAGGGACCACTCTGGTTTGATTCACTAGCTCTGCTGAAGAATACATATAATTGTTTATGGCTTCATGAAACACTGGCTTACTGAAGTGTTCACTTTAGACGAATGAATTTTTTATTTTTTATTAAGTCAAAATTTTTATTTAAATCTTTTGCATTATTCACATAGAATAACAGAATCATGTATTTTTTAATTGTGGTGAAATAAATATATGTAACATAAATTTTGCCATTTTAACCATTTTTTAAGTGTACAAATCAGTGGCATTAATTACATTGATAGTCCTATGCACCCATCGCCACTATCTGTTTCCAAAACTTTTTTATCACTCCAAACAGAAACTCCATGCCCATTAAGCAGTAACTTCCCATCACCCCCTTCTCTTAGCCTCGGTCACCTCTAACATCATGGTATCTTAAGAAGTTAACAACACTATAGTGGACATCTGAACCAATTTCTCTCTTTTTTTTTTTTTCAGTTTATCCTTTATTACAGTATACCTCTTTATCACAGGAAGTGATTCACTATTACAGTGTTCTTCATTAAGCAAAAGTAAATTTTTTATATATATAATTGTTTTCCATTTATCCTAGCTCTTATCTCTGGAGCCACAAATATATAGATCTTATTTCTCTTTTAAGTTAACCCAAGTTCTTGAAGCCATTCTTACTGTATTTTTCTAGACTTATTAATTTCATAAAACAGCATTTCCTCTTTAAAATGTTAGAGTTTAATAGAATATCCCAGATATTCTGTCTTACCAGTGTAAAATGTGGAAGACATATTTTTACCCCCACAATATGAAGTTGTACATTCATGTTGTATGAATTAGATCCAGTGTCATTTATTTGTTTAGAAAACTGTGTTTGATCCTAGGTCATAGTGGAATTGTAGTTCAGACTCCTTGGGATGTTAACAGTAATTGCTTTTAATTCAGGTTTTACTCATTCTTTATTTCTATAGGTTTCTTTGTTTTTTAGCCTAAATATAAAACTTTACATATATTAATGTTTAATTAAATGTAATTGATTTGAGGCTATTCTTCAGTTTTTGAATCCTTGTGAATCAGGATTTCAATCAGAGAAGCAGGATGACTGTGAGTGTACTGTAATAAGGAATTTGCTATAGGATTTAGACCTATACAATTTCAGTAGGAGCTGGGAAGTACAAGGTCTGGAAAGACTCAGAGAGCAATTACTAACCAACCCTGGTGTGGGTTGTGAGTCAGAATGTGCAGGAAGCCAGGCACATCCATGTGCTAGGTTACAACTGCAAAGTGGACAGAGCAGAAGTCTCCGGAAGGCTGTTCGTTCTTCGTGGCTACCACCTTTGAGTTTGCAGTGGAGTTTCTGACAGTGGGCCTGAGTTCACTGTTGTTCAGCCGGGCTGATTCTCATAAAGGAGAGCTCGATGCCAAGCTAGGTACAGGGGAAAGTGAGGACAAACTTTAAAAAAACAAAACAGCTCCCTGGCACCTTGATGTCCATTGTTTCCCACCTCTAGCCAGTTATGACCTCCAGCACATAATAGCTGCTGCTTCACTTCCACTTCGCAAATCTCCCACAAATTTTTCTTATGGGCAACCCTAAAATAGGAGAGAGAATGCTGAGACACATAGTTCTAGCCTAGGTGAGTTGACTCAGTGTAAAACCACCACATCAGGTTCTAGTAATAGGCTAACTCTCCCTCCGAGTTTTTTGCTAAGGGCAGCTTTAATAAGAGTAGTTTCATCAGTCAGTGTGGTGGCTCACACCTGTAATCTCAGCACTTTGGGCAGCTAAGTCAGGTGGATCACTTGAGGTCAGGAGTTCAAGACCAGCCTGGTCAAAGTGGTGAAACCCCATCTCTACTAATAATACAAAAATAAGCTGAGTGTGGTGGCGGGTGCCTGTTAATTCCAGCTACTAAGGAGACTGAGTCAAGAGAATTGCTTGAACCTGGGAGGCAGAGGCTGCAGTGAGCCAAGCCTGGGCAACAGAGTGAGAACCTGGGAGGCAGAGGCTACACTCCAGCCTGGGCAACAGAGTGAGACTTTGTCTCAAAAAAAAAAAAAAAGAAAAAAGCATAGTTCATAGTTTCATCCAAGTCACTGATAAGGCTGTTGAATAGAACAGTGGTAGGCCTGGAAAATAGAGACTTTTTTTTTTTCTCTTTTATTCATTTTGGATTTCCTTTTCTTTCTTAACTGCTTATTCTACTCTTTCTGGCTTCAAGGGCATGCTACCTAGAAAAAAATAAACTAAATAGTATTGGAGTATTTGTACTGTTATAGAAGTCACTGTGCTTTTGAGTTTCAGTTTTCCTGCTTTAGCGTCCCCTGTCCTAGTCTTATTGGTGGACACTGATGGAATTAACATGTTTGACTAAATTAGTCCCTAGGCTGTTTATGTTCCTTGAAATGAGTGAATAGACTAACAAACAAAAATCCTTTTTAAAACTAGAGGGAGTAAACTAATCTGACCTGAAGTCTTCAGGAGCCAGAATGGAAGTAATTCTCCAGTTATGAGTTTAAATGATCAAATTAGGCAGAGTCTCCATTAGAAGTTCCAGCCAGTCTCCAGAAATGGTATTGGTTAACATCCAAATAATGACATGATTAAGAATTAGAAGTCTATTTTAACTTTGGCTTTCTACATTGATCTGTTCTGATTTTGAGCAAGTCAAAGATAAATTATTTAGGGCTAACTAGAGAAGGGAAGAAGGGTTGCGTGGAGAGGTAATGTGCTTTGTTGTTCATTGTAGTAGGCACTAGGGGAAACACTGGTATATCAGCCTGGGTCCAATTAAGAGACAGAAACCACACAGTGATTTAAACAGAAGAAATTTATTATGAAGAACTATTACACTATAATAAAAGAGTACCTACAAAGTATAAAGAGGAGAGTACGCAAGGCAGCACAAACTTGGAAGGTAGATCCCTTCCCAAGATGCCCTTCAGACATTAATGTAGAAGGTATGATTACAGCTACTGATGGTAGAGAAATTCACTGGATTGCCTATGTCAGAGCTGGTCCCAACTGCAGGGAGAACAGAAAGCAATCCTCCAGGTCTTGGGTGCAGGTGGTCTGCCACCAGTGGGTGGGCACACAGGTGGAGTTGGGGTATGGCTGTGGGTGAGAGACATAGAGTGTGCAATGCCTACATCAGGATAGCTGTGGAAAACAAACCTGGGTGGCAGGGGGAAGGCTAGCAGAGAGAGTTAGAGCATCACTGTGGACAGGAGGCCCAGAACACCTAGTGTGTGCTTTAGGAGGGCTGTGGGGAGGTGATCACTAGGCTGGACTGGTGCTGAGTTCACTGAGGGACATGTGTTCTGGGCATGCATACCACTGGATGTCCTCATATCCACACCACTGATGGGTGTGTGGCAGTCGGACCAAGAGAAGCCCTTTCATTCTGCAGTGTTACTCCTCCATTCTGCAGAGGAATCTTACCATCATGCTGCTGTACAGGAGATGTACTTAAAGGAATTCCATCTATTACCACAGAGCTTGTATTGAAAGGTAAATTTGGAGTTGAGTAGCAATACATTGGTACAGGTGGTTACTAGAACACAGTCCTACTCTCAAGGAATATGGTCAGATAGAACTTGGCATGCATTACTTCAGTTAATCCCAACAACCCTGAGTGGTAGAATGGTAGAATCTATCATTCTCATTCTTAACACAGAAATTAAGCTTCAGTGATATTGGGCAGTCTCCCCATGGTCACACAGCTGCTGTGTTGTTAGAGAGCTGTCTGGCACTCACACTTTTGCCCATTTTGCCCTCTGTACTCACACATTTTGCCCTCTGTACTCAGTGCTATCCACCTTTAAAGGTGCCTCATTCATAAGCTTGCATGTTCTGTTTTTGTTATAAAAATTATATATGAAAATACAGGACAAACTACATTTTAAGGTAAATGGGGATTTGATAGAGCTATCCTGTGATATTTGGAATTTCTTGGGAAATCAGGATACCCATGTAGTATATTTCACTTAGTTAACGATCAAGAGTTTGAATGATCAAGATGAGCAAGATTTAGGAAAGATGGGTATGGTGAGATTCAGAAACCACATCGAACTACAAGCAAGATAAACAAGAAATCAGTTATTAAACTCTAGACTCAGTAATGAAATGACAGAATGTTAAAGACAAAGATTTTAAAACAGCTGAAGGGGAAAAATGTAGTCTACAAAGACAATTTTTTGATGGCAAAAAAAATGTAAGACAGAAGACAGTGAATTATCTTTAAGAATAAGCTTAGAAAGAACTCCTTAAATACCTTTTTATTATGGAAGTAAGGTAGAAGAAATCCTGAGCAGCTTTTGTAAAGACTTGGAAATAATGAAAAGGGCATCCATCCTTACAGGAGAATGAGTAGTTCAGAGTACAGACGGAAGAAAGACTTGCATTTATCAGATGGAAGAGGTGGTGACTCCTGCAGAGCAGTTTCAGTAGAGAGGTGGGGACAGCTGTTTAGTTACTTGGTAGTGAAAGAAAGGAGAACCATGGTATGATGAATTACAACTTAACAGTGAGATCAAATAAATATATATTTTAAAAAGAGGAGCTAGTAATACCCTTATAAAGGGATGATGAAAAGGTCCTATGGGGATAAAGATGGAAGGTTTTTAAAGTATGTGTAATTTTAAGCATTATTATTTCTTCAAAATGTGCTTATATACAATCCTGACCTGGGATACATAAGTAGAATCATAATTATGATATAAGGGAAATGCTAAAATAATTTAGTCACTGTATTGTTTTGTGGAGCCAAAAAACACTCCCAAGATTTAAGGAGTCTTAAAGATACCTCTCCAAAGTCCATGCTGTCCCTCCAAAATCAGAGACCTCCCAGACAGAGATTACTCTATATCTTCCCTTCTTCCACATCTTCACATGCCCCAAGCTCCAACTCAAATCCTGGAATGCATTCCCTTTTCTCCATTCCCGTTAGACTCTGGAAGGGGTCCAAGGCACAAAGGGTCATAAAAAAAATCAGAGAAGGAGGTGTACCCTGTTCTTTGCTTATGATACATACATGTCTCTTTTGCTCTCTGTATGGTTTATAAGTGATGGAGTGACATCTGCCCTTCCCGTACTGTTTCTGTAAGGATGAGTGTTTTCTCTTCCTTCAGCCTCCCATTGCCTAAGGTTTTTGAGCAGCCTCTGCTAAACTGAGAAAACTGATCATCAGGGATGCGGAGGCAGCGCAGCCTATAGATCTCTTTCTAACTTCTCATATCATTTCTGGGTCAGCCCATCTGGCGGATATCAGTGTCCATCACTCTAGTCATGAGTCATGTTTCATGTAGAGTTGATGTTTTTATTTCCTCCAGCTTCAAAACCTTTCATTGCTACTGCCTTTTCATACATATGCATGAGTAGGAATTACCCAATTTTATGCATGGAGAATCTTATGAACTAAGAAGGAGAAGGAAATACCATTCATGCTGTCTGGCTTCTGTTAGTTCCCAGGGCTACTTAGCAATCCCTTATTCACCCTGGTAGATGATAATACCCATCATAATGCCCTTCTTACCTTCTACCTATCAACCCTGTATACCCTCACTTTCCATAGGTGACCCCCAACACCTCTCTGAGATTCCTCAGCTGTCCTCTCCTCCCTTAGAATCTCTTAGTGTCACTGCCAACTGTCTTTCTGTTCACTGCCTCTCTCTCTCTCTCTTCTGGACCCATCTTCGCTTGTTTCTTCAGCACCTTGAGCTGTGAACTATGCTCTGTCTCTCTGTCTTCCTGGACACCCTCTTTCTCTCTACAAATATGTTCAGCTCTCTCCTATCCTTTTTTTAATCCTGCTAACCCCACCCAAGAGCCCGTCTTCTGTTAACCCTCCCTTTCTTCCAAAGCCCTGGGTATGTCTTTGTCAGGGCCACCATCTTGTAGGTCCTCATGGCCTGCTGTTGCTTTCTACCACTTACTTCACAGAAATGGCTCCCTCCATGTTTACCCCTGCATGCCCCACACCTCCAAACACACCAGCACATTCTTCTGTTCTTCTGCATTGCCCTGCAGTATCATCTACCACTTCTCATTTCTCCTATTTCTGTTTTTTGCTTCCTTCTCTTTTGTTTGCTTTCAACCCTACATATTTATATATATTTTTTACCTTTCCTGAAGGGAAAATTCTGGGTTGTAGTGTTTATCCCTCCTTATAAGGTGCAAAAAGTCCCTTGTGCTTAGTGAGTCTCAGTAAATACCTACAATGGATGATGAGTCTCTAGCAAGGGATTGATGACTTATAAATCGTTGGAGGCATGGTGGCTCCAAGTCATATGTACATATTAGCACATGTGTCCAAGACCTTTCTTTTTCTCTCTTCTTCTTTCTTTCACCCCTTCATTTCAAAAGTCATTGCATGCCTCTATGTAGAAAGCGCTTGGAATGCAAAAACAAACAGGGTGTCCCCCATGTCCTCAAGGATCTCACTGTGACTTCTATTAAACTTTCCATGATGGTTTTTAGATAAATGTTCAGGGGAAGGTAAAGCGTAAGTTTTAAAATGACCAAATAATACGTAACTGTTACTAAAAATAAAGTAGTGAAGTGTTTTATAAAGAAAAGTGTCCGTTTTCTTTCTTCAACACCTATTCCTCCTAGTACTGCTCCATATGCAAATATATTGACACTCAGATATTCTTCCAAACTCTAATATTCTGCATTTAGTTCTAAATTATCCTGTTTTTCTCTCAGTAATATATCAAGAGCTTCCTCCCACATCTGTACTTGCAGTCTTCCCATGATGACTTTGGCTCTGAAAGTTCCAAAGTGAAAGTGATAGTTTAGGAAAACCAGTCTGGCTTGGAATGCAACTCATCCCAAATGGAAAGAAACTCCTGTCATTGGCCGGGCGCGGTGGCTCAAGCCTGTAATCCCAGCACTTAGGGAGGCCGAGACGGGCGGATCACGAGGTCAGGAGATCGAGACCATCCTGGCTAATACGGTGAAACCCCGTCTCTACTAAAAAAATACAAAAAAAACTAGCCGGGCGACGAGGCGGGCGCCTGTAGTCCCAGCTACTCGGGAGGCTGAGACAGGAGAATGGCGTGAACTCGGGAGGCGGAGCTTGCAGTGAGCTGAGAGCCGGCCACTGCACTCCAGCCTGGGTGGCAGAGCAAGACTCCGTCTCAAAAAAAAAAAAAAAAAGAAACTCCTGTCATTGAGATGCACTGAAGAGAGATTGCTTGGGGATCTGAGTGTAATGGGAAGAGTATCTGGGTCTGGCCAAACTGGGTGACAGCAGCAGAAATGCAAAGAAAGAAGTTAACCTGTGGGCTGTTTTAAGCATGGACCATTCAGACTAGTGGTGTCTGAATATAGAGTAAATGAGGAAGGGAGAGGAGGCCCCAGTGATCTCAGGTTGAAGCTTCAGTGCTTTTACCTTTGCCCTTTCTGAGGGCTTTCTGCCTCTGCTGGCCTCCCACTTGATTTTAAATCCAGTCATCCTGAAAAATGGAAATTTGTGTCATGGTTACTCTTAGCATGAACTCCATGAAGGTGGGGACCATGCATGTTTTACTGTTGCATCCCAAGTGCCTACAAGGATTCTTAGTGTATAGTAGGTGCTCAATAAATACATACTGCATGACAAAGCTGGGGCAGCCTTGATTTGCTTGTTTGCTGCACTAAAATGTTCATCTCAAAAAGGCTGCTAAGCTGGGTTATCCTCTTGGTGGCCTTGTCTTCTACCCTTGCACAGCCCTTTTGTATCTAAAACTGGGAAGGGTTATCACAGCCCCCAGGGCAGGGAGCTCATGAGAGAGCCCATAGACCTGCACAGCAGGAAACTGAAAATAGCTACCAGAGCAATCAAAATTAAACTTCTAGATCCGCCTCTCTGGGCCTGGCCCTAGAGGGCATCTTTTACACTAATGATGGAAAATTAAATTAGGCCACCTTTAGAAAACTTCACAAAATTAAATACTGTCTACCAGGGAGGGAATTACCCTGTGGGGAAAGTAACAGGGGAGCAGGAAAACAGGCTGGTCACAGTTCTACTACAAAATGATTGGCTGGTGTCAAATTTCATTACTCTGTGCTTCATTTTATTCTTAAATGTGTAAAGGGAATCCATTTAGAATTTGTGCAAAGCATTGAAGAATCGCAGAAGGGAAAGTGAGTGCAAAATAAAACAAACACTTCTGTCCTTGACTTCTCTCCTTGCTACCAAATCAGCACTGGCCTGGAAGTCCATCAGATGGTCTTGACCTTTTCTGGGATACAAATACCTTTGAGAATCTGCTGAAAAGTATTTTCTCCATAGAAAAAAAATCATTCTGGCAAAGTTTTGAATTTTAGGAGAATTCATGGACCCCAGACTCCTGCATGTTTATGAATTCCAAGGTAAGACTCCTTTTTTGCCAATAAGTATTGTACATCATCTTTGAATATTTGCATCTAAAACTGGGAAGGTTTATCATTGGCTCTTCTACTGCTCATGTAAGAGTAAGAGGAGAAAAAACAAACTTTATTTTTCATTAACTTTATTAATGATTTAATGTTTGAATGCTTAAAAAATTTTATTTACCAGCCCAAAAGGCATTTGCATTTTGTTAGAGGAGTCTTATTATTCAATACAAACCAATCTCATGTTGGTGAGCTTCACATTATTAAAGGGAAGAGGATTCACATAGGAGGGGCCTTTATGTTACCCTCAATGTCCTTGGAATCACAGGGATGATGGGAATGTTGGCCTAGGGCCTGGGTTTTACACTGACATGTAAGGACCATGTGATGGCCCAGGGTAAAGGACCATTGTGTGACCAACCCTAACCCCAAAGGTAAATAAAGATTGGTCTTGATTTGGAGCTGTAGCCCCTGCCTGACAAAACCTTTAATATTAAGAGAGAACCTCTGGGGTTGTAGTAGGACAATGTTGTAGCTTACTCCACAACTTGAGCATTTGGCACTAAACACCTCTCTAGACACTGCTATAGTGCCCTGTCCTCTGGCCTGGCTGGGTAAGCTTTCTGTGGCTTCTATCTTGTGTCCTGGCACAGTTGGGAGGAAGGATGGTGGTGTCACACCTCTGAGAGCACAATCAGACTGTGAGCCTCGGCTTCCTGTCTGGTGGCAGACCTCAGACTGGAGAGGTGAGGATGACTCCGAGGTCCAGAAGGTTAAGCACAGAATTTGGAAAAGATGGAGTGGAAAAAGCTGGGTTGTCTGCAAGTCTCCACATCATTTATCAGGAGACCCTGAGACCTGGCTCTTGAGGAGTTACAGCCTTTCCCTGTTGCTGGCAGTCGCCATGATCAAACCATGATTAACTGAGGAGTCCTCTGTATTTGGCTTAACATTTCTGCCTGTCAAATTCTTATTAATCTTTCAACGTTTATTTTAAATAACACATTCACCAGGAATTCTTTCCTGATTTCATCCCCACCCCCACAGTGGGGATCTAATTAAGGTTTGTCCTTTGGACCCTAAGGTGTTATACAGACCTTAAGTTTATCCTTTTATTGTAGTTTATCTGTCACAGTTTTTAGTAGGAACTATATCTTGTCTAACTTTGGGTCTCCTTAACCGCTTGTCTCACACACAATAGGGCTCAATACATATATATTCAATGTAATTGACTTCTTAAGCTTTTGCACAATTCCCAGAAATTAATTACACTCATTCTGTAGACTTTTATCTGGGACTGAGTGGATGAATGAATGAATGAATGAATGAATGAATGAATGAATGAACCGACCCACCTATAGACATGTGTTGAGCACTGAACAGAGCCCATATGTGAAGGTATTTGGGAACAGTGACAAAAATGTTAACATTAGAACATCAGAACATATATTCTAATAGAAGATAATAAGCAGCACACAAATAATACTAAAAAGACAGCATCACAGTTAAGAACACTGAGAAACAAGAAGTCAAGTGACCTTGTTCAGCTTTGCTCAGGAAGGGAGCCCAGCACCTCTTGATGTTGTGGGTTTAACCACTAAGCAAGGCTGCCTTTGAAAATGCACACCCTCCTTCCTCCGGTTGGCCGAGGATGCCAGTCCTGTCCAGCTACTGCTGTGCAGTTAGCTCTTTGATTTAGGGTCTGATTATGTTTTTTTGTGGATTATCTTGGTCTTTGACCTCATCTCTTGTCTCACTTGTTGCAGTTTTTACTGATAATTCATAATGATCAGGGATTGGGTGGGAGAAATGAAGGCATCATAAAGGGTAAATGTGTTCATCTTGTTTTTATTAATTGCTCCAATAAAGGTTTTTTTGGAGGGGGTGAGCAAGAATAACCTCCGAATGGCAGCACCTGACAGATGAGATCTGCACATGAGCTCATTGTTGCTCAGTGTCTCCCGTCAACACATAATTAATTGTTGGAGATTGTCCTGACTGCTGGGGGAGGTGAGGTAGTGCAGGTGCATTTCCTTGCAGAGTCGGAGCAGCCATCCAGGCTCTAGGCCAGTGGTGTGTCCTCAGACTCAAACACTGTTAAAAATATATAGAGAGATATATGTATATACACATGCGTATACACACGTGCACATACACACACCAAATTTTTTCGTATGTGTATGTGTATGTAAGAAGAATTTTCTTAGTAAAAGAGTTAAACCTAAATTTCTCCTGATTGCCTTTGTTCACTCATGAGAAGGACAAAGCCCAAGGGAAACAATTTAGCCTGTCAAACGCCTCAGCTGATGAAGGGGAATTTGACAAGCTAAATGTAAAAGAGAGACTGGAAGACTCATAAACAGATCCCAAGAGAGCATGTAGTATCCCTGGCCAGGCCTCACCACCCTTCCAGCCCTCGTATATCTACATGAGTCCCGTCACTCAGGTCCTGAGAGGCAGGAGGAATTCATATGAATCTCCTCTCTAAGAAAATAACAGTAGCATAACTTTGATTTCATGTACTGTCCTTTTGATCCATGTCACGTTTCGGTTCCTTCCTATGAGAAAGGGAAGTCAGTAGCAGGTGGGTGAAATGCAGGTCTGGGGCAGTTACAACAGCCCTTGCTTTTTATCAGGACACTTTACTAAAAGTTAAACTGACCTCTTGCCTTAACCAGCCCGACTCCTACTTCCACATCAAAATGGCATTAGCTCTCTCACAGGAAAAGGCTTAGCTACTTCAGAAAGGCCACCAAATTCCGCCTAAGAAAGGGAGAGGGATACAAGCCAGGAATAGGACTGGCCCCCACCTTAGTGGCAGGTTCATAGTCGGTGCCTTCTCAGACCCCAGGCAAGCTCCTCTACTTGCACCCTGCCTTCTGCTGTCTCTATGTCTTGAGCCATCATTTTCCCTAGAGGCTATTTCTGTTTTGTCCCTTATTTTCCAGCCTACAAATAGGATTAGGTTTTGCCATCCTATAAAGAAAAGATGCCCCTCAAACCCACCATCCTGTCTTGCCCTTCCACTGCCAGACTCTTTGGAGAAACCGCATTTGCTATCTATATTTCCAAAACTCCCATTCACTTTTCAGCTCATTTTAATCGGGCTTCCTGAGCTACCCTACTGAGACTGCTCTTGCTAAGGCCATCAGGGATGTCTTGGTTGCAGAATCCCTGGCTTGCTTTCTGTCTACATCTTATTTAGTCTCTGTGAAGCACTCAATGCTGTGGGTCTTTCCATCCTTTGGGAGACTGTCTCCCCTCAGCTTCCACGATGGTTTTCTCTTGTTCCTCCTCAGATCTCTTGGTCTTTTTCTGCTCAGTATTTTTTTTTTCTGACTACTCCTATTATGTCCTTCATTTAAATGGGTACTGTTAATGGGATTTTCTCAATGAATCCCCTTTCTTCGTCCCTCCTCCTTCTGTTAATGTAGACCTCCTAGGAGAAGAACGAGTAGTTAAGAGGAGGCGGAGGAGAGGATTCGTTTTCGCTCTTCTCATTTCGGCATTAGCTTCAGCTTCTTGAGCTGGGCTTGGGCTAGTCTCGAGTCTCCTTCGCCATCTCACTTCTCCGTCTCCTTCACGTCGCCCTATCCCCTTCGAGGCTCCTCCTCCGATCCTCCTCCGCGCTCGCTCGCTCCGCCGTTCTCCTTCCTTCTCTTGATCTCTTCTTTTCTTGCCTCAGTCATCCGCTTTCTTCTTTCTCTTCTCTCCTCTCTCTTCTTCTTCTTCTTCTTCTTCTTCTCTCTTCTTCTTCTTCTTCTTCTTCTTTCTCTTCCTCCTCCTCCTCCTCCCTCCCCTCCTCCTCCTCCTCCTCACGGGATCTCATATTTCCCGTGGCTTCAACCACCTTCTAAATCTCAGTGACTCCCAAGTCTGTGCTCCTCAGTCCCCACACTCCATCCCCTCCATCCCTTATTTCCAACTGCCTCTTAGGCAATTCCATCCACTTTTGCCTTCTCAAAAACTGACCTGTCCAGAGCCACACACTCCTCTTCCTTCCCTGTCCCTTAGTTCTTTTGTCCTTCTGTGGCCCTTGACCC
Source organism: Rhinopithecus roxellana (assembly GCF_007565055.1). Classification (NCBI taxonomy): domain Eukaryota; kingdom Metazoa; phylum Chordata; class Mammalia; order Primates; family Cercopithecidae; genus Rhinopithecus; species Rhinopithecus roxellana. The sequence goes on along the minus strand of NC_044556.1, from coordinate 54,216,273 downwards.
CATTAATGTTTAGTCCATCCGCCAAGTTACATAGCTCAGAATCGTCTCCTTCCCTCTCATGATCACACCCAGAGAAACTACTGTTGTGTCCACCTGCTCTCCCCATGGTGGCTGCCCCTGCCTTTGTTAGGCCTCCAGTGTTTCTTGCCTGGACTCAGGGTTGGTTTGTCTGACTGCACAGACTGTGCTCTGCATCACTCCAGGTGTGTCATTCACGGCCCTGAGCCCAGGTGCCCTGCACTTATTTACCGAACTATAATTCTCACAACAACTCCCCTGTTTGTAGATGAGAAAACTAAAACTTGAGCATTGAAAGACTCACCCAGTAGCTCACAAATGTAAGCAGCGCAGTGGGGATTTGAGTCCAGTTCTTCTGACTGCAAGCCCCCAGTCCAAATTCTGTTGATTCCCCCAAGCACTCCTATTGCAGTAGGCTCTTGGTGGCCTTCCTTCTGCTCCTGCCCTCCTCCAATCCATCCTCCACACCACCATGACTACCAGCCATGTGATCCCCCTGCTTAGACTCTCATCCTTGCCCTGAGCCCACAGGGTGAAGTCTGAGCTCTGTAGCTGGGCTCTCCACAGTTGGCCCTGACCTCCCTCTGTCCCCATTTCCCACCAGTCCTTCTGTATGCCTTGCAATCCCTGTGCCCAGGCAAACTGTGCCACCTCATGACCTCATGCCTTTCCACATGCAGTTTACATCGCAAGGGCTTTCCCTGCTCTTCTGTCTCTGTGATGGATAGATTTCCATTGTCCTAGATCTGCTCGGCAGCCCTCCCCACTGTCCTCAGTGCCCAGGGAGGCTGGCCTGTGTAGACCTGTCCTGAGAGCTCCTGCCAGATGGCACACAACTCTTCCTCTCTTGGCTCTGGAAACTGCCCTGCCTCTCCGGACTTGGGGTACTGAGGGCTCCCAGGGACACTGCACTGCCCTCACCTTTGTGAACAGTCCTGTATTAAACTCTCTTCAGCCTAGTCACACATTATCTGTTTCCTGCCAGGACCCTGACTGACACATTCCCCACCCACCCCACAATCCTGCCACCTCCCACGCTGTCTTCGAGTCACAGCTCAGGCGGTAGCTCCCTGTGTGCCTTCCCAGTTCCCACAGGCAGCTGGCTGCATCCTCCTCTGCGTTTCACTGGCTCCATTCCTCTGTCCGCACTCGCCACACCCTGTCAGTACCCCCCGTGCTCCTCAGGGCAGACTCTGAAGCAGACTCAGCTCTGTGTCTTGGAGAAGCCAATATGGGGCCAAGGGAGGGGGTACAGAGTAAGAATGTGCATTTCTTAAAACAGAGGTCTAGAACTAGATGTACCATATGACCCAGCCATCCCACTACTGGGTATATACCCAAAGGATTATAAATTAGTCTACTACAAAGACACATGTACACGTATGTTTATTGCGGCACTATTCACAATAGCAAAGACTTGGAATCAACCCAAATGTCCATCTGTGACAGACTGGATTAAGAAAATGTGGCACATATACACCATGGAATACTATGCAGCCATAAAAAAGGATGAGTTTGCGTCCTTTGTAGGGACATGGATGCAGCTGGAAACCATCATTCTTAGCAAACTATCACAAGAAGAGAAAACCAAACACCGCATGTTCTCACTCATAGGTGGGAACTGAACAATGAGATCACTTGGACTCGGGAAGGGGAACATCACACACTGGGGTCTATCATGGGGAGGGGGGAGGGGGGAGGGGGGAGGAGGGAGGGATTGCATTGGGGAGTTATACATGATATAAATGATGAATTGATGGGTGCTGACGAGTTGATGGGTGCAGCACACCAACATGGTATAAGTATACATATGTAACAAACCTGCACGTTATGCACATGTACCCTAGAACTTAAAGTATAATAAAAAAAAAAAAAAAAAAAAAAAAAAAAAAACAGAGGTCATACTGGACCACCCCGACACCTGCTTTTGGGTGGTGGGGAGACAATGAGAAAAAGAACTTCTGGCATACAGCGTATGAAAATAATGGGAATTCTCAAGCAAGGACTTGCCTCCTTCACAGCCTTCTGCTCACACTTCTCCACCCTTTGCGGACAAGGAGTGGACAAAGAAGGGTACAAACCTTTGTTGATGATTATTTTGCACAGGGAAGACTTTTGCCTAATGCCTCTCGGCATATAACACTTGAAGGAAAGTATTTGCTGGCTTGAAAGCAAAAGGATAAACTTGAGGAAACAGAAGAGGAGGTGTCCTTACATGCTGCCTTCCAACCACCCCCTCCCCACATTTCCAAAAGAAAGATACAAGACTTTAAAAAAGTAACTGGAGCCTGGTGTGGTGGCTCACGCCTGTAATCGAAGCACTTCGGGATGCCGAGGCGGGCGGATCATGAGGTCAAGAGATCAAGACCATCCTGGCCAACATAGTGAAACCCCGTCTCTACTAAAAATACAAAAATTAGCTGAGCGTGGTGGCGTGCCTGTAGTCCCAGCTACTCAGGAGGCTGAGGCGGGAGAATCGCTTGAACCAGGGAGGTGGAGGTTACAGTGAGCCGAGATCATGCCACTGCACTCCAGTCTGGCGACAGAGTGAGACACCATCTCAAAAAAATAAATAAATAAAAATAAAAAAGTAATTGGAAATCAAAATGAGGTCAAAGATGAATGGGTTCGTTTTTTTCCCCACTTTGTTTTAAGGTCAGCCAGCGGCCTGGAAGTAAAGATACACAGTCCTTTAAAAAGCAGCGACACGGGTGCAGCTGCAGGCCATTATCCTGAGGGAATTAAAACAGACACCCCAAACCAAAGACTGCATGTTCCTGCTTATAATGGGAGCTAAACAATGGTTACACGTGGCCATAAAGATGGAAACAACAGACACTGGGGACTCCAAAAGGGAAGAGGGAGAAAAGGGGACAGGGACTGAAAAAGTTCCCATTGGTACTGTGTACGCTGTTTGGGTGATGGGTTCAATAGAAGCCCAGACTCCAGCCTTACGCAATATATCCATGTAACAAACCTACAGATGTACCCCCCTGAATCTAAAATAATAAAATAATTTTTAAAAACACACAAAAAAGAAAAAGACACTAGATTGTGATCGAGAGTGAGTTGTCCCAGGCCAAATCAGAATGGCTTGGACATTGCCCTGAAGGTGGGCCAGGTGAGATTTAGAAATGCTGACCCCTGGAGTACACACAAGCCCCTAGCAGTGGCTTGTTGTCTTATCTTCAAGTCCTGGGAGGAAGTGCCCTCAGATGAGTTCTGATTCAGAGCATGAGGTAGGCAGGTTAGAGCAACTGGAAAAATAACAATATTAGGAAAGAAAAGTATCTGGACCTGCCAGCCAGGCATGCTCCCACCCCTGGGAAGCTTGGGGAAGGAGGTGGATGCTCTTTCTTCGTTTCCCATCATGGCATATGGGACTCCTCAAGGCTGAGCAGGTGGCATGAGGGGGTATGGAGTTAGAGTCAGGTACAGAGGGAGTTATAGTGGGAATCCTCAGAAGCTCAAGTGGGAACTCAGCTGCCTTGGAAAGACAAGATGTGCTTATGATGTGTATCATATCCCTGGATTGGTTTATCTGAAGAAACATGGATGGAAAGTGGACAATCAGTCGGGGATGATAAAGAAATCCAGCGTGTCCCCTGAGAATCTTACCAACATGAGGATGAATTCGTTGGTGACCACAGAGACATCTATGAAGACATCAAGGACTTGGAAAAATAAGAGGAATAAAGAGAGCCAGCGTTTCCAGGTGGCATAAATGTAGCATGGGACTAATTTCTAGACCAGGTATAGAGAAAACAATAGTCATATAGGTAATGAATGACATTCAATATTCAAATGATATTTGATGATTAATCAGGCAGATGGTACAGAAGTTTTCAGAACTTGGTGAAGATTGCTAGGGTTCCAATTCTAACTCAGATACTATAGTGATTTGAAATACGTCCCTTAGAAAGATATGTTAGGATATGTTTCTCACCCCTGGTACCTGTGAATGTGGATGTTATTTGAATATAGGGACTTTGCAGATGTAATTAAGGTGAGGTCATATCAGGTTAGGGTGGACCCTAAATCCAGTGACCAGGGTCCTTACAAGAAGAGGGAAATTTGGACACAGGCACAGAGGAGACACAGGGAAGAATGCTGTGGGAAGGCAGAGGGAGCAGACTAGAGTGACACCGCTGCAAAGCTAAAAATGCCAAGGATTGTTGGCAGCAGCCAGAAGCTAGGAGAGATGTGGAACAGATTCTCCCTGAGAGCCTCTAGAAGGAATCAGCCTTAATTTTTGACTTCTGGCCTCCTGAACTGTGAGAGATGAAATTTCTGTTGTTTTAAGCTATCCAATTTGTCATAATTTGTTACAGCAGCCCTAAGAAATTAATACAGATACTACTGGCTGTGTGACCTTAAGAAAATGCACAGAGGTTACCTCTCTGTTTCTTCATCTGTAAAATGGAGATAGTAACTGTATTCACTTTATATGGTTGTTGTGAGGATTAGATGAGTTTTTACCTTAAGCAGTGCCTGACAGATGGTAAACACAATAGATTAGCAAATATTCTTCTTTGATCGCTTCAATTTAGTAAAGATTTTTTTTGAGCAACTACTACGTGGCAGACCCTACATGTAAGTCATTTCATTTGATTCTTGTAACAGTTCTGTGAACCTCTTCTTATCCCATTTTGCACTTAAGAAAACTAAGGCTCAGAGTATTAACTTGTTTTGAGAAAGCAGACGAGCTGCAACCTCAACTGAGCCTTTGGCTCTGTTCTGTCAGGTCTTCTATTCCACAAAATCACAGGCATCTTAATGTATAATGGGGAGTGGACAAGAAGGGGTATGAAGCTTTGTTGATGATTATTTTGCACTGTGAAGACTTTTGCCTAATGCCTCTCTGCATATAACACTTGAAGGAAAGTATTTGCTGGCTTGAAAGCAAGAGGATAAACTTGAGAAAAGAGAAGAGGAAGATGTAATTTTCTAGACAATGCTCCTCCAGCATATACCAGTCAAAGTAGTGTCCCTAATATTTGTGGTGTGTTCTTTTTCTCTCTGCTTTCTGGCTCTGGGAGAGAAGTTGTGTCTCTGAGCAAGAATCTTCAGGAAGTCTGAGGGTCCTGAAAAGTGTGGGATGGATGGTTTAAACCCCCCAAATGTGAACAAGCTACATATATGAACTCAGATAACATAGACACACAGAAGAAATAATTGGCACCCTGTGTAAACAGATTTGGTTTTTGACAGCCAACAGCAGGTGACAGTTATTTTGGAGAAATTTATGAGTGTTGGAGAGAAATTAAAGCCTTGAAATATATGAAAGGATTTTTGTGTAGTGGTTTTGTGAAAGACACTGTTTTTTTTTTTTTTTTTTTTTTTTTTTTTTTTTTTTTTTTGCCTGCCTGTCAAGTACTGAACAAGAAGAAATTAATTTATCCCAGTACTTGGCATTTAGAAAGTGCTATGTGATGGTTTGTGGTTGATTCAAATAAAGCAGGAGAGGTTTTAGTGGGACATAAGAAAAAAACTTGTTAACAGCTGTGAAATTAAAACATAAATTAACTGCTGAGATAGGCCATGAGGGTGCCTTAGCTAGACTTTCAAAAGATAAATATGCATTTGTCTGGCTCTTGCTAGCTCTTAAAACTCAATTGGTTGCTTATTCATTACTCTAGGTACACAGTAGATCTTTGTAACAATAAGTTAGACATTTGTGTAATTTTATTCCTTGAAGAAACCTTAGAAATCAGCTCTTATATTTGCTTTTCTCTGCCTGCAGTTGAAGAGATGAGCTTGACTGTCTCTCGAGGTCTTTCCCAGCCCTGGAATCCCAGGCTTCCTTCCAGACTGTGCTGTGATAAGGCAGACCTGTGAGATACATCCCAGTCATGGTGACAAGGGGTAACTGGGCAGTGTGGTCTCACACTTCAGGTGTCTGTGGAAGTCAGGCTGTGAAGTAAGGAGACCAGTTCCATGAGGGATTTTGGGCACCATTTCATGAGTTTATTACCCTTCTTTTTTGCCAGATAGCCCTGAGGAAGGTAGTCATCAAATTGAGAATGGCTAAAATGAGGAATGAGGAAGATGGAAATTATAATAACTTCAAATAAAAGCAAACCAGCTGATGTGATAACAAGCCGTGTATATACAGTGGGGGGAAAATGATAATCAGACCAAAGCAGTCATAGGAGAGAACAGTGATCAAGATGGGAGACAATGTTCTCTAAAGATTAAATTAAAAATAAATAAGATAGATGAGAAAAGAAAGAGTAACAGCTGCGACAGGACTGTGAAACTGTGTTCATGCTGCAGGGCTGGTTGAGAAGAGAAAAAGAAAGACACACCAGTATTCAGGCAGCATGCTAGGGATAGAAGTAAAGGGTGCATTCCTTCCTGTAGTGTCTGGTGGTGTTCTATCAGTGAAGCATTTGGAGGCTCTTATCAACCCACTACCCCTTCTGATATTTTTCCCAGTCCCTCTAAGGATAACACATTGGGGTCCCCAGAATTACACAGGCTGGGACACTTAGGGAATCCTTGTTCCCGAGAGCAGGAGTCATGCTGGATTTCCCAGGACCATGCCTTCACAGTTGGGCCTCATTCATCTGGTCTTGAGCAGCAGGTTGGTTCTGTTTTCTGTCTTCTGCATGTGTCGCATTGTGCTTCTTACGTTCCCAGAGGTTTTCCTTAAGAATACCACTTGAGGCCGGGCGCGGTGGCTCAAGCCTGTAATCCCAGCACTTTGGGAGGCCGAGACGGGTGAATCACGAGGTCAGGAGATCGAGACCATCCTGGCTAACACGGTGAAACCCCGTCTCTACTAAAAATACAAAAACTAGCTGGGCGAGGTGGCGGGCGCCTGTAGTCCCAGCTACTCGGGAGGCTGAGGCAGGAGAATGGCGTAAACCCGGGAGGCGGAGCTTGCAGTGAGCTGAGATCTGGCCACTGCACTCCAGTCCCGGCGACAGAGCGAGACTCCGCCTCAAAAAAAAAAAAAAAAAAAAAAAAAAAAAAAAAAAAAGAATACCACTTGATTTTGTCTCCACCATCTTCAGGTGACTTGGTACCTTATCTTTATCAGCTGATTTCATTTTGTATTGTCCTGAAGCATGTCTTTTGGGGTTAGGAATGCCCGTGCCTTCCAGGACCTCAAGAGAAAAATCTCTGTACCACACACTGGAGACTCCCCTAGCCTGACAGAGAGATATCAATGTTGGGAGAACAAGAAATATTTCTCTTTGTTTTTCCACTTGACATTTCTAAGTTTGTTTCCACAGTTTTCAAGTATTTGTACAACACTTCATGGGTTAGAGAATATTCATGCATCCGTTGTCACATCTGAACCTTATAATCACCCTGAAAGGTGTTTTTATTATTCTCACTTCAACGATTAAAAAAGAAGAAGGTTGAGAGAAGGAAAATAATTTGCTGAAGGTCCCTTGGTAGTCTACATCCTCTACCCTAAAGTTCTGTTTTGGGCTATGGCAGGAGAGGATTGCGTGTCAGGACCTGGGCTTGCTGGAAGACACCCAGTGGGTCTTGAGCAGGAGGCAAGGCACATGGATGTAGACTCAGGAAACCTTGCAGGTGACTCAAGACCTTTTACAGCCTCTGCAGTCCTAAAGTCAGCAGGCATTCCCCATGGAGATGAGGGGCATTAGAGGTAGAATGCTAATACCTAGGGAAATATGGCTGTTTTAGTCAGGGTTCTCCAGTGAAACAGAACCAATAGGATATATGTGTGTTTGTGTGTGTGTGTGTGTGTGTACGCGTGCGTGTGTGCTTCCACATATTACATGTGTTTATGTATATGTACACATACTTAATGTATACATACACATATAAGAAATATTTAAGGAATTGGCTCACATGATTATGGAGGCTGAGAAGTTCCAAGATCTGCAATTGGGAAGGTGGAGACCCAGGAATGCTAATATGTGGTTCCAGTCTGAGTCTGAAGACCTGAGAACCAGGAGAGCTGATGGTGTGAGTTTCAATCTGCACATTGGCAGGCTTGAGACCCAAGAAGAGCCTGACCTGGCTGGAGAAGACCGATGTCCCAGCTCAAAGCAATCAGGCAGGAGGCATTCCCTCTTACTCAACCTGTTTGTTCTATTCAGGTCTTCAATTGGATTATTGGATGAGGCCAGGGATGATGACAGAGTAAGATGAGGTCTCATGGCCAGAGACTGAAAGAGGGAATAAAGGATGAGAACTTGAAAACAACATAATTGATTCTAGTCAGGCCCCAAAATGTGAGATCATGAAGAAAAATCATGTGGCTGCCCAGATTTTCATAAAATGCTCCTTGAAAAGTACACAATATGGAAAGCAGAGCTTAAAAACAAGTATGAGTGCAAAGGAACAGCCATTACTGAGAGAGTTAAAACCCTGAATGCATTGGGCTTGTGGAAAAGGCTGAAGATGAGAGAGAAAGGGGTGTGAAGGAAGACAGAGTTGGCACATGGCAAGGGGAAACTCTCAATCCCTTTTTTCTAACTCTCTTGGTTTTTTTTTTTTTTTTCTTTTTTTTGCCTTTCAAGTAGAGAACTGATCTTCAAATTAGAAACACTAGAACATATGTGATTTTTAAAAACAGAAGTTTAAAACCAAGAGGAAAATGGAAGGTATTCCTCACTACTGTGTGTCCAGGCCTGAATCACTCAGCTTCTGGGTTCCTGAAAAATATGATTGCAAAATAATGATTGGCCATCTTTGCAAAATTATGACGGATGGAGAAGAAACAAAAAGATTGCAAAAATAAAATAATGTACTTTTTAGAAACAGGGGCAAACCTGGATCAGGAATTACCAACTAGTGAATTTGTCATTGCTCCTGGGCAGAATTCTGGAAGAGATCATTAAGCAGATGGTCTGTGAGAACTTGGAAAAGGAAATCATGATCACTGGGAGCCAGTCCTAAAAAAACTAGTTACCCAAGTATGTTCAGGAAATGTGCCTTACAGCAGTTGTGCAAATTAGCTTTGAGCGTTTGAGTAGACTACAGTTTGAACCAGCAATGAGATGTTGTAACAGAAGAAAAAAATCATGATCAGAGATGCTTTGCTAAAAATTCAATTCTAGGACATAGAAAATATTTATCCAAATATACTCTGTGCTGTTCAGATCCCTTACAAATGAGTTCAGTTCTGTGAGCTGCCTTTTAAGATAGTCACTGGCAAGTTGGAATATGTACAGAAAAAGTTAAGAGAAGATGGAACTCATATTTATTGAGTAAGCAACTTACCATGTGTTGGGCATTGTGTAAAATGTGGTATGTGTGTTTTAATGCTTAAAACAATACCATGAAGAAGTCATTAATATGCCCATTTTAGATGAGGAAATGAAGGATTATGTAACTGAGTTTTTTGCCTCAGTTCAACAGCTAGAAGATAGCAAAGCTGAGACTAAGACTTGAACCTTTCTCATCCCCAAACCCATGCTCTTTCCACAGTGCAAACCTGCCAGAGAAATAAGGGACTTGGAAAATGGGCCAGTTGAGAAACTATTGAAGGAAGAAGTAGTTCACTTTAAAAATGAAAGGCATGCAGAGGAATCGGGGAGCGGGGAGGGCATCAGGAAGAATAGCTAATGCATGCCAGGCTTAATACCTAGGTGATGGGTTGATAGGTGCAGCAAACCACCATGGCACACGTTTACCTATGTAACCTGCACATCCTACACATGTACCCTGGAACTTAAAATAAATTTAAAAAAGAAAGGAGTAAATATAAACATGATGTTGTTTCCATATATTAAAATGTTGGCCATTTGGAAGAGGACTAGCCTTATTCTCTTAGATCCCTATGAATGGAACTAGAGCAGTAGTGTGGCAGTAATTAGAGCAGTTCACATTTATTAACCATTCACTATAAGCTGACCCCTCTGCACACATTCATTCTTTAAACCTTACTAGCATGAGTGAGGTACAGCACAATGATTGTGCCTGTTTCACAGGTGAAGAACAAGAAGGGAGTTGAGATAATGACCAGGGTGTCCCAGCTAGTAAGTGGCAAAGCTTGGGCTGAAATCCAGGTCTGTCCCCCTCAGGGCCAGTGTTCTCAGCCATTTTCCTCCACTGCATTCCTGTTGGCAGAATTCCAGTCAACATGAGGGTAAATAAAACCTCTTAAAGAGGGATCAGATACTTTGTTAGAGAGTGAATTGCCTATCAGTGATGAATCCTGACCGACAGAGATGCTGGCTCGTATCCAGGCCTGATGACCCCACAGCTTTCTTTCTACTCTAAATTGTTGTTGTCGTTGTTGTTTTTCTATGATCTTGAGAGAAGCGAGTTTACCTATAGATGAATAGTTTGAGAAGGGGAGTATTGGTGGTGAGTCTAGTGGTTTTTAAAATCACGTTGTCCACCTAAATTCCAGCATGATGATAAACCCAAAATCCAGTTTCTTCCAGATAATGTTTTTCTTTCAGTCATTTATGGTAAGTTCTGTGGACATATCATGCATCTGCAGAAAGGTTTATTACTGTGTAAAAGCATAACAGTTCTGTTAGTAAGTAAATATTATAATGCTGTACATATTTTGAAATAAAAGTAAGAAATTTTAGGGCCAGCTGTGGTGGCTCATACCTGTAATCCCAGCTACTCAGGAGGCTGAAGCACAAGAATCACTTGAACCTGGGAGGCAGAGGTTGCCGTGAGCCAAGATTTCACCAAGAAAAAAAAGAGAGAGAGAGAGAAAGAAAAAAGAAATTTAAAGGAGAAGAAATTTTAGGAAAATTGAAGAGGGAATAAAACCTTATAAAACCTTATTAACATTATATGAACCATTTTGGTATCCTACTCTTTATAATTATAGTGAAAGTTGGGAAAATTGACTAAGGTACTTTTTGGAAGCAGGATTATCAGAACTACCCTAGACTGACTTAAGGATAAAGATGAAGAAGGAAAGAAAAAGGGAAATCTTTCCTATTCTCTTGAGCACTCACCTTCCTCTACTCTCCCCCAGTTTCTGCCACCCCCATAATCACAGTGCTTACGAAAACCAAGTAATGGAGAAATAAGAATTCTTAAAATATATTTCTTGATCTGGAAATTTGCGCCCAAGAGACCTTAATTTGCTGATTTATTAGTTTGTTGATGAATGAGGTCACATGGAAAAACTTTCTGCCTCTTGGTTGTGTTGGTGGAAACTTTTCTAAGCTTTAACTAGCTGACTTTTTGGTTAGCTAGAGATTATTTACTTTTAATAACAACATGCTAAATATCTGAAATCAAACATAGCAGAGCAGTCTCCAGAGAGCTGTGGTCCAAAGGCAGTGGCTGCATCCCTGTACAGTTCTTATCAGATTTTCTGAAAAGATGCTTTATCTGTTAAGGTTAAGTTAACCTTGGCTTAGTGCCATTCCTCTGTTCCTTCCACATCTCTGTCTTGTGGGCATGCCAGTTTGTGTTCAAATCTGCTGTATCAGTTTTAAATCCAGTTCTCAGTCCTCTGGGTATTACATAAGAATAAATTAACTAAAGAATCCAAGAAATTTTACGTGTGATGCTGAACTAACTGGATCTGACTTCCTTGGGGGAAAATGAATAGCCAGGCGGATCACATTTTAGATGCTCATTAATGACAGCTGGAACACCTCCCTCCATTCTAAGCAGGCAAGGAACCTCCCACGTGCTAATCACTGTGCTGGCACTGGGGATACCGAGATGTGTTCCTTGTTCCTTCAAGAAGCACATATAAAAACATCATAGTGTGAGATATGTGCTGTGGCAAAGTTGAGCCCCAGGGTATTCAGCAACTCAGACTACTGAAGAAAAGGGAGGGGAAGGCTGCTCTGAACAAAGTCTTGGAGGCCGCCAAAGGTGTTCACAGCAGTTGCAGAGCTGGAAAAATGCACACGCCTAGTTCTGCAGGCCTGTGTAGGTCAGGACTCTGAAGGGAGATGACCACGGAAAGGTAGGTACACCATGCTAAGGAGTTTGGACTTTATCCTAAAAGCAGTAGGAAGCCTTTGGATGGCTTTAAGAGGAAAATGATGGGATGTAATTTGCCTTTTTAAAAATAACACTTTGCTAGCAATGTAGAGAATGGGTTCACAATAGGTGAGTTAGGAAGCAGAGCAGCACACTGTTTAGAGGATGTTGTAAAAATCCAGGTGAAAAATGAGAACTCTTGATGATCAATACCTTGGAGTTGAAGAGAAAAACATAAACCAAAGACATATTAGGGAGCGAGTCTTCAAGGAACTTGTTCATGAGTGATGGATATTGGGGAACAGTGGAGGAAGCCATTGAGAATGACACCTGGGTTTCTGGCTTGAGTAGGTATGGTTTCCCCTTATCAAGATGGGACTTGGAGAATTATGGGGAATATGATGAATTCACTCAAGGGTATGAGGAATTTGAGAAGCTTGAGAACCATTCAGGAGGAGATGTCCAGGAAGGTTGGCTGAATGGGCCTGGAACTCAGGCAGGAGATGCTGAGATACAATTGTTGATTTGTCCCTTTGATGTTAGGAAGACAGTTTGGCATCATTAGAAGGATAGGGGACTGGAAACCACACTAAACAGCCTCTATTTCATTTAGAGATGATAGACATGTGAGATGTACTGAAATGCCTGCTAGCTGAGTTTAGCAGAGAAACCGCAGTCCCCAAGGTGAACTTGGGCTTTTTCACAGTATTGTTTTCCTCTCTGTGCCCACCTTTCCTTTGAATTTTCCTCCCAGGCTTCTTGGGGTCCTGTGGCAAGAATCTCAGTTACTAGGCTGTTTAGAGGCTACATCAGTAAGAGGATGTAAGATGGCATTTTACTAACTATTCTACCTCCTCAGTAACTCCTGGAAGTGTTACTATTAGTAGTCCCATTGTACAGATAACAAAACTGAGCCTCTGAGGGGTGACATAGCTTACTTTTTAGTAAGTGGCAAAGTTGTTGATGAAGTTGCTGACTCTAAATCACATTCTCTTTCTTCTGCACAGCCCAGACTTACACTAAAACAAATCAGGCCTGTTAAATGCTTGAACGAAAGCCATCAGTGTTGTTAGTGGTGAAAAATGTTTTGTGGAAATGATGTGGCCTCTTAGGTGCTACCAAGAGCAATACTCTCCTTGGACTGCCCAAAGCTAATTCCACTGATGCACCCACCCCAACTCCCTGCACCGACCCCACAGCAGTCAGACCTGGAGGCTCGGGGGGGTCCTGTCCTAAGCCGGCTTGAGATGCAGCCTCTAGGGCCTTGCTTATAATTTTCCCCCTTTCTCCGGCATTCCCTTCTCCCTACCTCTGCCCACCCCAAGCAGCCAGAATGATCCTTTAGTTTAAAGCATAAGCAAGTCAGTCCTCTGCTCAAAAGCTTCTGATGGCTTCTCATCTCACGTAGAATATAAGCCACAACCTTCAAAGCCTTCTACATTTTGGCCTCTGGCTGCATCTATGACCTTGTTGCTGACCATGCTCACTCCACTTGAACCACACTCCGTTGAGCCTCCCTAGGTGTTCCTTGAATGCTTTTAACACCTTCTGAACACAGCAGGGCTTGTAAACTTGCTGTTCCTACTTCCTGCCATGGTTTGGCTCAGGTATCTCAGTGACTGACTCCCTTCCCCCATTCGGATCTCAGCCTCTCAGTGAGACCTCCCTGGCTACCCTGTCTAAAATAGCCCCCATCATGCTCCATCCCTTAGTCTGCCTGATTTTTCTTCATAGCACTTATTTTATATTTGCTTATTGTCATTGACTACACGTAAGCTCCATGGTTTCAGGGGCTTTTTCTGTCCTGTTCCTGGTGTGTCCCTGGCTGCTGGGATAGTGCCTGGCCTGCAGTGTGCACTCAGTGGCATTGGTTGAATCATGGAATGAACACATGGATGCTGTGGTCCAGGCAGAGAGGGGACAGAGAGTGGGATCACTATCACCAAAGGAACTAAGAGTATCTTAGTCCCTCCCAAGGTGGTAAGCATTGCTGGTTTCCCAAGTCTCTGCATTTGGGGATAATTGTAAACAGGCATCAGAAAACGTGTGTGCATCTTTCTGAGTAAGAAGCAGGTTTGTTGCTCTGATAAGGATGGGAATGATTTTTCCTTCTAACACACAAGTTACAGGGACAGGTTGGCCACCTCAGGAGATGGTTAACAATAGTGTCGTTTCCATGTCCTACCCATGCCCACTGTACCAAATCTGAAAGTCGCAGTGTTAGTGTTCGTGGAACCTGTTGAAAGTGCCTCCTGCACTGTGACTTTTTGATCCCGGAGGAAGAAGACTTTCTATAATAACTTGGCTCTCATGAGCTGTGCTTCAGAGTATCCTTAAACAGAACTTTCCTGGTTAGAGATTTGAACCTAAGGCCATTTTCAATGCATTTTTTCTGTTATTCTTCCTTTAGGATCTTCTATGTCTCTCATGATTCCCAAGACTTGAAGATCTTCAGTTATATCGCTCGAGATGGAGCCAGCAATATCTTCAGGTGTAACGTCTTTAAATCAAAGAAGAAGGTAAAGAGGCGGTTGCCGTCCATCTGCTATTTTCCTATAATAGATCCAGAGCACCCCCAACATTGGCCCATCTCCCTGTTGAAGATGGCTGTTGTAATGCCAACATGGGGGAACTATCTCAGTAGTCTGTCATTGCTCCTGTAAAATGGAATTCTCTTTTAGCATCATCTGAACTTTGTACTTAGTTACATACAGATAATTGGAGAGGGAATGACCATTGACTATGTGCTCTGGGATGAGAGCAATTAAACGGCACCAGGAGTGATGCTAACCTTAGCCCTGGAGTAGGAAAAAAGCGGTGTCTTGTGCTAAGGAGACCCTTCATCATAATTCTGTATATTGATTAGTGGGCTACAAAATATGAATACACATGGAGTCCGGTTTAGACTCAGTGTGTGATGTTGGTTATCCTGGGTGATTATTTGGTATGGCAACCCTGATACTCAAGTAAATGCAACTTTGAGGATTCTGAAGAGGCATTCTTTATATTAATGTCATTCCCCCAGGAGTCTAATACACACAACTGGGGTTTTAGAAGCCTAGAATCTAGCCCTGCCTCTCACTGGAACCCTGAGTGATGTTGTGTAGGTCTCGGTGTCCTCATCTGTGAAATGAAAAGAATCATCAAAATCAGCATTTCCTAAATGTGTTCTGTAAAACATTTATCAGCCAAAATGTTTCATGTTAAAACTACCTGATTTAAGTTGCTGAGGTCTGATAAAGAACATGTTGTTTAACCCAGAATTTCCCAAACTAATTTCACAATGGAACCATATTTTTTCCATGTAATATGTGTTAATATCCTGGGAACTATTTTTCTGCAGAGGAGATTTTGGAAAACACTGTATTTGTGCCCCTAAGTACCCTAATAAGTCCACCATTCTACAAACAAACTACTAAACCTGGCTTTCTACGAGAACTTCATTTTATGCCTCTTTTGTCTTCAGGCCTCTTTAATAGATATGTAGGTACCTTGTCAAGTACCTTGTCAATAACACATGCCAGGCTCCAGATTTATTGATAGGTGTCCTATTCCCTACCCTAGCTCCACAAAGAGAATTATGCTTTGTTAACTCAGCCTCTTCCTCTATGGAGATTTGTGCCCTTACCCACCCTGTTCCAGGCTTTTTAAATGCAGTTCATGGAGTTGGATGAAAAGTGCCACAACTGGAAAGATGGCAGGAATAAAAGAGTAACTCGCCAGACTTCACATCTAGATAATAGTATAGCTGAGAGGAGAAAAAAACATAAATGAGGCTAAGTCAAGCTGCATTAAGGAACTGATAGAAAGGGGAGTAGGAAGAGGGAGAGAAGGAAAAGCCATAGGCACTGGAGATGAGAAAGTGTAGGGTTTGGGAGAGTGCAAGGCTCATATGTGGCCTTGTGTAGGGGACCTGGGGAGGAGAGAAAAGGAAATACAAAGTGTTCCTGATCGCCATGAATTGGATCATCTGTAATGTTCTTTGACAGATGCAACAAAAGACTGGAATTCCCTTTTAATTCATTTTGAGTATTTGACTGTGCTTCTGATTTTAGTTTTGTACAAAGACTGGACCAAGTGGACCTTGGAATTTATTAGAGTTACAAATAACACATAATCATTTGCCAGGTTCTTTAGTAGTTAATCTTATTTTATCCTTATAACACATTTGTAAAGAAGGTTAAGACATGTAATTTTCCCTTCCCAATTTTACAGATGAATAAATTGAGGCTCAGAGAGATTAAATGACTTATCTGAGTTCTCATGAATGGGTACTGGCTAGAATAGAACCAGGAAGACATGCAGGACAAAAGAATTTTGAGCAGGAAACCTAGGTAAGAGGACCATTATATTATATTTGCCTTGCCATCAGATCTAACGTAGCAATATGGATGCAGTGGGGGCATCCACTTCTGACAAAACATGAGTTTAAGAGCAGTGCTCACTTGGAACTTTGATCTTGAAGTGAAGCACAGAATGGAGTTCCCATTATCCGTGAAAAGGAGTAGTCATCTGGTTCCCTGTCATGTCAGCTTACATCTCTTACAGCAAATTCTGATCTCTAGCTCTTGTTTCCTATACCCCTTTCACCCTCACCTCCTGAGACCCTACCTCTTCATAGAGTTGGTTCTCAGGCCCTTTCCTGGCCTGGAGCCATGCAGCTGAGGGGATTGTTTCCAGTCAGCCTGGGCGTTGAACCCCGCTGCTGCTGAGCTGTAGGTGGGAAGGCCAGTTTCCAAGCTAAGAAAGGGAAGTGAATTGTTCAGCGAAGGATGCCAGAATTGGGGAGGGCTGGGGAACACATCTGCCAGGTTTTGCTTGGCCTCCTGCTTAGCCTCCAAACGTGGTGATTTACCTTTTTTATAAAGCACTTCTAATGTCAAGAGATAATGGTTAACTTGGGAAGGAGTTTTAACTGGCAAATCATAGGAATGTTTCAGAAGTGGCGGGCGGTGGGGAAAGGACTGCAGAGGACATGTGTGTTGCGGAGATGTTGCTGGGTCATTGGAAGTCAATAGGGAGACCTCTTGACTGGAAGCCCGCAGATGTGGATGTTCTCCAGAGCTCTCCTGTTGGTCATAGTGTGTAGAAAAACCTTGTCTGAGATCCTTGTTATGTCGGAACTTTGGTTATTGCTGTTTCATATCACATCATATCACCTGTGTATATGCCCATGGCACATTTCTCATGACCTCTAATGGGATGTCATCATCACCCTACAGTTCGCATGGGGAAAGGGTTACTGCCTCTGTTGGTTGAGAATATGGGTCAGGTGTCTCAGCTTTCCTGGTTGAGGGCCTCCCTTGACCTTGCTCCCTGCACAGCTATTACTCTGTACCTGTGAATTTCTTGGGCCATTCACACAGATAGCCAGTGTGGCTCCCACCTTGGGGGTTGTATCCTTGAGCTAAGCTTTTTTTCAACGGGGCTTTCACCAGAAGCTAGATAGCAAAATATTGAAGGAGTATAACATGATACCTGCTATGCTTCTATACTCCAGATTATCTAAGTTCCAGCCTCATATTACATCAAATAATAATATCTAACCTGTTTTGATTAGTTGCTATATGCCTGAGACTGTTCGAAGCTCTCTATATGAATGATCTAATTTTATTCCCACAGCAACCCTGTGAGGTAAAATGGGGCCTTAAGGCATGTAATGTGTGTAAAGACTCAGTAAGTAATGGAGTCAGAACTGAACCCAGAGGGTCTGACTGTGGAGCTCACACTCTTACCCACTCCATTATACTATTGTTGTTGGCTCATGAAGAAGTTATGTAACTCAGAAGTTGCTTTGTTTTCCAAGACCCATTTGTAACTGGGTTCTGCTGTAATTATTACATGGGTATGAAGAGCTTCTTAACTCTGAATGGCCCAAATCACTTTAACATAGATTTTCCTTTTTTCCTCATAATATCCTTGTATAGTTAATATTGACTCAATTTTGTACTTGAAGAAAGAAAAGGCCCAGGGAAGTAAATCACCCTTGGTCACACAGTGAATCAGTGATGCCACTGAGATTAGAAACAGGCTTCCTCCTTCCCAGGCCAGGACTTTGAATGCTAAACCCTGTTACACAAAACTCATATGAAAGATACGTGAGCCTTTCTGGACTTGAGTTTTCTCTATCCGTCAAATAAGATGAAAGGCATCTCAGGAATGCTGATTGTTGTGTGTGAAGTGACGTGATCTTTAAGGAACAAATTCTCTATGACTGGGGAGGATTGTCAGGGTTGTGGCGGAGGGACCCTAGCACTCTTCAGACCTGTGCTAGAAAGGAGGGATGGGAGTGGGTCTTTTCCTCACTGTGAGCATCCAGTGGAGATGCTTGCTAATAACATGGGCATTCCTTGTTTCCCCTCCTTGGGGGATATAATGATAGTATTGACTTGCAGGGCCTTTTGCCTCTCAAGAAGCCTCTTGCATGGTCTCTTGACCTCTCCCATGGAGTAGATGTCATCCTCCTGTCATTTTCTCCTAGCCCTAGGAGTATATGGCTGTCTGCCCTGATTACCAGTGACTGTACTTATTAATGCATCAGCGTGTGAAGTGCTGGTGATTAACAGGAGCTGCAGGCATCTCCCCATTATCTTCATGGGCAGCTCCTTGAAATAATTTTGCCTGCAATCACAGCTCAATTGGTTTGGGTTAGGAGAAATAATTTCCTCCTATAATGCTGTCACTATCAAATTGGAGGCCACAGCTGTGAAGTTGAACTATCCTTTAGAGGTTGCAATGGATTTTGAATGATGATGACAGCCATGTGCTAAAGAATAAGTCACTTGCCTGGTCAAGCTTATGAGATGAAAGATAGGAAAGTTCTAAAGTTAGGGAAAGAGTCTGTTTTTTATACTTTAGGTTGAGTTGGGAAGTCAAAATGCAGGAATCATGGGTCTCAGAACTCATCTAGGCTGAATCAGTCTCTTTATGGATGAGAAAATCAATACTGAGAAAGGTGAATTAACTGTCCACAGTCACCCAGTTGGTTCTGACAGCACTGGGATTGTAACTCAGATTTCTTTTCTCTAGGGTACTATGTTTCATGGACTAACAGAGTAGAAGGAAAAACACAGCTATCTATTGGAAACTTTAAGATGCAGTATGTCCTGTCAATGTAGAAAGTCACACCTGCTTTGAAACTAAACTTTCCTTATACTGAGCAATATTCTGATGTCCAAGGCATCACCTCAACCAAATTATATAATCGAATCCATTAAATAATGTGTTGGACAAAAACCTAACCCATCTACCATTTTAGAGCCTTAGTACTGTAGGTCCTACTGTGTATAGAAGTCCAAATATGAATGTATTTTCATGCTTTGGCATTGTAAATTCCATAGATTAAGATCATTTGATAGATATAAGCTGAATCTTTTACTAAGATTCCCCCCCACCCAAAAAAATACATTAAAGAATCATGACATTCCATTCTATTTTTGTCGAGATTCCGTGGCAGTTAAGGTCAAGATAAGGACATTATCTTTTATTGCTGTGATAGATGAGAATTATAAATCTGTGAGCTGACCTCATGGACTTCTGTTCTCTAAAATTCAGAACCACTTGTCAGTCAAATTTGAGTACTCAAAAGAGATGGGGGAGAGGAGGAGTGGAGGAGGGGACAGGGGAGTAGTAAACTAGAGAGCTGTAGATCATTAAAGAACCTTACCTGCAAGATGTGTGCCCCCATTCTTCTCTTTTTTCTCCTCTTATTATTGTCATTGTCATCATCATCTTCATCTGGTATTTTGTACTTATACTCTCCACTTGCTTATCTGATGACTCTTAATCCTCTTTGTAAGTTGTAAAGAGAGAGCTTCTTCCAGGACAGTGAAATTCAGAACAGTGCCCAAGATTATTTATCAAATCAGCTACAGAATATGACTAATAAGAATCATTCTTTACATACATATAGCACTTAAAGATTCCCAAATTTTATAGGACCAACCAATTACAAAGTCACTAAGAAAGAAAATAGAAAATAAAATCATGGTCTATGGCCATAACACCTTGAATGTGTCTGATCTCATTAGCTAAGCAGGGTCGGGCCTGGTGTGTGCTTTGATGGAAGAAAATAAAATCATGATTGACTATAATTTTTCTATGGGCCAGTGAGGTACAGGAATCAACCTTTCGATTTATGTCTTCCTAAAGCTACCACTGTCAGCTTTTGTTTGCTTTTGGGTGTACAACCCACAGTGATTGCAAATATAGTGTTACTTTCATGACCATTGCTGCAGTTCATCAAATGTTGACTCCTGCTAGGTATGAAGTTGATACCCACATTAGGTGTACTGAGGAGAACAGCTGTTCATTGCATTTGGACTTAACTTTGGTTCTGGTTTGAGGGATGTCCTAGGGTTGTGGGAGAAGGAGCTGTGTCAGCGTGAAAAGATGGGTGGTTTGAAGAAACATTGCTGTGCGTATAAGGTAAGTGTATACAGTTCTAAGCTTCCTTTCCCCCTGTATTTTAACAAAATTGCCTGTAATTGACACTCCCATGAGCTTCAGTGCTCTCCATCTGGAGCTAAGAGCCACTCTGAGGTTAGACATCCCTTTCCAGCTTTGAAAACATCAAAGCAACAATATCCAGCCTAATCTTGACAATGAAGAGCCCACAAATGCTCTGGGGCTATTAATAGAAAATGGCTTTTGGACAAGAAGATTTGATCTGTGTGGCAAAGCACTTTTAGGGGCTTATGTAAAACTAAACTGGATTTGTACAGAAATAATGCAGTATAATCATGCTTTAAAAAAAAAAAAAAATCTAGTAAATTCCAGAGAATGGCCAGATTTTGAAAGGCTACCTTCTCAATGTTCCACTTGTCTACTCTTTGTACCTCACTGCCTTCAATCTTTAAACCTCCGCCTTAGTCTCCAAAGGCCTGTATGTCATCATGAGGTGGGAGCAACTGCTTCACCATGATCTAGAAGACCCACAGACAAGCATTCATAAAAACTTCTGGAAGGGACTCTTTTTAAAGCTGCTGTTTACCAGAGTTCTCCCTCTTGGGTGAAGACATGGCTAATTAACAATAAAATCCCAGTGTGTATGATTCTTGCATTTCAGGGTTGAAGGCAAAACCAGTTTTCTTGCCCAGCAGGCCAGAAAGTGGGGTAACTAAGTAGGGTAGGCCTAGCAGGCAGGAGCCAGCCTGGTTGTGCAGAGAGCAGATGGTGAAAACATAGCCCCTGCCAGGCACAGGCTGCCTCTACTGACCACCTTCAAGTAATCACCTCCCTAACGAGGTCCTCATATAGAATCCTCTAAAAGTAGACTTTTTAATGGTGAAGCAAGGAGAGCCTAAAAGGTCAAGGGACATCAGAACTCACATAGCCATTTATGAGTACAGTGAAGAGCTGTTTAGCCCCTTCTGACTCCTGGAGTGGTAGATAGGAAGGACAATTCTTTTATGTGTATGTATGTAGTCATTCTGTAAAACAGTTAGAGTAGCTTGATTATGTGTTCCAGTGCAGAGGGCTCTTTATAAAACATGCTACTGTGTCCTTTTACTGTGAATAGGAATGTAACTTTCACATTAAAGGAGTAAAATAAAGGATAAATTAAACAATTTTATTTAATTTATTAATTTAATTATTAAACTATTTACCACTCAGTGTGCAGATCTAGAACTCTTAATGCAACAATTTCCTCACGTATAGAAACTATCATACTAGTTCAGACCAAAGATCCATTTGGCTCAGGAATTTTCCTCTGATGCTATGGTGGAGGCTATGCTATCTGATGCACAGCCTTTTGGATGTTAGCATACATGCGTAAGAGGTGATTCCCTTAGTCACTTCATGTTTCTATTATGATAAAAATAGTTCCACCTTTCCTGCACTGCTTTTTCTTTTCTATCTTAATTGCCTCTTGGTGCAGTGAATTCCATAGTCAGGATAAAACATTTCTTGAGCATTTACTGTATGCCAGGCACTGTGGTAGGTGCTATCATATATTCAGTTTTTCAGTGCAATTACAGAAATACTATAGAGAACAACTGATGGAGGGAGAATAGGAAGGAAATGGGAGGCTGAAGGATGGGATGCCCTTTCCAGAATGGGGAAGGCAGGACCAGTAAACCTAAAGTCTGTGTTTTCTACGTTTTCAGGGGAATCAGGTAGAGATTAGGGTCAGCTGCTAATGCTAGTTAAAAATACTAGTAAAATGTAAAAATGAAGTGTTATCAATATTAAGCATTAAAACCAGCCCACTTCCTTATAGCCACTTTGGGCTTATAGATGGTTGAACATGTGAGTATGTTCCACATGTTTGTCCTTGATAAAGGTAGCAGAATAAAGATTTGAGCTGGAGTCTGCATCCTTAAGATGCTCAGTTCTGAGCATATCCTATCATCCATTGTCATCTTGTGATGCCTGAGAAATACAGGTCCTCTGTGAAGTCATTCTCCCACCACCTTTATCCTCTTATTTAAATCTGAGGGATTCCTTCCAAAGATAAATTTAGAAATTGGATTCCTACCCCTGTCTAATCCCATAGATCAGGGACATTTGTTTGAGGATCTTTAAATTTTTAATATCATCTTAAAAGCTGGTTAAAGGAAATATCTGTGATTTACAGAGATGATGGAATTTGTAACACATCCTCCTTAGGAAAACCTGAGATGTTATAGGAACAAACTCAGTAGTGAATTTGGAATTTTCTACATAACTGTATTTTAAAGGGGGAAGCTGGGTCTGTACCCTGGAAATGATACTGATGGGAAAAGACTAACTCAGTCTTTACAGATATTTATTCAGTATGAGATATCTGGGTTAATTCATGTAAGAGAATAAAGTATGGAATTAAACACTTAATCTCTACATATCATTTCGACTTACATTATTTTATTGTTACAACCTAAAACATTTACCTTTTTTACCTCTTGTAAAGATACCTGGGGGAGCAAAATTCCCAAAAGTCAGAGGAGAAAGTAGAGGAAAGTTTCTGTATAGTGGACACTGGGTATACGTGGTAGGCAGAATAAAGTCATACCTGAGGTTTAGTAAACTAGTAATGAGCTTTGCTGGAGATTATTAACCATAGGCAGTCTGCTCTTACTCTCATAAAAGGAATAGGAACCAAAAGGACTCAAGGCCTAGGGGAATAACACTTTTGGACGTAGGAGCCTTTTCTTCTCCCTTTTCACCTGAGAGTTAAGCTTCCTGGCACAGCCTCCTAAGCACAGCACAGCTTGATGGCTAATGGAAATGTAGAATGCTACATTTATTAGCTTTCTAGCCCACATTTGTTAGGGACTGTGTCTTCTAAATCACACCTTTTTGTGTGCTTTGGGAGTGGGAAGTGTAGGGGCTTCTTGCTTAGGACTGATGCCTACTGCTTCTCAACTTCCTGTGCAGATAGAACAGTCATCTCTTACACACTGTAGGCCTACAGTATGAGAAGGGGCCTAAGCCTGCCTTGTGGACACAGGAGGAAATTAAGGGTAGACATAGAAAACAAAGGTTCTGATTCACCACTGGGTGATGGTGGACCCCACAGAAGTTACCCATCTCCTCATGCTTCGCTTAAGGTTCTTGTCTCCCAGAAGTGTCAGGATGCTCCAGGTGAGAGACCAATGGAGAATATCCCTGGAGTTAGTATAATAGCTAAGAAAGGTTAGAGCTGTGAAACAATTACTTCTAGGAGGAGATTTGAACTGAAGAATATAAGGAGCAGTAGAGTTGACTTGAGATCTCAAATTGACATGTAGATGATAAGCAGTCAAGATGCCTTTTCACATTTATATGGATGCTCTGGCCTGAAATAAACAGAAGGAGCATAGAAATGACTCCAGGCTTGAGGAAAAGCAATTTTAGAAGTTATACCCAGCAGAGAATGGACTACAGCAGTGGTCCAAGGGTTCTGAGGTCCCTAGGAGTTCATGAAGATAGTAATGAGAAAGATGAACTCATTGTAATATGACCTTCATTTATGCATTTCATATTACAATTAGCTGATCTTTTTTTTTTTTTTTTTACTACCTTCAACAAGGCCTTATAGGCTTATCAAAACACTGGATATGAGTTAGGTAATGTAATACCAGCTACCTCATGCTGATGAAAAGCCCTACTTGATTGCTGCCGTTACCTGGGGGGGTTGGATGTGATTGATGGACTATATGGTGTCAACAGGTGGCCATGGCTGACCTGAAGTCAGATCATCAAAACATGATTAATGTTAGACTTGAGTATAGGGTGACAATCACAATTAGATTAAATTGTAGCCTGTGGTGGTGGGATGCTTGAGGTCCACTGAAGTAAGAGAAGCAGTGTGCTGAGCCCTTCCCAGCCTGAGCTCTGAAACTAAATAAACCACATCACTCATTTCTGTCCTTGAAAGAAAGAAAAAGCTGACATCATCAAACCATAATCAGTTATCCACCTTTGAGGCCATGCCCTGGAACCCCTGCATGTGGCTCTTCCTCACAGTCTGCATGGGTGGCCTAAGACTCTACATAAGGCTTCTTTGTCCTGTCTCTCCTCTCCTAGTTAAACGGTGGAATACTGGAAACTAGGGTCAAGTTCCCTTCTTGGGCTCTTAAAACAAGAGATTAAATACCAAAACAAAAGAAAGGAAGGAGCCACAGAACAGACACAAGCACATGAGGTCTTTGGAGTAAGTCTGGGCAAGGCTCACCTTAGATTTAGTTGGCTGCCAACTAGTAGTGTTCCAGAAGAGATGGGTGCTGAGCTTTCATTGGTTTCTGCTGTTTAGGCCATGGTTTCCAAGCCTCATGTTACCACTGCCCTTGCTCCGTAGGCGGTCCAGGAAAACTCAACATTTGCATATTGACTACTTGTGTTACCCATGGGAGGGAAGAATTGGGGCTAAGTCCATAATTGGCATATTTGCTATCTGTCCTTTCAGTTGACTGATTATTTCAGAACTGTGGTGACAGTTTCTGTTTTCTGGAGTATTTCAGGAAGGGAAAATGTCTTTGCACTCGTTTGTATGTGCATATCTGAGCAACTTTAGATTTTTCTGTCTCTTTCCTTTGCTGCTGCATGAGTTTCTGTCCACATGCCCCTTGCACATTCTCACCCACCCTGTTCTTCTCCTTTCTTCTTCCCAGAGCCAAGCTATGAGAATCGTTCGGACGGTAGGGCAGGCCTTTGAGGTCTGCCACAAGCTGAGCCTGCAGCACACGCAGCAGAATGCAGATGGTCAGGAAGATGGAGAGAGTGAGAGGAACAGCAACAGCTCAGGGGACCCAGGTAGGCACTGCGGCTTCTGCGGATGTGGGTGGGGAGGCAGTGCACACAGTAGGCTCCAGTGGATCACTGCCCCGAGCCCCAGGCTGTGAACTCATTTTAAGAAACATTTTATTTTTTCCATTTCTCTCTATATTCTAGATTCTCTTTAAGGAACTCATGTATTACTTTTATAACAGAAATTAAAGATGTTTAAATTATTAAATGAGGAAGTATTTAAACTGGATATCAGGGAGAGGCAGGGCTGCTATGCTCCCAAATCTGACTTCAAAGAAAATTTCAGTAAAAAAGCACCCCCATAAAACAAATTACAAAGAACATAAATTTATAATTACCTAGTTTGTTGTATTAAATTTCTAACTTCTGTAGTTCTATAAGCCCTCAATGTGGATAGTATTTTAATATCCCCAACTTTCAAGCCTCATTAAAAGTCAAGAAAGAGGCCGGGCGAGGTGGCTCACATCTGTTAATCCTAGCACTTTGGGAGGCTGAGATGGGCAGATCACTTGAGCCTAGGAGTTCAAGACTAGCCTGGCCAACATGGCGAATCCCCACCTCTACTAAAAATACAAAAATTAGCCAGGTGTGGTGGTACATGCCTATAGTCCCAGCTACTTGGAAGGCTGAGGCAGGAGAATTGCTTGAACCCAGGAGGCAGAGGTTGCAGTGAGCCAAGATTGTGCCACCGTACTCTAGCCTGGGCTACAGAGCTAGACTGCCTCAAAAAAAAAAAAAAAAAAAGGAGACAATAAATGTGAAAAAATGAAGTATGGGCAAGAAAAAGAGCAGGTAAAAAAAATATATTGCTTATGTTAATATTTAACATGGGAAACCCAAGAAAATAAACTGAGAACTATTAGAAATAATAAGAGAATTCAGCTAGAAAGTCAAAGTTAAATACAACATACAGATATATCTGTGATTTTCATATATTCCAAGAACAGCTGGTTAGAAGTCATAGTGGAGGAAAAAATCTTTTAAAATAACAATTAAGAAAATAAGATACTTATGAATAATCACAATAAAAATGTGTTTGTTTCCTCTGAAAAAAATCTTAAACAAATGGAAAGGCATGCCATATTCTTGGATGGGAAAGCTCAATATCATAAAAATGTTAATTCTCCCTTTGTTAATCTATAAATTTAACATGACAATACAGATTTCTAACAGCAGAAGAGGCCCCACAATAAGCTACAGTATTCAAAACCCATGGGATATAGCTAAAGCAGTGCTCAGAGGAAAATTCAAAGGTTTCGTTATTTACGTTAACAGATGACAAATCATGAAAGTCAAATGAATTAAGCATCCCACTCAAAAAGTTAAAAAACAACAAAAGAAACCCTAGCCTGCAAATGGCAGCATTGCAAAGTGGCTCAGAGAGAAGACCCTTGCTACGCATTGTAGCTGCACCAGTCACTGCCTGTGCAATCTTGGGCAAGTTCCATAACCTCTCTGAGCGTTAGTTTACTGTTTACTCTTCTGAAAAACAGAAATAGCAATACTGTGTACTTCAGAATTATTATCATAATTAGATAAACTGATATTTTTAACCGAGCCTAGTGCTTGGCACAGAGTATGCACCACATACATGTATGCTATTATTATTTTTAAGTAAATATGTGAAAATTTAAAAAACAAGAATAAAAAAAAATTCTGGAAAAGATGAATGATAGCAGAGGAGGAGTGGCTTTCTACTTATGAAAAGACATGATAAAGCTATAACAGGTAAAACTGTACTTATAATAGGTAAAACGCGTGTTCAAATAAGTGCCTGAATGGATCAGAATAGAAACTCATATACAGACCCAGATGTGTTTGCAAATTTAGCATATGATAGAGGGAGAATTCCTATGGAGAAAAATGTGGAAATCCTTATTAAATTTGAAAATTCGTATGCCTTTTGACCCCCAAATTTCCTTCAAATTCCCTTCTAAGAATTAATCCTAAAGGTAGACCCATACAGGTGTGAAATGATTTCGATATAAGGTTACATAGCAAAGAATTTGTTATAGAACCAAAGGATCAGAAACAGCAAGAGGAGACTTTTAAATAAATTACAATATGGTATGAATAATGGAATACTGCACAACCGTTAAGAAGAATAAGTTAGTTCTCTATGAACTGATTTAAAGCCATCTTCAAGATATGTTGCTTACTTAAAAACATCAAAGTTTGAAATTGTGAAAAAAGGAAAAAAACTAGAATTATGGGTATGATGTGCCACCAATTGTATTAAAAATGCATAGGTTTAAATGTGTGCATATATGTAGATATATATGTGTACACATGCAAGGACACACACACATTTCTTATGCATGGAATATCTCCAGAATAGTACACAAGAAACTGGTAACTGGTTCATCCTGGGAAAAGGAACTGGGTGGCTGAGGTGGCAGGAAGATTGACTTTTCACTGTGCTTTTACAGCCTTTATACTTTGGATATATATTAGTTATAAATCTTCAAAACCTGACATTATTTTCATCCTAGTGCTCAGTTTCTATGTGACTAGAGGGAATTACTTTACTTCTCTTTTGGCTTACTCATTTCTGTTAAGTAATGACATTCTATTACTAATGACAGCATCTCAGTGATCTTGACTCATAAAATATGATCACACAGATGGAGCCTTGCATTTTGTCATGTACCCTT
Organism: Rhinopithecus roxellana; assembly: GCF_007565055.1. Classification (NCBI taxonomy): domain Eukaryota; kingdom Metazoa; phylum Chordata; class Mammalia; order Primates; family Cercopithecidae; genus Rhinopithecus; species Rhinopithecus roxellana. Next base: position 54,188,491 of record NC_044556.1, on the reverse strand, counting down.
GGCCAGTCTCAGTTTATAGCAGGCCATAGTACTACTGTGATGTAAACCTTAAAATTTTTCCATCTCTGTGATCTAGGGCTTAGAGATAAAACAAAGAGATAGAGGTAGACTTTGGCAAATATTTTATATATCTCCGCTGGTCAATTTTTAGAGCGTAATGGTGACAGTTTCCTATAAACCTAATATGAAGGACACATCAGACCTCTAGCTGGTTGCTTAGCTCAAAGAACAGAGGCCAATCTGCTCATTTCTGAATTGGAGGATTTGCCGTAAGAACTGCTAGCTGGAGAAGATCGAAGTCTTACATTGTTAACTCTTCTTTGGTCATGTCCATGCCCTGTTGGTGGCCTGGTTGGCGGAGAGCCACATCCTAACTCTCAAAAGCTTTTAAACCCACAGTCACATTGCCAGCCAGTATACACATGTACAAAGAAAGTTTAACCAAAAATGGAAACGGTATTTTCTCCGATGAAGACACCTATTCCTGGAGTGAAAGGGGTTGGACACAGAGAGGGTGCTCAGAAGTTGAGCGTTTGAACACTTACTATCATAGAACAACCGTCAGAGGAATTTAATCTAATCTCCAAGTACTTAATCAGAACCTGTCACTCAGCTGCTGGCCACAGAGGTCAGGGTTATATGGTCTGGCCAGGTGGAGAGAACCACCTGGATAGCATTTTATGTAAACAACACCAAGGGCTAGATCTTATTTCCCTTTTGCAGTGATAGCTGCTCTCTCCTGCCACTTCTGGCCCCTGCAGTAGTCTGCTGGGTGGAGTGGGTTTGATGTGATTCACGATTCCCTGGGGACTCAGTGGAGAGTCCATAAGGATCACTTCCTATCCTTTTCTTTCTGTCTTACCTCCCTCACTCCTCCCTTGTTCCCTGAGCTCCTTCCTGCCCTGAACATATAGTAAGTAGCATGGACTTTTCAGCCACAGTCAACACTGTTCCCTCTGCCACGGGTCCCTGCCTTCACCTCCATGCAGACATCTTACTCATCCTTCAAGCCCAGCACTGTCTTCTGGGAAGCCTGACTTTCAGCTCCCACTCTCGTTCAGAAAATTTAAACCCTTGCTTTCTGGGTTCCTGTGTTTTCTTCACTCCTGGCTGATGCCGTTAACATTAACATTTAGTCCACTGTGTACCAGACATATAGCATAGTGTCCTCTGTCTTTAGTGGAGTGTGAGCTCTGGCAGGGTTGGGACTTCCTAGCACAGTAAAGACTTGTTGAATAAACTGACAAACACAGTCAGTGAGTGTGGCAAGGGGTACATATGTTTTAGTCATTGTCAACAAGTGTTTGTTAAATGCTTACTGTATGCCAAAATGAACAGATATTAAGTAGAGATTTCAACTTTTAAGCAGCCCCTTTTGATGAGGAATGATGACACTTGGTGTCGGGGGAGCAGGTAGAATTGAGGTGAGACTGGGAGGCTGAGCAGAGTATTGATGAGAAGGTGGTGACAGTGACCATGGCTACAAATAGAGGCCAGCGTGGTCACACTCCTTGATTGTAACAGATGGTCAGCTTGGAAATAACAGGCATACCAGCTATGTTTCTCTCTCTTTTATATTACCTTTTTGGAGATAGTTTTCCCAAATCACATTACTAAACGTGAGACCTCAGCTGCTTGGCATCTTCCGTATACTACTCTTCCTAAGAAAAATGGAATTGATGTTCTGCATGAGGAAACATCTGGGTCCATTCTAGGAAAGCCCGTCAGGCCCAGTATAGCTTCTTCAAGGTTTAAGATGTCCAACAGAGCGCTCCTCTCTGCAAGGAGATCAAGCATGGGCTGGATGTATTAAATAATATGGGCCTCCCTGCAGAGAAAGGGAGACAGCAAGGGCTCTCCCCTGCTCGTGTAGGTGAGGAGAGGGCCTGTGGGGTGATGGAAATTGTTTAGGGACATACAGAGCAAGAGAGAGACAGAGAGAGAGGCCAATTTTAAAGAATTGGCTCATGGGCCTATAGAGGCTTGGTAAATCCAAAATTTGCAGGATAGGCAGGCAGGCTGGAGATCCAGAGAAGAGTTGCAGTTTGAGTCTGAAGGCCAGCTGCTGGCAGAATTCCCTCTGCCTCCAGGTAGGTCGGCCTTTACTCTGTTAAGACCTTCAACTTGGCTGGGCGCGGTGGCTCACGCCTGTAATCCCAGCACTTTGGAAGGCTGAGGCGGGCAGATCACCTGAGGTCAAGAGTTCAAGACCAGCCTGACCAACATGAAGAAACCCCGCCTCTACTAAAATTACAAAAAATTAGTTGGGTATGGTGGTGCATGCCTGTAATCCCAGCTACTCAGGAGGCTGAGGCAGGAGAATTGCTTGAATCCGGGAGGTGGAGGTTGCAGTGCGCCAAGATTGCACCATTGCATTCCAATTAGGGCAACAAGAGCGAAACTCCATCTCAAAAAAAAGAAAAAAAGAAAAAAGACCTTCAACTGATTGGATGAGGTCTTCCCACGTTATGGGGGAGTAATCAGCTTGGCTCAGACTCTGCTGATTTAAATGTTAATCTCACTTAAAAAAATACCTTCACAGCAACATCTAGAATAATGTTTGACCAAATACCTTGGTACAGTAGTGGCCTAGCCCAGTTGACACATAAAATTAACAGCCACAGAAATGAAGAGACAGAATGGCACGATGGAGAGAGAGCTGGAGCTGTCGGTTAGAGAAGCTGCTGAGGGCTTGGGTTCCAGCACTGGAACCACTGGGACTTCAATCCTGACTCTTCCACCTTTCAGCTGGCTAATCCTCAGCAAATTTCATGCTGTCTCTGGAGCTTCGTTTTCTCATCTGTCTGGTATTGTGAGAGAATGTATGTAAAGCAGCATAGTGCATAGCATATAATACGCTCTCCATAAGTATCCACTGTTTATCGAGTTTTCTAATGTTGTAAGTACCTACCGTTTATTAAGTTTTCCAATGCGGACTCCAGAATACATGACCTCATCTGTACACTGAGAGAGCTAGACAAGGCCTCTCCAGTACTGATTTTATAATGGGTCCAAGTGAAATGATTAACTGGACGCCCTCTGGTTATTGTGTAGTGCCAAGGCCATGAGGCTAAACATACTTTGAATCTGAACATTTGGAATTAGCATTTGGTTCTGGGATTGGAAATGTTTTCTTATCAAGGAAGGCTGTTTACTGCCTAGCCCATTAGTCACTTCGTTTTTATAGCCCCACATGCGTTTTCACTGTCTATAAACTGCTAGGAATGTGTTTCTTCTTACTGTAAATGCTTCTCCCAGAGCATTTTTGACTCTACTAAGATTGTTGTCTAATGGGGCACCTTGAGCGCCTAGAGTGGAACTGTTGGCTGATGTTTTTTTTATGAGAATCTCACTTTCCATGTTTGGGAGCTTTTCATTTAGTGCAATGTTTATCTTTCCAGTGGAGATATGTCCAGTGACGTGTCCACCTGACATGTCAGCAGACCCTCCACTGTGCAGAGGAAACATGTTTACTCCGAGGAGCTGGAAAGCGCTGTATTGTCACGTCTTTTCATTGTTTTGCTTTCAATGATGTTGCTCACTTTCATTGTGTGCCTCATCCCTCTCTCCCTCTTTGTGCCTGTCTTTCATTCCTCCCTGTTCTTACTACTCTTCCCTCCCTGGGGGAGTTTTATCTTTTGTATCATTTGGCAGCAGCTGCCCTTGGCCATCCCTGGGACTCTGAGCCAGGTGGGGCCACTGGCCCTGTGGCACTTGCCCTGTTGTGACCTATACTGCTTCTCTCACTCCTCTTGGAGAGGGTTTCCTCGGAGAGATCCTGTTCCCTTGGAGGTGACCCTCCTCCGCCAATGGCAGACAGTCCAACATGGGAAAGGACCTAGAGCCTTTTGGTAGAATAGACCTTTTTGAAAATAAAACTTTTATTTTTAATGTGAGAAATGCACCTAAAATCTACTCTCTTAGCAAAGATTGTGAATACGATATTGTTAACTAGAATCCTCATGTGGTACATTAGAGTTCCGGCCTTATTCATCCTACATACCTACAACTTTGTATCCTTTGACTTACATCTCTCCCTTCCCCCCAATTCCTGGTAACTATCTCTTAGGGTAGTTATGATGATAAATCAGTTAATACAAGTTGAGCATCCTTAATCTGAAAATCCAAAATCTGAAATGCCCCAAGATCGGTAACTTTTTGGGCATCAACATGACACCACAAGTGGAAAATTCCACACTTGATACCTTTGCTTTCTGATGGTTTCATGTACACAAATGTTGTTTCATGCACAAAATTGTATAAAATTACCTTCAGCTATATAAGGTGCATATGAAACATAAATGAATTTCATGTTTAGACGTGGGTCCTATCGCTAAGATATCTCATATATATGCAAATAGGCAACTCTAACATCTGAAACACTTGTAGTCCTAAGCATTTCACATAGGGGTACTCAGCCCATACACATAAAATTAGTGCAGTGCCTGGAGCATCGTAAGTGCTGTTTAAGTTTAAGCTGTTATCGTTGCAGTTTCAAGGCAAAAAGTGGCCATTTCAAGCACTTTGGGACTGAGCTTATAACTCCTTACTCATTTGACTGTACCAATCTGGCTAAACCCCAATTCCACATTAACTCAGTAGTGTTTTTTCATTTTCGCCCTATGACACTGAATAGCACTGGAGAAAACTGCCACCCACAGACCGATTATACATTTCTGATCCCCAAACTCAGCCAGGGCTACTTCACCATTCAGCAGTCCTGCTTGTCCACAGCTTCTGTCTCAGTGGACAGTGGCCTTCTCCTGTCACCTGCCTCTGCATTCCACCTCCATCTCACCTCCTCTGGAACTTTGAGCAACTGGTTATCTCATGCTCCTGAATCTTTACCCAAATTATCTGCTATTGCTGACTTTGCCTTCCTTGCCCAACTGCAGATAGATAAGGCCAGGTCTTTCTTATCTTAAAAGCAGAACAAAATTAAGCCTTTCTTGTCCCTGTGTCTCCTTCTGACCCATGACCTCATCTCTCTCCTTTCCTTGGTAACTAGGCTTCTTGCACAGCTTGTCTGTACTCACTATTTTCTTATTTTCTCCCACTCTTTCTCTCCACTCTTGATATCTTTTCAGCCTCCAGTGATCTGGTGTCTGCTGCCCTGCCAGCCCTTCCTAAAGCTACCAGGCAGGGGTTCCTAAGGGCCACCTTTCTCTGTAGTGCTCAGCCCTGGAATGAAGTGCATCTTTGCAGTTTCTGGGGCACCCCTAATCTACACTCCTTCCCTCTTGACTCTGCTAGCTGCTTTTCAGCATGCTTTGTAGGCTCTTCTTCTTCTTTCTTCTTCTCTTTTCTTCTCTTTTCTTCTTCTTCTTCTCTTCTTTTCTTCTTTTCTTTTCTCGAGACAGAATCTCACTCTATTGTCCAGGCCAGAGTACAGTGGCATTATCTCAGCTCACTGCAACCTCCGCCTCCCGGGTTCAAGCAATTCTCCTGTCTCAGCCTCCTGAGTAGCTGGGATTACAGGCATGCATCACCATGCCCAGCTAATTTTTGTATTTTAGTAGAGATGGGATTTCACCATGTTGGCCAGGCTGGTCCCAAACTCCTGAGCTCAGGTGACCCACCAGTCTCAGCCTCCCAAAGCGCTGGAATTACAGGCATGAGCCACCACGCCCGGCCTGCAGGCTCCTCTTCTACCTACCCCTTAAGTGTTGCAATTTCTCCTGGACTTGCCCCTGGTATTTTTCTTTCTCTGACATTCCATGATTTCTACTAAAGTTTACCTTTAGGCCAGGCCTTTTTCCATTCATGCACTATAGTCATCTACTCAGCTTGCCATAATAAAATGCAATAGATTGGATGGCTTAAACAACATTTATTTCTGACAGTTTTGGAGACTGAGAAGTCCAAGATTAAGGTACCAGCCAATTTGGTTCCTAGTGAGGACTCTCTTCTGGCTTGCAAACAGCTGCCTTTTTGCTGTGTTCTCACAGGGTGGAAAGAGAGGGATCTCCTACATCCCTTCTCACAAGGGCATGAATCCCATCATGAGGACTGCATTCTCATGATCTAATTACCTCCCAAAAGCTCATCTCCAAATGCTATTACATTGGAAGCTAAGGCTTCCACATATGAACACCAACATTCAGTCCATAACATACCCAACAGCCTAATAGGTATCTCTACTTGACTGTTACACAGAGTCTTACAATGTCAACAGGTTTAAAACTGAACTCATTCTCTTACCTGCAATCCTGCTTCTTCTCGATTTTTCCTATAGGATACTATTCTCCACTCAGTCACCCGAATCAGATATTTTAAAACTCATCCTGCACATATCCCCACCCCCGCCCCCACCACAGCCAAGCAAGACCTGTGATTTCTGCCCCCTAAAGATCTTCAAATCCGTCTCTTCTCCACATTATTGCCATTGTCTTCACTCAAGCCCTCATATTTTCCACCTAGAGTATTGCTTTCTCTCATTCCTTCTGGATCTATCCTCCATACTATATCTATAGTGAAATTTTAAAGGATGAAAATTGTCTTAATTTAATTTAATGTAACTTAATTTAGGAGAGCTAAGTAATTAAACATGAGGCCAAAGTACATAAGAAAGCGGCAGCCCTTTATTGCAAATATGCACACACTCTCGGGCGAGGTTCTCTGGTCCTCAGGTGTGGGGGGGCCAGGGAAGTCACGCCAGCACTCTCGGGTGAGGATCTCCGGTCCACGAATGCGGGGGCCGAAGAAGTCACACCGGCTCCTGCTGCTGGTGGACTTTTATGCATTGGTACTGGAAAGGGGAGGGCAGTGGGCGGGATAAGGGCGTGATAGGGGCGTCTCCATAGGCGTGGCCGGGTAAGTTTCGATCTCTTCCGATTGACGTCACCTGGAGCATGCTCAGTTGATCTGCATCTTCCCGGGTGTGGGCTGCATTTTCCCACGCACGGGAAAGTTGGTGAGGAAGAATCCGGAAGCAACAGGGAAAGTTGGTGAGGAAGAACCCAGAAGCAACATGGATTGTGCCTTCTTGTTCACCTTCCTCCATCTTGTCCTTTGTCCCTCACCCAAACAAAAATGTTTTGGTATTACCTGCTTTCAGTCCCTCAAGATAGGATGCTGACTCTTCCTGGGCAGGTCCCTCCCACTTGCATTGCCTGACATGCAGTGGACTTCCTGCCTCTGTCTCTCTCTGCCCCTGCCCCCGCGCCTGGCCAAACCTGAGAGATTTTCTGATTCCACCTGGGCTTCTGGAGAGGCCCTGTCCAAACCTTCTGTGTCTGGGGCTTCTTAGTTCTCGTTATTAGGATCTCCAGGGATGGGAAGTAGATAAGCAGCCTTCTCCTGCAGCCTGTTCTCCTGTTTTGCTACCCTGTTACTACACTACTTCCTTTGTCAGTATTTATGGAACACTTTCTCTGTGCCAGGGAAACATTCTTAGGAAACATGGATGAGACACAGCCTGGCCTCAAGTCTATAAGGGAAGATTGATGGCCAGGCACATCCAATATCATGTGCTAAGTGCACAGAGCACTGCAGGAGCCCAGCTTCTCCTGATCACCAACGGAAATTTCACCCTGCTTTTTCCTGTACAGGCATGGAGAACCAAATGCTTAGTTCCCAGCACACCCACCTACCAACCCTCTTATCTCTCAGGCTAAGCCCCCAACCATCAAGATGGTCACTTCCGGGTGCAGGGTATGGTAGAAAGCAGGCTGCTTCCAGTGCTCCCCCGCCTACTGACTGACCAAGGGGCAGGAGAGCTTCCCCTTCCCTGCCCCCATTAGCCGCAGTCAGAACCATCTTTTCTGTTAAACACCTTTGCAGCCCTCCATAGGACTGTCTCCTCAGCTCCTGGAGTAGCCAGGAAGTAAACCAAGCCCACTGTTTACTTTCTACATGCCAGGCTTGTTTCCCTGGATGACTCATGTAGGTTTGCATAGGAAAACTTGTTAGAACAATTTGTTCTACAAGGCAGGCACTCAGATGACCAAGGCCCGCTTACCTGGGCTAGCTTCAGCACTGGGGCATCAGCTCTGTATCTCCTGCTTTACATCCACCTGCTCCATTTTATAATTGGTGTGTGGTATCTGAAAACTCATGAAAAATCTTATTTAAAGACAGCAGTAATTAACCTAATTGCAAATATAGAAAATGAAAATATTTCCTATGAAATGCCCAGGAGTTGTCAGGTGTTTTTATAGAATCCCAGAAATAGGATCAAGGAAGGAAGATAAATAAGAAATAGCAGGCCTTTCATACACTGGTATTAAGCAGTATGCTGTGCCTGTGTTTAAATATTAAATAAAGACATGGCCATTGTCTTCAGTGGAAAGGAAGAAATGTGGGAAGTGGAAAAATTGGATAAGGAAGCGTGGAAAAGCAGCCACCCCATCTCTCTCCTCCTCCCTGTGCCACTTCCTGCAGGCCTCTTCCTGGCTTCTACTCTTAGTGAGAGGATCAGGCTCTGAGGGCTGGGAGATTGATAATGTGTTAAAATGCAGCCTCACATCTCCCTGCCTTATTCCTCAGTCATGGAACCCTACCTGTCTATCTAACTGAGCCTCTAATTCTGTAGTTGAAGAAACAGGGCCCAGAGAGTGAAGTGATTTGCTTCTTGTCCAGCAGTTCATTAGAAGCCCAACCTCCTCATTTCTGGACCCCCAGACCAGGGCGCTTTCCCTTGGCTGCTTCCGTTCCTGAGCTGCGATGACATGGAGATGACCAGCATCCCCTTCTTCCAGTGTACCCTGCCAATATAGGCCTGTGTACTTGGCAAAACTTTTACATCCAGGCTGGAGGAAGTACTGCTTTTGTTTCTGGACTTTGAAAAGATCCTAAGAAGAGAACATCTTACTTGGCTGGAAATGCACTTTAAGGTACTTGAGTGAAAAGATGTGTGAAAGCCAGTGGCATCCCTAGGCTCGACATGCCTGAAAGCTCAAGTGTTAGGAAAGGAGGACTTTGTTCTTGGTGTTTTCATTCTCTCCCCTCCCTCCCGTGTTGTCCCTGCAGGCCGCCAGCTCACTGGAGCCGAGAGGGCCTCCACGGCCACTGCGGAGGAGACTGACATCGATGCGGTGGAGGTCCCACTCCCAGGGAATGACGTCCTGGAATTCAGCCGAGGAGTGACTGATCTAGATGCCGTAGGGAAGGAAGGAGGGTCCCACACAGGCTCCAAGGTAGGCAGGACATGGCCCATCTGTGTGATCTGCACATGTGTGCCCTCAGGTCATCAGTCGCTTCCTAGCCCCTGCCGGCTCATCTTCCGAGTGAGACACTCCATGGCACAGTGGCGGTGCCAGAGCATGCTTCACTGCCTTTCAGGGGGTCTGACTTCCAGAGGGTCTGGACACTAGATGCTGCTGCAGGCCAGGATGCCGTGGAGCTGATTCCTGACACACATTGCCCTCCCCAAATCCCACCAATATTTGATCTCCTACTCCCTGGCACCCTCTTCCCTTAACAGCATCTCATCTTTGCACAGTATTTTGCAAGGCTCACTCTGGCGTGCGCGCGCGCGCACACACACACACACACACACACAGACTCCCCTGTGGCTTAGCTGATAGAGCAAAGTCAGTTTGGGCCCCCTCTGCCTGTAGTAGTGGTGGTGTACCTTTGATAATTCCTGTAGATAGCACTATGGAGTCTGGAAATTGGCCCACTGAATGTTAGAAACTGAAAGACCACCTTAGTCATCATCAGCTCCAACCTAACATCATATAGGTGAGATGACTGTGGCTTCTGGGGGTTCCTAATGTGATCCAATTAAGAAACTAAGAACTTGAGACCAAATTCCAACCTGAAGCCAAACCTAATTAAAAATATTTTAAACCCAGAAGCAAAATTACTGACCAATAGCTCTACCCTTAGATTCCCAGGCAGTTTATATCATGGCACCTCTCTTTCTTCAACATTCATATCTTATCTCACATGGAGGTTTGGAGGGCAGTTCGGTTCTAAACTGTCTGCCTGGGGTTTCCTTTGGAACCAGTTTGTCCTCTACAATGGAAGTAGCCCTGTGTCACTGGGGGCCTTCCTTGTGTGTGTCTGAAGAAGTCCCCACAGCAGAACTGCCTGAAACAAAATGGCTTTCCCTGCCATTGAACTCTATGAATCATAGAAGCCATCTTGGTAAAAATGTCCACAAGAGAGGGAGACAGAAGGAAAGGGGGGAAGGACACAGGAACTTCTTTCATCTAACAGGATCTCTCCAGATCATTATGTATTTTAGGATCCAAACTTCTTTGTTGATGGTTCTCACCAGAGGCAGTGGAGGGCAGGAGGTAGCCCCCTCACCTGGCCCCTTCTTCCAGGACCCAACTCCAAACTTCTCCCAACGAGGGAGAAGGAACATCTCAGACCCTGGAGGAGGGAGCCCTAAGGACACAGCAGAGTAGAGGATTGAAGCTGTCTCCTTCCTGTTATCATGGTAGGGTGGACGGAAGCTATGTTTTTCTAAAATAGATTCTTCTAAGTCTAGAACCTCAAGGAACTCAGTGACAGAGTATCATTGGAAGTGGGGGGCAAGAGATGGAGCAGTATCAGCCATCAGTCTCCCATCATGCGGGGTCAGTTACCGAGGTGTCCCCATACAATTTTCTGATTGTGTGGTATCAGCCCAAGCAGCTACACCATTTCCTTCCTGGGCCTCTACTCCCATTTTCATAGAAGATGCACTGCTGTCAGCTTATGGGTTGTAAATGCACCAATTTACACCTCCCAAATGCACGCCAAAGAGAGGGAGGCCCCTCAAGATGGCTCCTGCCACTTGTCATGTCCTGTCTTCTCCTTCCCCTCCAGGTTTCGCACCCCCAGGAGCCCATGCTGACAGCCTCACCCAGGATGCTGCTCCCTTCTTCTTCCTCGAAGCCTCCAGGCCTGGGCACAGAGACACCGCTGTCCACTCACCACCAGATGCAACTCCTCCAGCAGCTCCTCCAGCAGCAGCAGCAGCAGACGCAAGTGGCTGTGGCCCAGGTTCTCCTCAGCCTCCTCCCTACTTCGCAGGCTCCACTCTCATGGGCTTGATGCACCTTCCCTAGCGAGGGGCTCAGGACAGGTTTAAAATCTAGGGAGTCATAAGGAATTGCTCATGCTATTGAATCATTGCTTGTTGGGGAGAGGGAGCGGGATAGATGGGGGATGCAGTTGAAATGGAGAGGCACATTTTGGTTTCCCATGTATCCCCTGCTCTGAGCTGGGCTTGGCTGGCTTGGCTGAATGTTGTTAATGACTTGAACTGACCAAGGGAAAAGATGCACACAATTCCACCCTTCCTTTCCTGCCTTATTTTCCTAATGTTTGGGGCGGGAAAATGATGCCTTTGGAGTCAGAACAGTTGGGGCTTTATGATACCACTCTTAAAACAGCTTAAACTATGAATTTGTGTCAAACACCGTTGTAAAAAGACTACTACCCCTAGCATCCCAGTCTCCATGTCTATAACAAGTTTCCCAGTCTCCATTATGATCTACTTATTCCAGGCAGTATTTGATTGGAATTCATTATTGTAGGATTTAACTTACAGGAATTAGGTATATTATTTGAGCTGTAATGAAAAGAATTGACTTAGATCTCAGAATTAAGATGGTGTTTGTGCCCCAAAAAACTTGTTGGGCTGCTGCTACATTGTAGGGGAGGGTAAGCTGATTTCCCTTGCTGCTTTCAGCAGGGATTCCTCCTGTTTGCTTTCTATAGAGGGCGCTGTAGTCCACATCTTCCTTGGGGCTTGGGCGTCTGAGCTTACTCTCTACCACGGGCACTCAGGGAATGGTAAAGACATTCATTCATACCCAAGGCTGAATCCTGAGGCGAGAGCCAGGGTCAGGGCCTGATGAGTGCATGAAGATCTTAGGAGAGGGGGCAGTTGGGGCTTGGGAGAATTGGTAAAGGATCTGGAAAGGCAGCCTGCATCAACATTCTAAATTTGCTTGACCAGACTGTTGACCACTTAGGTTTTCTGCATTCTAGAATGGCGGGGAGCAGGGAGCAGACTTCTCCAGGGAGCACTTATTGCTCTCTGTTATGTCTTCTGCTTACTCTTGTCCTGGCTCTTGAGTGGACTGAATCATTCAGACAGAGATATCCTTTCCACCTTTCCACCTTGAGGAGGCATGCGGCGACCTGGCCATAACAGGATCTGCTATGACTCAGGGTTTGAAGAAGACCTACTTGTAACACAGTCTCCTGACCTGGGCCTGAGGTGCAAGGCTCATGGATGACTTTTACATCCAGGTTTCAGGAGAGTAGAGTCAATGGGACACAGCTCTCAAGTTATTGGAGTCTTTTTAAAAAGTCTTACCTTGAAACAGAAGGATATCTTGTGATGCTAGGAGGATTTGCAGGTGTTCAAAACAGCAACAGAGAGGGGGAATGTCATTCATGGCTTCTTATATTTGGAGAAAAAAATCATTTCTCTTTGTCAAATAAAAGAATCCATCTCCTATCATTATTGATGGCATGGCAGTCTGAGAATCCTCTCCCTAGTGTGACGGCTGACAGGAGCACAAAGACTAAGCACTCCAGCACAGGTCCATTCTCAGACTCATTTCATTTCCACAAGTTTCCCATTGAATACAGATCATAAAACTTTTATTTTGTAGCATATCAATTACCAAGTAATTATTATTTATATAGGAGTGGGCTTGATGCATATTCATGATATGATTTTATCAAGGAGGCGTTTGAATTCAAAGTCACTGCTGAGTACTGGAGAGAAACTATTTGCAAAAGTGTAATCCACACAAGAGTGTTGTGGTGGTGGAAGGAAGCATTCAGTCTACAAAGCAACAAGACATGTAGCTTATCACAGGTCTACCACAGTCAGGATGAAACCCTAAGAGTGATTTTCTGGTATGGAATCAAGTGTCAGTCTCCATGGGAAATCCTGCCCTGGCCCTGTTTTAATTGCGTGTCTCCTAGAAGACAATGAATCTAGGGGAAGGAAAGAGTGTGGTATTAGGGATTTGCTTCATGAGCCTCTCTCAGTTCTAGACATGTCCACAGGCTGAGCACCCTTAGCCTCTCACTCACTTGGAATCTGTTGAATATAGTTGCCCTGCTTGACTCTCAGTACAAGCAGTGTGGTGATCAAAAGGCCACTATAGTGCGTCTGTGTCCCACAGTGGTGAGATGACTTTAGGGAGAGTCTTAGGCTACCAAAATTGTCAGATAGGACAGGACCTTGGGATCATCTGATAGGTTCTTGAACATACTCCTGTACCTCTGTCTGCCATGCCTATCTGTCTCTGACTACCTTCTTTCTGTTCACATCTTGCTTTTGCTGTCCAGGAGCACAGCAGGGATATTGTACCTTTCAGCTGGCTTTCAGCTCCCCTGTCCTGCAGACAGATTCGGTCCTAAACTGAGCTTCAGTTAGAAGTTTCTCTTCACACTGCTCTTTCTTCCACTTTCTTTGTAGTGTTTAATCCAAGGGCTTTTTATTAGTGTCCATATCCTTGGGTAAAAGCAATTCTGTAAGATGTAGCTGGATTAATAGGTGTCTTGGTGTCTTTCACACATTTGAAATAGACCAAGTATAGCAAGCTTGGTTTCTCTGCACCGGTGGGGCTGATTTCAGTTTCCAGCACGAGGTCAGCTCTTACTTGTTCTGTCAAACTCTGTTGCCACCAAACTGCAAGGCTTCTGTCTGTCTTTATTAAACCATCAGCAGTCCCCAGAATTCCAATGAGTGAAACTGTGACCTCAGCCTTTCAGGTGGGAATAGTTTTCTCGGAGAGCATCCAAATCCTCCTGTGTTGTTCCTGGGTAAAAATCTCAGGATAAAGACAGTTTCTTGCAGACAAATGTACCCTTGAGGTCACTTGTTGCACTATTTATGTTCCCCCACCCCCACCCCCCATTTCTTCCCACAGGCCAGTCTAGTTCTGCTGTTGCCATGGGGACCAGGCTTAGGTCTCCTTCACAGTGTCCTGATTTGGTTTAAGACCGCAAGACCTCTCCCAGCCTCACCCTAAATTAGTTCTGAGCTGGTCTCGAGGGGGCCCGCCCTGACCTTAAAGGTATATGGGCAAAGGTGGTATTCAGCTGACTCTTAAGTGTTTCCAGGTTAGACCTCAGTGTGTAAATAGTGAATACCCAAGTCCCTCTGACCACTCTTCCAACCCAGCATGAGGCTTGCCTGGCTGCACTAGCTTCCTGCTTTTAAGTGGACCAGAAGTTCAAGGGTGTGAATGAGAGTAGAGCTAAGCCTCAAATCGAAGCTGGGATGTAGCTGGCACCTGCATGGCCATGGGCTGGGCCGACATAGTCTCAGAACTGATCTGGGCACTGTGGCTGATTGGCAAGAGTTAAGTAGGCCAGGTCTGTTCACAGTTTGCCAATTCCCGGCCTTGTTCATGAGGAAAGTGTTAGTACAGTTCAGTATTGCTATTTAAAGATTTCTCCTCTACCTGCTGCCACTTCCGCTTGTTCAGGAACAAGGAATTGGTTATTTTATGCTTTGCAATCATGTATGCTGTAGTTAGAGGAACAGTGCTAACAAAACTCCGCATCCCCACTCAAGGCCCTCTATGTAGCATCTGTCCCTGTGGCTTCTCCCAGTCCCCAGAACCCTGGTGTGCACTGCCCAAGTCCCTGCCATGTGCATGCTGAGACAGCGGCACCTGCCTCTGCTTCTGTGTCCAGTGTGTGGGGGGGGGGGGGGGGGGCAAATTGCTCTGGTTCTCTCCACTGCCATTTCCATGTGCTTGCTACTCCCTAACTTCAGCCTGGCCCTGCCCTCACTACTGATGGAGGAGCTGGAGTCCAGGCAAGTAAGCTGGAGAGTGAGGGGGCCGATGGTCTGGTGTGGCTGGATGGGTTGAGGGTGGGTTTCACAGTCTGGGGAAGCAGTGTAGAGCTGGAGGGTGCAGGGCTGAACTTTTGTGTGTCATGATGAGACCAGAGTGCAGAGCTGGACATCTGAGCCCAGGCACTCCGGGCATGGCCTTAGTGTCACATCCCTCTGTGCCACATCACTAACTTAGTATGTAAGTACAGCATTCATTGCCAAAGACAACACACTTCTGCAACGGAGACACTAATTTGTACCTTTCCAGAAAGAAATATGGTCTACTTTTATGAAAGGGGCTTAATTCTTTGAAAGAAAAGAAGTGCTAAATCCAAAAAATATCCCATCTGGTGGGGAGGAGGTGGTGGTCTCTGCCCCTGTTGTATGAATGGGGAAACAAAGCACAGAGGGCTGTAGCAGACTGCCCAAACCAAGGCTTCACATAACGCTGCCTCATTTCAGTGCTTCAAGTTCAAGCCTACATAGTTATAAAACACTGCGCCTCAAAGTTAAAAGAAGTCCAGGCCATTTTGTCTCAGTGTGGCCTGATTTGGGCTCTCCGGCAGCACAACCTGCCACAGCATGGGGTTTGAGTCTTATGCCCAGTACCACTTTTGACAGCTGCAGAAGCAGAGGGCTCATTAGTGCTGGCTCAGGCAGTGGCAGCAGCGAGTGCTCACATAGTCACAGGGCTTGAAAATACCTGAAATAGTATAACTGGTTTTACAGAGGTAAAACTCCCATTTAATCTGGTACAAGGAACATTTTCTCATGGCACTTGGTGCCAGTGGATCTGCGATGGGAAGCAATTAATTCAAGGGTGTTATTTTAGGTATTGCTGGTACTCCACCATTGGTACTTGGGTAACCGCAAAACAAGCTTTCAAGTTTTTTCCTGGCTTCTGTAAGAGGGGACTCTTCCTTCACCCTCAATTCTAATTCTCTGACTTCACAATGGGGAACTGAGCCATTAACAAATTCCCTCTAGTACTGACCACGGTGTCAGCCTGGATGTGGAATTATCAACTGTCTGATCCTCAAGTCAGTCCTCTTGGTTGACAGATGGAGAAACTGAGGTCTGGAGAGGAGTGAGTTGTCTACAGTTGCCTAGGGAGTACCCAACAGACAAGCACTCCAGCTCCTGGTCTGGTGCATTTGAATGGCCTGTCCTGTTGGGATGTTCAGATTGGGAAACAGGAAACTGACTCTGGGCTGGGTGCAGTGGCTCACACCTATAATCCCAGCGCTTTGGGAGGCCAAGGCAGGTGGATCACTTGAGGTCAGGAGTTCAAGACCAGCCAGCCAACATGGGGAAACCCCATCTCTACTAAAAATACAAAAATTAGCCAGGCGTGGTGGCAGGCACTGGTAATTCCAGCTATTTGGGAGGATGAGGCAGGAGAATCGCTTGAACCCAGGAGGCAGAGGTTGCAGTGAGCTGAGATTGCACCACTGCACTCCAGCCTGTGTGACAGAGTGAGTCTCAAAAAAAAAAAAAAAAAAGAAAGAAAGAAAAGAAACTGACACTGCAGTATGTGTGCAGGGAGCCCTCAATAAGTGCCAGTTAGACATATGTAGGATTCTCTACTTTCTTTGTTTATAATCACCAAAAGACTTTTTTCCACATTTCTCTCTGTTTGGTTTGGTTCCAAAGAAAATGGAAGATGAATAATTTAGTAATTTTATTTGCTCAGTAGGTTCCTTTCGATGACATTCTTTGTTGGGATAAGTAACGGTACTCATAAGTGCAAGATTAAGCTTACCCTTCTCTGAGGCTTATCTGTGGGCTTCCCACAGCAGTTGTCCTGTTCCTTAGAACCAAATAGATTTGGGGGATCCCCAGCTGAAATTTCTCCGTGCCTCCCTTTCCAAGGAGGAGAAAACCTTAATAGCCACCCACCGTCTGACATCCAGATTAAAATATTATTGACATTTCTTTCCCTGTTGAGTTGATATAGGAAGAAACAAACCCAGTTTCTTCCTGCTATACTGTCACAACATATTTCTGTGACCAAATGTATGGGACTTTTTCCCACACACCAAGCAAGCAAGCAGTTCTGCAAAGGACACGCAGTGTCCTCTAACTCAGTTTGATTCTGAAACTATCTACCTGGAAACAGCATCAGATCCTACAGTTTGAGGGCTCAATCCTGCAAGACTTTCCCCCATTTCAGACACCAATTACAAGTAATAGTTTGTCACCTACACCTCTGACCAATTGGCTATAAATTGGTGTTCCCTCTACCCTCTTCTTGGACTCAACTGATTTGCTAGAGCAACTCACAGAACTCAGGGAAACACCTACATTTACTGGTTTATTTTAAAGGATATTATAAGGGATACCAATGAACACCAGATGGAAGATATGCATAGAAAGGGCAACTAGAGCTCCCATGCCCTCCCCAGGTGCACCACCCTCCAGGAACCTCCAAATGTTCAACCTGGCAGCTCCCCTAATCCAGTCCTTTTGAGTTTTTAATGGAGGCTTTATTATGTAGGCATGATTGATTACATCACTGGCCACTGATGATTAGTTTAACTTTTAGCCCCTCCCCTCCTGGAGGTTGGGGCGTGGGACTGAAAAGTCCCAACCCTCTAATCATACCTTGGTCTTTCCTGTGACCAGCCCCCATCCTGAAGCTTCCAGGGGTTCCTCAACCACTAATCATCTAATAAGCATACAAAAAACTTTCTTACCACTCTGGATATCTCAAGGTTTGGGGAGCTATATGTCAGGAAACAGGGATGAAGACCAAACATGTATTTCACTGTATCACACCTGTTCTCACCCCTCCCCAGATCTTTTCTCAATTAATATGAGACAAAAAAATGAGTCTGACTTCTTGACCAAAATATGTTCTGTCCGTAGCAGCTTTATGGAGGACAGATTTACTTTAAATTCCTTAGGCATTATGCCCCTATGGCTCCACTCAATTAGAAACAGGGTCAATGGCAAGGTCAGGGCCTCCAATCTGGGCAAGAGGGAGGCAGCCACTGTATCCACAAGTGTAATTCTCTGAGTGCTGGTTGCTGGGAGGGGCATACCCTGGGCCAGCAGGTCACTTGGCCAGGGGTGGCCAACTGTGAGGTTAGTACTGCCCTTTACTCCCTCAAAAAAATGTGAATCTCTTCAGAGCAAACTCCTCTTCAGAAATTTGAGCATTTGTTTTCTGAGCAAGAGAATCAGCTAATGCTTTCGACTCCCCATCTATCTTCCTGCATCCTCATCACACCTCTCCTGCCCCCAGTCACCTGGCTCTGTCTTTACCCACACCATGGTTTTGGTACAAGAACACCCTTTTTCCCATAAGCTACATTGATTCAGGCCATAAAAATTCATTAGTTCCCTTTCTTCGGGGGCTTTCTGAAGCCCTCCCTGGAGAACCCTTTATTCACTTCTTTGCACAAGAATCACGTATGTGTGAACACTGGTATTGGCCTTCTAACTCAGTTTCTTCAAACCAGGGTCCTGGTCTGGTTGCCCCTGTCTCCTCCCACTGAGTTTCATCTCCACATAAGGATTGCTCACCAAGAACAGAGATGTTGACACCACTGGGCCTCAAGCATGCTGAATGCATCGCTGCTGGCTGCTCTGCCATGAGAAGGTTGGAAATTGATGAGGGTGCCACAAACTGTTCACCTCAGCCCTTCTGGGCTGGTTGGAGGAGGCCTTCTCATGAGTCAGTCAGCAAATGTTTAACCCCTACCAGGTGGTCCTGGTAGTATGTGGTATGAATCATGGTCCTAGATGTCTGCCATGGCAAATAAAAAGGGAAGACAGGGAAAGAAGCTGCCACCTACAGAGTGGCTTGATGACAGCTGCATCACTAATTTAAAAAGCCATGTGTAGTGCTTCCTATTTCTCACTACTTTTGGGTGAGTGGGGGAGGGAGAAAGATTATATGGGCTTCGTTGTGACACTGTTCTTAGCCAGTGGGTCAATAGATCAGTTTTGGTTTTGTTTTTTAGAAGACGGGATGAGAAAAGAGTGTGCCCCCTTCCACCTCCAACATGGCATATGCCATACTAGGTGCTGAAGGAGTTCTCTAAGCAGGGATGGAGCACCGTGCGTGTGTATGTGTACATGTGCATGTGTGTGTGTGTGTGTGTGTGTGTGTATGTGGCGGGGGCTGGGGGTCGATGGCTCTTTCCTGCTTCTTGCCCTTGGTATGGGGCCCAGAGTGGTACCTTAGTGATACATCATGGCCCTCCCTTGGGACACACAGCTTCACAGGGTCAGTGAACCCTTTCTTTCGGCTCCTCCTCTGGAATGATAAGCCCAGACGCCCATTCTGCCCATGAAGGGCTTCTTCTTGAACTGAATGTGGAGGGCATCTCTGGTCCCGGCTGTCTGCCAGTGACTCTCATGTACATTCATGTCCCTCTCTTCTCTCTGTCCTGTCTTCTCTGCTGCTGCCTCTTTTCTGCAGGTACACTTGCTGAAGGACCAGTTGGCTGCTGAGGCTGCAGCGCGGCTGGAGGCCCAGGCTCGCGTGCACCAGCTTTTGCTGCAGAACAAGGACATGCTCCAGCACATCTCCCTGCTGGTCAAGCAGGTGCAAGAGCTGGAGCTGAAGCTGTCAGGACAGAATGCCAGTAAGCCAGTGCCCTGCCCAACCCCGCTTCCTCTGTGAAGGCTCTGGAAAGAGTGTTACTTTCTTCAAGTTTTTGGTGGTGCTTTCTTGGACCCCTGACCTGCCCCTATATTCCAGCAGAAAACATAGGCAGCTTTGTTTCCCCATTAGTATACTTAATGAATTACAGAATTGCATGCCCAAAGGAGATCTCGGGTGCCTTCTAATCCAGGCCCAGGGCTGGACTTTGAATGTCCCCGGAGTCACTGCTATGTGCTCATCCAGTCTCTATTTGATAGGGGCTCAGGTACTCTATGTCCTAGGGCAGCCCATTTCTTTCTCAGAGAGCTTTTGCAACCAACATACAGTATACTCGGCACCTAATGGGTGTCATGGTCTCTGTGAGCTCTGTGGGAGACAGCAAATTGTTTCTTAGTTTACTATTCTGCACTGTGTATTTCAAAACTCTGTCACATAGAAAAAGCTGGGAGCAGTATATCTGTTCAGTGGATAAGGCAGTGGAATCATTGGCTGCACAGCTTTGCTGGACAATGGCAGAGGTTGCCTGGCCCCTACTTGAGAGGCTGTCTCTACGCTCAGCACCCTCGGACTGGACTGGACAGCCGTAGATTGCAAAACATTTTCACGCCTTCCTCTTGAGCCTTTCTGTGGGTTGTATGCATGCTCAGAGTGTGTGTGGGCTGTGGACCAGCAAATACCCATTGATCACATATTGTGCCAGAAACTGTGATAGAATTTTTTGCATGTGAGATCATTTAATCCCTGTAGTTCGGCTGCAGAAAAATGGGATGCCATTTTACAGATGAGGTAACAGACTCAGGGAGGTTAAGTAATTAGCTCAAGGTTACAGGCCTAGCAAGGAGCAGAGTCAAGATTCAAACCTAGATCTGATTGCAAAACTTTGTTCCAACTATACCAGTGGTTCCCCCAAACCATCCCATGAGCTCTTTTAAAAATACATCTTACTGGGTCCAACCTACAGAGATCCTGCATCATTGGGTCTGGGGCTGGTCTGGGAGCCTGTATTTTTAAAGTAACCCAGAGGTATGGATTGGAAACCAGTGCCCTTCACCACTCTGGAAGCCTCTCTGGATTTTCCAGATTGTTCATTGAAACTCTGCTCTATCCTAATTAATGCTTATTTATATGATTGTACTAAAGGTTACCACAGGCTTCTAACATGGTTCTCTCAATTGGTACCTTTTTCCTACCACTAATACTATTCAGAGCCTTCAGTGGTTTCCAGAACCATCATATGGTTCTCATGTCCCCGCCTTTACCACCTCCTAAAGCTCCTCCCCTCCAGCGAGGTGTGTCTGGAGCTATGTGGGGGCGCCAGGAAGGGGTGAAGAGTTAAGAGATCCAAAGCCCCGGGAGGTGCTGCTAAGCTGGTCTGGGAAGGGCTTTTGCAGGGCACCGGCGGGCAGAAGGCAGGCATCCCAAATCAGCAACCTTGCCTAACGCTGCCCCTCTGCTACCTCTTGTCTCCCCTGCAGTGGGCTCCCAGGACAGCTTGCTGGAGATCACCTTCCGCTCTGGAGCCCTGCCCGTGCTCTGTGACCCCACGACCCCTAAGCCGGAGGACCTGCATTCGCCGCCGCTGGGCGCAGGCTTGGCGGACTTTGCCCACCCTGCGGGCAGCCCCTTAGGTAGGCGCGACTGCTTGGTGAAGCTGGAGTGCTTTCGCTTTCTCCCGCCCGAGGACACCCCGCCCCCAGCGCAGGGTGAGGCGCTCCTGGGCGGTCTGGAGCTCATCAAGTTCCGAGAGTCAGGCATCGCCTCGGAGTACGAGTCCAACACGGACGAGAGCGAGGAGCGCGACTCGTGGTCCCAGGAGGAGCTGCCGCGCCTGCTGAATGTCCTGCAGAGGCAGGAGCTGGGCGACGGCCTGGATGATGAGATCGCCGTGTAGGTGCCGAGGGCGAGGAGATGGAGGCGGCGGCGTGGCTGGAGGGGCCGTGTCTGGCTGCTGCCCGGGTAGGGGATGCCCAGTGAATGCGCGCTGCCGAGGAGAATGCCAGCCAGGGCCCGGGAGAGTGTGAGGTTTCAGGAAAGGATTGAGATTCTGCTTTGGAGGGTAAAGTGGGGAAGAAATCGGATTCCCAGAGGTGAATCAGCTCCTCTCCTACTTGTGACTAGAGGTTGATGGAGGTAGGGCCTTCCAGAGCCCGTGGCTTCAGGAAAGGGTCTCTCTCCAGGACTGCCAGGCTGCTGGAGGACCTGCCCCTACCTGCTGCATCGTCAGGCTCCCACGCTTTGTCCGTGATGCCCCCGTACCCCCTCACTCTCTCCATCTCCATGGTCCCGACCATGAAGGGAAGCCATCCGTACCTTCTCAGGTACTTTGTTTCTGGATATCAGGATGCTATGAGTTGCCTAACCCTCCCCCTACCTTTATGAGAGGAATTCCTTCTCCAGGCCCTTGCTGAGATTGTGGAGACTGAGTGATCTGAGCTGCAAAAGCCAGGCTAGTCCTTGTAGTGTGAGCATGGAATTGGAATGTGTCACAGTGGATAATCTTTTAGAGGAACTGAATCCAAACATTTTCTCCAGCCGGACATTGAATGTTGCTTCAAAAGGAGCCTTGAAGCTTTAACATGGTTCAGGCCCTTGGTGTAAGAGCCCAGGGGAAGGACAGCTTGTTTGCTGCTCCACGTCACTTAGATCTGATTCTTGTTTTGAAAGCCCTGCCCTGCCCACCTCCTGCCTGTAGCCCAGCCCATCTAAATGGAAGCTGGGAAGTGCCCCTCACCTCCCCTGTGTCCTGTCCAGCTGAAGCTTTTGTAGCACTTTACCTCTCTGAAAGCCCCAGAGGACCAGAGTCCCCAGCCTTACCTCTCAACCTGTCCCCTCCACTGGGTAGTGGTGGTCAGTTTTTACTGCAAAAAAAAAGAAAAAAAAGAAAAAAAAAGTGAATGCAGGCTGATAGCTGAGACTGTGAGACTGTTTTTGTCCACTTTTCTGAATCACTGCCACTTGGGTCAGGGACCACAGCCATTGCCATCCTTGGCCCATCTCTCTGGGTGCGTGCCTTGAGCACACCTGTAAAAAGTGCCATGTGCAATTGTCTTATCTTTTAAGATCTAGACTTTGCCTAGGGATCACCACTCCTTAATGGGCTGACTGGGGCAATGAGGAAAAGCTCCTTTGCTCCTGTAAGGCCGTAAGTGGCTGTTAACAGATTTTCAAATGCCTGAAGAGATTGCTGAGACCTGCTAGAGTCATATGTTCGGGGAATTAAGTCTTTATCCTAGACAACAAGCACAGATGCAAACTGCAGTGTTTTTGGAGGGTCAGTCGGCGAGGATATGATTGTCCCAAAATGGAGTTCATTGATCCTAGCTTTGCTTTAGAATGTATATAAATAAAAGTGCAGTCCTCTTCTAATGGCCACAGTTGGTTTAGCCCAGAAAGTCCAAATTAAAGGAAATAAATTCAGTTTTATGTTAGCCTTCCTTGGTGCATCAGGGTGTCAGTGGAAATAGGATGGGGTGGTGTGTGTGTGTGTTTTGTGTGTGTGTGTACACATGTGTTTATATATACATGTGTAAGGGAAGGTATGCACATATATGTAGGATTGTGATCAGACAGAAAAGAGTGGGAATCTCTAGGGTGTTTGAATCAGCAACAGATTTGTGTTTTCTAACATGCATTTAGTTAGAGAGGCATGGTTCTGTTTGTTTTGTTTTGATCTAATTTGCCATTGGAAATAGGTACAGGTACACAGAGAAGGAAGAACCAGGAAAGTGAAATCCATGAAACGAAATGAGCAGCTGTCAGGAATCCAGTGTGACTGAGCCTACC
Source organism: Rhinopithecus roxellana (assembly GCF_007565055.1). Lineage (NCBI taxonomy): Eukaryota > Metazoa > Chordata > Mammalia > Primates > Cercopithecidae > Rhinopithecus > Rhinopithecus roxellana. Next base: position 54,165,341 of record NC_044556.1, on the reverse strand, counting down.
TAGCTTATTAAATCTAACCCAGGGTTCCTTGAGTCCAAGACCACTTCGATTATTAAGATTTTGAATGTCCAGAGGAGTGAAAAGTCTGTTTTCTGGACGTAAGCAGGAGCTGAGGATAAACCCAGAGGCCAGTGGATTAGGTGTGTGGAATGTGGATGGAGAGGGCTTGTGTGGGATGTGGCCAGGGAGCGGGTGAGGAAGGCCGTTTCTAAATGGTCTGTAAAAACTTGAGATTGGATAGACGAAAGGAAATGGAGAGATTAAAGAATTGGGGAAACTAGTTATCTGTGTTGCTGACTTTGGGACCCATCCAAGACTCTTGCCCTTGGGGTGTTCCATGGTGGTTTCTTCCTGCCTGGGCCCCACCCTTTCCCCAGTTCAGGCCCTCCCTGAAGGACTAGTTTGTATATTGGCATCCTCCCTAGTGGGACCCAAACCAGTGCACACTTGGTGTGTGGAGATGGGAGACAAAGGACAGATCTAGGAGCCTTGAAGGATCACCAGCCACCAACCCTCCATCAGGGCCAACTGGGCAGGAAAGGGAACATTGCAGACCTGATTTCTCAATGATGTCACCCTGTCCTCCCTCCTTGCTTCTTGCTCTGCTAACTCAACTCTGCCTTCCTCTTTTTCATTCTTCTACTCTGCCCTATATGGAGGACAAATGGACACCAGGGGCGCTGACCTTATTGGTGCCTGACCCAGCCTGCCCCAGGTGCCAGCAGACTCTCGTGCACAGGAGGCTCCCACAGTTATGGAGCCAGGAAAGAATTTCTCCACACTGGATGGACTGTATATTGGGATTAAAAATTATATTCCTTATATTACTGCTTATATCAATGCTCTCTCTGTAAAACCTCTTCCTAGCCTCATTTCTCTCAATGGATCTTGTTTAGGAGTTGTATTCCTTTTATTTACTCTTTGCTTGACTGCTTCCTCCTAACCCTCTACCTGCTAGCCCTCTACTTCCTAAAGCTGTGTGTCATTAACTCTGTTGGATCAACTCTCTGGGAAAAGATTCTGTTAATGTAAGTAAGTGCACTTACTCCCTGGATGTTGTCACTAGTCTAGTGGCTTTTGCTAAATAAACCTTTCTTATTTCTAAAAGCTTTTCCATTGTATTTTCTTGCTGCTTCTATTCCACCTGCTCCTTCTGTCCCCTTCACTTCTACCCCACTTCCCAAGCCAAGTGGCATCAGCTCTGTGACATGGTTCCCAAAGGTACGGGATTGAGGAAGGATTCACAAGTTCCCTGTAGGAGGAGAGGAAGATGGTGGCTTCATTTGCACTTTATATAGATCAGCCCTGCAGGATCAGAGGTATCAGTGGTTCTTAACTAGGGATGATTTTGCCTCACCAGGGGACATCTGACAATGTCTGGAGATGTTTTTCGTTGTCACAAAGCTACTGGCATGTAGTGAGTGAAGCCAGGGATACTGATCAATATCCTACAATGCACAGGACAGCCCCCTACAACAAAGAATCATCCAGCCCCAAATGTCAGCAGTCCTGAGATTGGGAAACTCTCATCTACACCCATTTTTGCTGACTCTGCCAATCCCAGGTTTTTTCAAACTCCAAATATCATTAGAATATGTGGGTAGTAGCAACCAGGTTGTTTTTTGATTTTGGGTTTCGGGGCTTTTTGTTTTTTTTTTTAAGGCAGGGTCTCACTGTCACCCAGGCTGGAGTGCATGATCATGGCTCACTGCAGCCCTGACCTCCCTGGGCTCCGCAATCCTCCCACTTCAGTCTCCCAAGTAGCTGGGACTACAGGTGTATGCCACCACACCCAGCTAATTTTTGTATTTTTTGTAGAGACGGGGTTTCACCATGTTGTCCAGGCTGGTTTCAAACTCTTGAGCTCAAGCGATTCTCCCGCCTTGGCCTCCCAAAATGCTGGGATTGCAGGCATGAGCCACCACGCCTGGCCAGCATCAAGTTCTGAGTGCTTGAAAAATTACTACATCATAGATATTTGCCAATATAACTGTATAATTTTATAATCAAGATTATACAGCTCATGCCTGTGATCCCAGCACTTTGGGAGGCTGAGGCAGGTGTATCACTTGTGCTCAGGAGTTTGAACCAACCTGGGCAACATGGGGAAAGACCATTTCTACAAAAAAAGCATAAAAATTAGCCAGGCATGGTGGTGAGTGGCTGTGGTCCAAGCTACTTGGGAGGCTGAGGTGGGAGGATGGCTTCAGCCTGGGAGGCGGAGGTTGCAGTGAACCGAGATCACGCCACTGCACACTCCAGCCTGGGTGATGAAGCGAGACCCTGTCTCAAGGAAAAAAAAAAAAAAAGGTTAAACTATTTCACAGACTTCATGACTAAATGCCTGAAATATGTAGTTGGTAGAAGTCTGAATAGGCCTATTCCAGAAATGTTCATATTGGGGACAAAACAGGCTCCTCCTCATACCTACCTCAGGGGGGATCATGGTATCACTGCAACACAGCTCAGCACAGAAGTCCTAACTGATGGGAATGTAGGCTTCCCTGCAAGGAGTACAAATGAAAGGGCAGAGTAGGTTAGTAAAGGAGGGAGAGTTTGAGGAATTAGAAGCTGTGGATCTCACAGAACAGACTTGAGAGAAGCCAGGTCACTTTGGCTGGAACTTTTAGCCATTTTGCAGGCAGAGGACGTGTTAAGCCTGATGCTTCGTCAGGCCCAGGCTAGAGAGAAAGTTGGAAAGATTAGATCAACTGGGTTCACATGCCCTCTGTTCTTTTCTGGCTAAGTGAACTGAACTGAGCTTTGTATTCTCATCTCGAAAATGGGGATAGTATAAACCACACAAAGCTACTATGGAGAGTAAATGAGATTGCATTTTAAAAGCACCTGGTAGAGAGTGCCTGGCAGTGACCCAGGATAACGGAGCTTCCTTCTACCTGCACCTGCTCAGTGCAGTGGTGGGTGCTTTTTCCTGCTCTGCTAAAACTTAGCTCTGTACTGAGAAAATTCCTGGGGTTACATTGATACAACATTAAATGTGGAATGTGGAAAACGCCTTGTCTTTAGGGAGAAGACACTAACCACAAGCACCTGGCAGGCAGGATGGGCACGTGCCGTGGCACCTGGGCTCAGTCTCTGGCCTGCTTGTTTTCCTTCTCGTGATGTGTTCTATGCCTGCTGTACACATGCCATAGAGAAGGGAGTATGGGGTTGGCAAAGGACAGGAGACAACACTAGCTCAGAGTGAGGACTAAAAGATTGCCCAGAGCCACTCATCTGCCCTTTCAGGGCACAGAGTCCTGGGGGTGATGTCAGGGCTGCCTGGAGACCCCCGCACACTGGACTGGACAGGTTGTGACCTTGTCCTGGCTCCCAGCCCAGTTGGAGCCTGGCAGCCAAGTGGACTCTGGGATGCAGGTTAGGTGGGGTTGGGGATAGAATGGGGTGAGAAGCATGGCTCGCGGGCACAGGGCGGGAGTTGTCTCACAGCATATGATGTGATGGGGATTGAGCCCAGCCTCCCTCCCACTCTGTGGGGAATGAGAGAACCACAAATGAGATTTTCGCAGCACACTGATAAGCAGAGCAGCTCTGCTAAGCCATAGATAAGACTCTGGAGGAAAAGCCATTGGGAGGTGAGGGAGGACCCTCCAGGCCACCTGCTGGCCAAGCCCTGGGGGAGGCAAAGACCAGGGGAGGGTTTGTGCCGGGGTCCCTGCAAGGCAGTGCCCACTGCAGTGGAGGGGCCACTGAGTCATCAGGGAGGTGAAGCAAGAGGTAAATGAGGCCTGAAAGGATGACCAGCAAGCGTTTGGTGCTTTTTAAGAACCATGTTACAGTCAAGATAAATGTCCTTGCTGCATACCTGATGCTTATCCGTCTTTCTGGGTCAGATGGACCGGGAGGTTCACTCAGAAATGGAGGAAGAGTCAGGGCTGCCCGCTGGGCACATTACTTGGTAACAGGAAGCAATAGGTTCCCATGTTTATCTGCCCAGTTTCACCTGGCTCAAAGCAGCCATAAAAAGATGTCTCCTGGGTCAAAACTGATTCTATTCTGCGCCAGCACAAGATGGCTGTTCTAAGTGAATGATGGTGGCACATGTGAGCTCAGCCCTGGGTGAGCTCAGCTTCATCTGCCTCTGACCTGGCTTATACTCAGAGGCATATTGTCCTCCACATTCCCCTCCTCAGAAGATCTACCATCAAAGAAGCCTTTAAAACTGCAGAGATTCTTCCCCATGCAAATATGAAAGGGCATCCAGCTCCTTATTCCCAGGGTGGGGCAAGGACTGACCACATAGGGACCAAGCAGAGGCCAGGATCCTAGAGCAGTGCTTCTCATAGCTGAACTGCATCAGAGTCACCTGGAGGGCTGGTTAGAATACAGACCACCAGCCACAGCCCCATGGTTTCTGATTCAGTAGGTCTGAGGAGGGCCTGAGAGTTCCCAGGGGATGCTGGTACTGCCGGCTGGACACCTTACTTTGAGAACCTCTGCCTTAGAGGATATTCCCAAACTTCAGGTATTATCTTTTTTTTTTTTTCTTTCTTTCTTTCTTTCTTTCTTTCTTTCTTTCTTTCTTTCTTTCTTTCTTTCTTTCTTTCTTTCTTTCTCTTTTTTACTTTTTAATAAACTTTTTATTTTAGAAGCTTTAGATTTACAGAAAATTTGGAAAGACACTACGGAGTCCTCATATTCCCCCCACTCAGGTTCCCTCATATTAACATCACACATTAGCCTGGTACATGAGCATGTTAGTCACAAGGAGTGAACCAACATCACTACATTATTTTCACCAGCATCCACACTCTACTCAGATTTCCTTACTTTTCCCCCGCTGTCCTCTTCCTGTCCAGGATCCCACACTGCATTTAGGTGTCATGCCTCCTCAGGCTCTCTTGGCTGTGACACTTTCTCAGGCTTCCCTTGTTTTGGGTGGCATTGACTCTTTTGGGGAGCATTGGTCAGGAATGTTGTATAATGGCCCTCTATTGACAAGTGTCTGACTTTTTCCCCTCATGATTAGACCGGGATTATGGTTTTTAAAAGAGAGAAAGGGGAGGGTGTGTGCCTGGTGTTGCTAGGCAACCATTAGCCAAAGGGGATGGGAGCCGGGTTCTGGGAAGGACAGCAGGCTGTGCGGAGTGACCTCAGACTGGACAGAAGGCTGTGACTAACTTTATTGGCATCTCTCTAGGGACATAAGTAGGCTTTACCGCCAATTTACCTAAGGTGTTCAGCAGGACTATTGAAGGCCTGGCAGCTGCCCGAGGAGAGCCTGTCTCTGAGCCAGGCTTTCTGCTCCTTGCTCCAGAGGGCTTTGAGCTTCCGGTAGTACACCCTGCAGCTGAAGCCCTCCCTGAAGCCTCTCTTGATGTGGCTCTTAAGGAGGTCCAGGGTGGGGTACATGCGGCAGCAGGCCGCGCACTTGTAGCCATTCTGCTGTGCTGGGTGCCACCTGGAAGCCATTAGGATGTCCTGAGATGTGATGGAGTCCAGGCCATGCCTGGATTTCTTGGTGGCTTCTCGAGGGCAAGTGTTCTCTGCGGAGGAAGAGGACGAACAGATGCTGTCAGCCATGTCCTCGGAAAGGCAGTTGTCCCACTTGCCCTCATCCTGTTGCACCTCTGGGAAGTCGTAAGCTTCCAGGTGGCTCTCTTTGTCTGCACACACAAAGTAGCTGTAGGGGGAGAACCAGGGCCGGTAGATAGTGCAGTTCCGCCTCAGCTTCTCTCCGTGCTGGGTGTCCCCCAAGCTGCAGTCTGCAAAGGAAGGGACCAGGTCAGAGCCTCTGGCAGGGAGCAGTGGAACCAAGGATGCCAGAGCAGAAAGGCAAGAAGGCAGACATCAGGCATGTCCTCGGTTACCTCCACCCCACCATGATTGCAGTCCTGAGAGCAGATGCAAGATGGTGGGAAGAGCAGCCGAGGACATTCCTTCTCACTGCATTCTTTTTCTAGGGGTACAAAGGGCCACTGGATCTTGGGATGGGAGAGGCTGCTTTTAGTTAGTAAGCCTTGGTATTTGTCAAGTCCTTCCCTTCCTGGAGACACCGTGTCCACTGACTCCTCTAAGGATAGACACAGACAGGTGACCCAGCGGACAGCCAGACCGGCGGCCTCCCATAGTCCTTCTTTTCACCACTCGTGGCTGTGACCCTTTTTGCAGCCTCACTACCCATCTTGAGGGGTAGCCTCACTACCCTCCACAGCTCACTCAGCCAGAAGCTGCTCTTGTACACCAGCTTCAGAGACAGGAGAGGGGAGGCAAGGCAAGAGCCTCAGGCCTGTGGGTGTCTACCAAAGGAAAAAGGGCCAGTTAGGAGGCTGCAGGTGACAAGGCCACGCATGGGGGTCCAGCTTCCAGACACCTCTGCTCCCTTAGGGAAGCAGCCCCTATTCATCCTTAGCTTCTCATACATTCCCACCCAGAGTCAGAGAAGGCCTCACCTGGTGAGAGCACTGTGTTTTGTATCCCTTGCCGGACAGTGATGCTTTGGTACTGGGGTGGCAGGGCCTGAGCTGGGCTGGATGCCTCAGTGGGTACCGCTGTCTTTGCAATGTCTGGGTTACAGAAGAAACACTGGTGAGCTGAGCCAGGTTGGGATTCCACTTCCTGGGACCCCCCAGGCATACCTAGATGCTCAACCTCTGTACTTCAAGGCATCTCAAAGCTGAAACAGAACAGTGATCTCTCTAACTCAGCCAGGCAGAGCTATTCTGGATGACATCCTGGGGAATTCTGAATGGGGCCATTTCATTCAGGCCTCAGAAAGATCCTCTGGAAAGTGGGATTTATGATGTGGCCCAGATGACACCTCTCTGCCTGGCCCGCCCCTCACCTGACCCTCCTGCATCTCATCACACGGATGACTTCACTCCGTGTTGCCGGTCTCCTGGGCATCCTGGGACCCAGAGTCACAGGCCGCAGAGCAATGTTCCATGCCCGCTTTGAGAATTGTCCGGTTGAAATATCTCACACCCACAGTCAGGGTTCCCGTGGGCCGTCACTGCACGGCACACCCTGGAGTAGCTGCTAACACTTGGACAAAAAGCTGACCTGCCTCAAATCCCAGAAAAAAGCTGTGTTCAGTTTGGGGGACAAATTTATAAATGTCATGTATATAGGCAAATGAATGCTTAGGAGGCCTACTCCACTGAGCAGTACTTCTCCATTTTACTGTGCATAGGGATCCCCTGGGGATCTTGTTAATAACGCAGGCGCTGATTCAATGGGTCTGGGGTGGGAACCTGAGATTCTGCATTTCTAAAAGCTCCCAGACGACGCAGATGTTGCAAGTCTAAGGACTGTATTTTTTAACAGGGAGTCATCAGGGTGTCCAACTTTATTCCAGGATGTGCTCATCAGTTTACCCTGCTGCTTAGGCTTCTCTGATGTTTTGCTAACTCCAAATCCTCTATAAGCTTGTCAAAACAGAGCTAAAACTAGTTTCTACTCTGTGTAGATATGCTACCACCTTGAGATTTCATGCACACTCTAGGGGGGAGAAACTTGATGACAAATGGAGGCTGAGGCAGAAGAATCGCTTGAACCCAGGAGGCGGAGGTTGCAGTGGCCAAGATCGCGTCATTGCACTCCAGCCTGGGTGACAGGAGGGAAACTCTGTCTCAAAAAAAAAAAAAGAAAGTTTACCCCTTTCTTCCCTTAACAAAAATCAATACACAGCAGTAACTACTTACCACAAATGCAGCATTTTGAAAAATTATTTTCTCCCCATACGTAATTTGACTTTCTCACTAAATCATGTTACATGGTCCTGTAACATGATCTGGTAGGGTACTCAATTAAAAGCTTCAAAAAACCACTTCTTTGTGGCCCTAATGGCACCAGAATTTACCTGGCAGGCTGGTGGCACGAGAGACCATAATGTCGGGAAAAGCACTGAGGGCGGAGGAAGAGATTGGAGGTCCAGAGATGCTGAGAAGTGAGAAGTTCTCCATATTCTGACCACTGCGGTGTACAGAGATCACACACCTGCTCTGGAGAGGCTGGCTGGCTTGTCCAGAGGATAAACATTCTGAGCGCAGTTGATGTCACAAGGCACATGATTCCACTACCCAACTAGGTTACCCTTTGGAAGATGAATGGAGTCTAACTGCAAGCAAGATTAAAATGTGTAAAGATTGTTTTTGACTTGCCATTGCCCAGTCGCAGGCCCTGATTGACAAGACCCAGAGAGAAGAAAATAGTAGAGATACTATAGTGATGCTGTCTCTTTGTCCCCTTTTATCTTTATTATCGTCACTTTTCTGTGTTGACACTGTCTACCCCCAGCCCTCCAGCCCTGGAAACCTCTGTCCTGTCTGAATAATCTCCTTCCTTTTCTTCTCCTTTATCAGCCTAATCTCTGTCAGCAAATATTTTTATTGTTTTGTTTTAGTTTGTTTTTTGAGGTTTATATATTTTTCACATTTTCTTTGGAAATTCAAATTTATAAAAGTTGCAGAAAAGGCTGGGTGCAGTGGCTCAGGCCCATAATGCCAACACTTTGGGAGGCCAGGGCGGGTGGATTGTTTGAGGTCAGGAGTTCAAGACCAGCCAGACAAACATGGTGAAACCCCATCTACACAAAATATAAAATTTAGCCGGGCGTGGTGGTGGGCGCCTGTAGTCCCAGCTACTTGGGAGGCTGAGGCAGGAGAATCGCTTGAACCCGGGAGACAGAGGCTTCAGTGAGCCGAGATTGTGCCGTTGCACTGCAGCCTGGGTGACAGAGCGAGACTCCATCTCAAAAGTTGCAAAAATAAAATCAATACAAAGAACACCCATATGCCTTGTATCCAGATTTTCCTATTAACGTTTTACCCCATTTGCTATATCAGTCCCCTTCCTCCTGCCCCCTGCCCCATGTGTATGTGTGTATACTTAATTTTTTCTCTGAACTATTTGAAGGTAAGTTATAAACACTATGTCCTTTTACACCTAAGTACTTCAATGTGTATTTCCTAAGAATAGGGACCAAATATTGGTTTCAGTGGTTGGTGCTCTTTTTAGCAAGTGACTAAAACAAAAATGGGTGACTTAATACTGTTTTGCTCATTGCTTAAGTCAGTTGGATAGGGAGACTCTGGGACTCCAGAGAGACAAGGTTGCCTCTTCGTTTCACTTGTCCTGTGACAACATTGTGCACTAGCAAGGTGTGGATAAGGTGAAAGATGATTGTGACACTTGGAAGATAAACTGAAGGCACCCCTTTCTAGATTGTCACATGTCAACTAGATACAGAACAGGGCTGCAGATCTAAATGGCAGGTATGTTTATGCTGCATGGGGAGTGATGGCCACTCTGGAAATAGTGATGGGCTTCTTTTGAGGTGCTGTCAAGCATGTGTGACTGGAGTGTGAGTTAGCTTCTGCACATGATAGCCCAGAGTTGTCTTCCTGGGTGTGTTTATTCACAGTACTGAAACATTCGAAGGACAGTGGGAGAACATGATTCCCTTCGTGTTCCTCCCAGGTAGCCTGGTTTGGAACATTAGCATGTATTGGAAAGTAAGTTGAAGCCATATACTTTGGCAATTTGGGGGTTATCAGCAATTTCATTTGGTCCATTATGGTGTGGAGAAAGCTCATGAGTCTGGGCATCGGTTTATGGGACTTCTAACCCCACTCCGCCATAAGCTACCTGTGTGATACTGGGCAAACCTCTCTGCTACTTGATTTTCCTATATTATTAGTTTAGACTCTAAACTTGAGTGGATGATTGTCTTCCTGGCTAAAACCCAGTGAGTGACATGTGGACAGTAGCATACCTGTGAGTGGTGCACACAGGGCCCCGAGGACTTGGAATTGCATTCTGTCTTGACCCATCACATTCCTCCTACTGCCAACTTCAGACTCTCCCACTGGAACCTCAGACTTAACGTAAAGGTGCTCAACATACTGAGGGGAAATATGGAAGGTGGAATCTCTCAGTGCCTGCATAGAGTTTTTAAAATGCGACCCGGTTTTGGTTTAGTCACTGAAAAGTTTGTGGGAGCCTGGTGGTTCCTGGGTACGCACCACTCTTTGTAGCAGGTCCCCTGTCTTGCGTGCTGTGTCCTCCCAAGGTATGCTGTTGCTGGTGGCCCAGGCGGTAGGTGACACTCTCAAAGCGATTGGTCACTATGTAAAATGAGTCTTTCTCTTATTTGTTTCCCACCTGCTTTCCAAGCCCCTTTCTCGGACAGGTAAGATATCCCATTGTTTTGTGGATGACTTACATTCCCAGATGCCCTCCTCTGCTTGGGTGTGTGCATGTTGCAGGGTGCTGCTGGGAGGGCCACCTGGCTGGGGTCCAGTCATCTCTCTCTCCTCCATTGCCATTATTTTCTGAATCATCAAGCCTCTAGTCCTGAAGCAAGAGAGACAATGTGTGGGAGTCGTTAGCATCATCATCAAGAAGGACCCATTGCACGTCCTCAGACACAGGGATAGAGGGACCCCCAGCCAGAGGCCCACTTTCACTTGGAATAGAAGGGCAGTTCTCCAGATCTGACCTCCAGAGCCCCTGAAGACCACTCACATAGAGGGGTTTTTGACTTGTGGGCAGTTTCCCTATAGTGTCAGCCCATCATGCAATTTTAAAAAATTCATGTAAAAGTCAAATTCAATTAAACAAACTTATTAAATGCCTACTATCATGCAAGACCCTAAGGTCGGCATTGTAGAAGATAAAGAAACACTTCAGATGCTGTGGCCCCTCAAGGAGCTTACCATTTTAAGACAAGGTGTATTTACTGGAAAGACTTAGACAAGGGTAAAGGGAGTGCATGGTAGGCTATCTTTACATTACTTGACAATTCAGTGCATTATAGACTATGTTATGAAGGGTAGAGAGCAAAAAATACAGAAAATCCAAAATGGTGCATAATCCAGAGTTATGTTTATTACAAAGAGTTTTAAAAGTAATAATAGCTTATAATTTACTAACCACCTTGACAGGTATTTTTGGTGCTTGCTTTTTTGAAAACAAGTATGTCTACTCTGAAAAGTCACTTTAAACCAGTAAGGAGACTACCAGGGAAATGTCTGATTTGGGAAGTGGCAGCAATTTGCCTTCCCCAGGCATTTCGTACAGTTTCATTGTTGTCTATGTGCTTTCTGGTTTGGGGGAAAATAGTTAAATGGTTTGGTTTCCAAATCTTCTTTGCTAGTTTGCAGATGACATGATTAAAGAAAATAAGACAGATGTGGGACCTGACAGGCAAATTGTGCCAAAGTGGAGGACGTGGCAAGATACACACTTAGGAGAATAATCAGGAGTTGATGACCCTGCTTGCTGTGGAGCGGGCTGGAAGCTTCTGCTGGTGCGGTGGGTCTATCCGGAGCCCAGCCAGCTCGGGCCCTGTGTCCGAGGGATGCTGTCATGCTGTTCCCTGGCAGGTCCTCACCCTGCAGTGGTGAAGGCCACAGGGCTCATCCGCAGAGACTAGTCTCCACTCCTCTTCCCACAGGTTTTCCTCCCTGCCACCCAAAGGCCCTTAGAATATAACGTATCTAGGTAGTCGGCCTAGAAAGGATAGCACCATTCATTCATCTCTAAGAACTGGACAAAGGTGACAGTAAACTATGCATTTCTTAACCAGCTTCAGTTAGATTAAGCAACCCTCCCTTTACTATCTCTACACAGCTCTCTATCAAATCCATTGATTGTACTTACTGATTTGATTGCAATGCTATCCCTTCCTGGACTTCAAGGACAGATCTTGGTGCTTGTCCTCCAGGCTCAAAATTGTTTTATTTGGGAAACAACTGGAGAAATCTAAGGATGAACTTTGATAATGTAAAGGAATTGCAATACTGGCATAATCATGTAGAAAACTCTTATTATTAAGACATTTAAACTTAATGATGACACCTTCCAGTCATTCACACAGAGAAAAAGACTTGTTTTCTTGAGATAACAGATATAGTGGCCTTTATTGCATTCTTCTCTCAATTTGTTTTATGTTTAAAAACTGTCATTTCGGCCGGGCGCAGTGGCTCATGCCTGTAACCCCAACACTTTGGGAGGCAAAGGCGGGCGGATCACCTAAGATCAGGAGTCCAAGACCAGCCTAGCCAACATGGCGAAACCCATCTCTACTAAAACTACAAAAAATTAGCTGGGCGTGGTGGTGGGCGCCTGTAATCCTAGCTGAGTGAGCCAAGATCACGCCACTGCACTCCAGCCTGAGCAACAGAGTAAGACTCTTGTCCCCCCAAAATAATAATAGTAATAATAATAATAAATGTTTGTATACTCATTAAAACAAACAAAAAAACAGGATAGCAACACTGAAACTACAAGAAAGGTTTCCACTGGCCAAGGATGCAGCAGTGCAGGGCAGAAAGAACTGCTTTGCACAAAAATTCTGCAGAAGAAAAAGTACACCCTAACCCCAGTTACTCTTAGAAGAGGCTCAGTGAGAATAGACACTTAGCAGAGGTGTTGACAAGGAAAGGAGCCTAGTGATCAAATGATCACTTCCCTCAGACTGACAACATATCGGGGTAGTTGGTGTAGACAGAAACCTTGACCCAGGTTCCAAGGCCTCAGAGTGGGTCTGTCTGCCTGATAACTGAGCTGGATTTCCAGATAGGGAGAGGATGGCCAAGTGTGAGTGTGTGGACAGCATGGCTTAGAGCCTGGAACTCCAGTCATTTCAATAACAAACTTTTAAGTTACCACCTTGGCCACCACAATTTTCTATCTACAAAATGGGCTTTGTCGAGTCAAGATCTGTATTGAGCACAGCTATGTACCAAACTGAGGCTAGGTGTTGAAGATACAAAGATGAATGAGGCATGGCCTCTGCCTTGTAAATCTTTACAACCTAATGGGTTTATACCCAGCTCTTTGAGTTAATTTTTCAAGCCAAAGAGGATCCCTACAAGAAGGACCATGTACCAGGGATATATAGGCAGCTGTTCCATGATCTGTAGCAGGACAAAGTTGTGGACAGAGCCCTGAGCTGTGGGTTAGAAGGCCTGAGTTCTAGTTCCAGCCCTGCTAGTATTAAGCTGTGTGACCTCAGGCACGGCACTGCATTATGTGGAGTCCTGCAGGCTTCATCTGTAGGTAGATATCCTTCCATGTACCACCTCCCTAGGTGGTTGTAAGGATTAAGTAAGCTGATGTTCATTAGGATCCTCATGCTTCACTGGCACTGAGTGGGGCTGACCTATCCATTTGGTATGGACTGATTCTGAACCACCACTTAGCATCTCTGCAAGAGCTGGCCCACTCGCTCAAGTCCCACCTCTGTAGACCTGAGGAGCTGCTGCCCCATTTTTCATGGAGAATTTGTGCTATACTCATGGCCTTCAGTGGGGAGCTTCTAGCACCAAGCCTCATCCATGCCGTCCCTCCAGCAGCTTCCAACCCACTGAGAGCTCAGCACGTGCTTATAGCAATGTAAAAATGTCATGTTTCATTGCTTCATCCTCATTTTTTCTTTACTTCAAAGGACGTGGTGACTCCAGGGTAAAGGGGCCAAGCCCATGAGTCAAGGAGGCAGGTTTACAGGAACAACTTTATTTTTTTATGGCTAGCATTAGTCACCGATTAACTTGGGTGGGGCAGAGCTAGAATTTCTAGTTCCTCTCCCATCAAGAAAACTGCCCTGGAAAGTTCAAGAGTGTCTTTGCCGGCTCTTACTTGAATATTTCCAAAGGCTTGGAAGTTACAAGTTTTGGGTGTGGGATAAGGAAAGCTGAATGATAGGGCACAGGTCCCACTCCCTTTTCCTCATCATGTCGCTCTGTCCCTTCTTTGTTCATAGTTGACCACAGCATGTTTGAGAATTTGAACACAGCCCTCACTCCAAAGCTCCAGGCCAGCCGCTCCTTCCCCCACTTGTCCAAACCCGTGGCCCCCAGCTCTGCCCCTCTGGGCTCTGCTGAGCCTGGGGGGTCAGGACTCTGGGTGGGCAGCAGCCAGCACCTCAAGAACCTGGGCAAAGCCATGGGGGCCAAAGTGAATGACTTCCTGCGGAGAAAGGAGCCCTCCAGCCTGGGCAGTGTGGGTGTGACGGAGATCAACAAGACTGCAGAAGCACAGCTGGTCAGTGGGGCTGATGTGGCTCCAGGGGCTTGGCCAGAGGATGAAAGGTGAGCCCCTCACCCGCCCAACATCCATGCCTCTCTGTGAACCCACTTGAAAAAGTACAGGGACAAACTGCAGTGTCTCCACAGGAGAACAGCCCCAAGGGAGGGGTGTGAGATTGTCCTGTACTGAAAAGCTGCAGGATCAGGCCACGTTCTCGGGAGCTGGCTTCACCTTCCGCAACCACAGCTGAAGGTTGCTGAGTGCCTACTGTGTCCTCAGCTCTGTGCTGCTGAAGGTTGCTGAGTGCCATGTCCTCAGCACTGTGCTTCAGGCTTTGGTTGCATCATTTTGTCTAAACCTCCCAGCAGCCCTGGGAGGTGGATGGTATTTCCATCCTGCAGGTAACTCATGTTCAGACAGGCAAAGTAAATAGCTTGAGGTCACAAAGTTAGTACTTGGCAGAGCTGGATTTGAACCCAAGTATTGTCCAGAAGTTCCCCAGGTACATTCTGATGCCTGGCCATAGCTGAGAACCGCTGCCCTAGACCGTTGCTTGTGGAGAAGCCTGCACCTGTCAGAGCCCACTAGTGCAGGGCGGGAGAAGCCCCCCGTAGCAGCCCTCCTGTTCTTCCCCCTTCTACCAACAGGCCTTGTTTTAAACACCTGTGCATCTGAGGTGGGAATGCCCTCTGCAGGAGTTACTCCATGGGTTCTGATTTGACAAGCTTCACCAGTGGTGTCTATCCTGTCTTCTAGAGGCCAGCACCTTGTGCTGCTCTGAACAGTGAGTGAGCATGGATCAGGCCAAAAACTACTGTTGTGCTGAAGGTGCTGAGACCTACATGCCAAACCAAGAACCAGAGCCCAAGGAGTAGAGCATTCATTGAGTGGAGTGGGTCGAAAGTGCAACTGGAGTTGGAGAAGCAGGATGGCAGGTGGACTGGTGTCTTGCTGTCCTTAAGGCATGTATGTTTATTGTCGTTAACCTTACAGGTCAGTCCTGCAAGAAGCATTTCCTCGGCTGGATCCTCCACCTCGCATAACCAGGAAGCGAACCCCTCGGGCCCTGAAGACCACCCAGGACATGCTGATTTCATCACAGCCTGTCCTGAGCAGTCTGGAGTATGGGACAGAGCCATCACCTGGGCAGGCCCAGGACTCTGCTCCCACTGCCCAGCCTGACATCCCAGCAGATGCTTCACAGCCAGAAGCCACCATGGAAAGAGAAGAGAGAGGCGAAGTTCTGCCTAATGGAGAGGTTTCCCTGTCAGTACCTGATCTAATCCACAAGGATAGCCAGGACGAATCCAAGCTAAAAATGACTGAGTGCAGAAGGGCCTCCTCCCCCAGCCTCATCGAGAGGAATGGCCTCAAACTCAGCTTGAGCCCCATCAGCCTGGCTGAGTCCTGGGAGGATGGCAGCCCCCCTCCACAGGGACGGACCTCCAGCCTCGACAATGAGGGCCCTCACCCAGACCTGCTGTCCTTTGAATAGAGCCTCTGCTCTTTCCTGCTGAGCTCTGCGCTTGTCTTCCTGCTGCTTTCTCCTCCACTGCACACACTGACCCTGGCCCCAACTCCACCGTGCCCTTGGACTTCCTCATATGAGGCACCAGCAGAGAGCCAGTCGTCCATCATGGGATTTTGCAGGACTGGAAGTCCTTGAGTAGTTCTAGTTAAAGAATCTATCTGCAGAATGGCTAAAGGACTCCATGCCATCTTGAGCCTAATTTTCTGTAACCTCCTCTGAGAGGGCTGCAGCCCTTGGACATTAGAGCTCTTACACTCTTGAGCTTGTCCTGTCTTCTCAGTGAATTGCAGGGCCACCAGCCCAGGACCATGGATCTTGCAGGAACTCTCTTTGCCTGTCCCCTACATGCACCTCCTCCCCTGCTGTTCTCCCTCCCACACCCCATCCCTTCTCTCTCCTCCTTGATGGGTCCGAGGCCCCTGGCCTCAGCGGGAGCAAGGCTGGATGAGGAATGATGGGTTTGGCTTGATGATAGGCCCTGGCCTGGAAAGCCACACACCCTGACCACAGCCCAGCCATGGCTCCTTTTGGTCCCAGGACAGCGCAGGCCCCTGGTTGCCGTGTTTGCTCTGCCCCTGGGGTGGAGGCCAGAGGAGATGTTTACCAGGCCTGAGACCTTGAGAGTTCACCCAGGGTTTGAACCCTGCCACCCAGGGTTCCCAAGGTTTCCCCCTATCTGGTCAGATGTCAAATACAAAATGTGGGCATGCTGCACAGAAGGAAAGATGAGGCTTCCTTTGCTGTGTATGTGAAGACAGGAGAGCCAGGCCCCAGCAGATGCAGCCGAGCACACTCTGATTTTGTTTTTGGGGGAGGGCCCAGGAACTTGGGGGTGGTTTTGGCATTCAGGGCTGAAGCTAAAAACCCAGAGCAGAAGTAGGGAGAAGGGAGTGAGGATGGGACAGAGAAGAGCAATCACTGGGGATCAGAACAGCTTTTCAGGGGCCACCTTGCAACCTAAAATGATGCCGTTTCAGGGCCTGGGCCTGCTGTGAGAGCCAGAGTGAAGCGTGTGCAAGATTGGAATGTGAGAAGAACTGAGGGGGGAAACCACTTTTAATTGAGTGGAAGTGCTTTGTGCTTGTGCTGAAGTTACCTGGGCCTCCTGTAGCCCTGGACCTCACTGGAGCGGCCCCACCCTGCCCTTCTTTCATGCTGATGCTGGTGGGCTATGTCCTGCTTCAGGATCCACATAAGGGACTGACCAGGTTCATCCAACCTTAACTGGTTCCTGCTCTCCTGGATTAAGCCACTTTTAGGTCTCCCACCAGGGGTCCTATTGTGCTGTCTTCCTGTGGCCAGCAGACCCTGTAAGGAGGTGATCCTAATCCCGGGGCTCTTTGCAGCAAGAGGAGAACATCCCTTTTCTTGAACAAGGTGGCCGGTTCCCTGGGAGAAGGCTGGGAATGGCATGTCCAGCCGGGGCAGGCGGTGCGACATCCTTCTCCTGGGATTCCTGTGGCCTCCCCTGTTCTATTCATTATTTGGCTTCCCAACCATAAGCTCTGGGATACCCAGGGCTTGCTTCCCAGCTCATCTCATCTCTAAGCCTTTGCTCCCCTTCCCACCACCGCTGCTATGTAAAACGGCCATGCTAACTCCTACAGAACTAGGAGCCTCAGCAGGATTGCTAGGATGTGGGTGCCTTCCTGCATTCTTGCTTCTGCAGCTGTGTGGCCTTCCCACAGCCCTCCCACCATTTTCCCTTCTACCTTGCCTTCCATTGTCTTCCTTCTCCCAGAAAACCAGGTTTCAACACATGCTCACCACTAGCTAGCTGTCTCCCCTCCCTCGTGGGGGTTGCTGCAGCAAGGCACCTGCAGGCCCTGGTAGAGTGAGCTGGGCTTATGTGTGCATTCTTTAAGTGTACATCTCCAAGGATGTGATATCTGACCCTGATGTCAGAGAGAAGGTCTCAGGACTAGCATTTGGGGTCCTGTGAGTTTTCCCAGAATGATTTGGGGTATCACACAAAACACCAGAGCTGAGGATAGGGGTAGAGTCCCCAAACACACATCCTGGGAGCAAGCCACTTCATCTGAGTTTGCCATACCAGGAACATGATTTGTGCTTTGGTGGGAAACTTAGCAAGTCCCTGCACTCTGGGGCTTCTCCTCTTCTAGAGCCCAGGGCGGCTCTGGCCCGATGATATGGCAGCCATAGGTACAGGTATTGCAGGTGCAGTCTTTCTTAAGTACCCTGCCTCCTCTCTATAGCCCAGCTGCTGCTAGAGTCTAGGACCTTAGACCCAGGATGAGCAAAAGGACTCCACCAGGTTGTCCAGGACCATTGCCAGGGTGACCCCAGAGTTCTTCAGACTTCTGTCTGATACTGAACACAGTGCCACGGGACCCTGCTCCGATCTAACTGCCTACAACCCGCCCATCCCTCTGCTGCAGGGGTGACGCTGCTACCTCGGGAGGCTCTCTTGAGACTGGTGTCTGGTCTTAGATGCTGCAGATAGTACCTGGTGCTAGGGTCTAGGTGCTGCCCAAAGCCCAGCAGGAACAGCTACTACTCATCCTGCAGAGGCCTTGGCCCAGACCAGCTCTTCCATCCAAAGCCTCACCTGGTTTCCGTGTTCATCTCAACAGTCTGGCCTTCCTGTGACTGCAGCCTGGCAGCCACACCCCCAGTAATCCTGCACAGTGAGTCTAGCTTCTCTGGGAGCTTGGCCTTCAGTTAGCCCCGTCCATGAGAGGGCAGGGTAATGAGGAGGAGTAAAGGACCTATCTTTTCTGTCCACATAAGGAATTTGGGACCACAGGGTCTTTTATCTCCTTGTTACTCCCCAACCCCATCGTAACCTCCTACTCAGCACACAGCTTTATCCTGGTAGATTATAAGGTGAGCTTCCAGAACCTGGCAGGAGGCTGGTGTATCCCCTGCACGGAGGGAGGTGTATCTGAATGTTGTGTATGTAGCTGATATGGAAGACATACATGTATGCAATCAATCAGCCTTTAAAGAAGAAGACTGGCTGCAGTTCGGAGGAAGAGGAGGAAGATTACAGATCTATTCTGAGTATTTTTTAGAGAGTTAATATTTATATTTTTAGTAATTTTCTGGTACAAGGAAATTGCATAATAAAATGATTTGGTTTGGTTTGCTGGCTTTGTCTGTTTGATTTTCCTCCTGACTTGATGGGGAGCAGTTGGTTTCCTCAAGTCTGACTTGTTGGGTGGAGGGCACTGGCATTTTCCTTTGTAAGCCTGGAAAAGTGGGAAATGAGGGAGGTAGAATGTGAGGAAGATGGGCACTACTGACACCTCCAGCCTGAACCCTTGGCGGGGAAATGACTTCTGAGGATGTGCCATCATTGGCTCCCCTGGCTGACCACTGTGAGGGGTTACCTCTGTCGAACCGACCTATCGCTGTTTCAGGGGTGCCATCATGATGTGCACAGGCAGGACCCTCTTTGGGAGGAAGTAGGGGGAAGTGGACATGGCCATCGGATCATCCTCTAGGGTACTCATTCTTTACCTGGGTCCAAAACCCTCTTCCACCAAGAAAGGGATGGAGCTTCGCATTTATGTGTGCACCTTCTTCCAGAGAGGGACAGGAGCTTCTATCAGCCTCTCAAAGAGAGTCATCAATAAATGTCAGTGATTTGGACTAGGTACTTCCTGGGAAATTGTCCCCAAGGACCCCCCTGGACAGGGACATTCTTGATGCTCACCTGCGGAGAGAAGGTGGCTCAGAGAAGAGCTGGCCTGGAGTCCCTTTGCCCCATTGCTGCCCCTAGGTCAGTGTCAGATCCAAGGACCCAGAGGACCCACACAGCTGAGTATTGGCCAGGCCTTTAGCCTCCTTAAAAAGGAAGGAAATGGGGAAGAAACAGGAAGGGAAGGGGGTGTTCAGTCTGTTCACAGAAGCCACACAGATTTCCAAAGGGAAACGTGGGACCTTTCTGGGCAGCCCTCTCGTGCAGATGTGACTATGCCTGAGGTTGGATTCCACAGTTCCACATGCAGGGGCTCCCTGGCTCCATGTCAGAGGCGTCTCAGGCATGAGGCTAAGTCCCTAATGTTTTCTGCATCTTGTTCCACTCAGCGGAGGGGCAAGAAAAGAACAGCTGGGCTCTCAAAGGTTGCTCGCTGTCTCTGCAGTGGGGTGCAGCGTTATTGTCCAGAGAAAGCAGGAGAAACACGAAAAGCAATCCTCCATTTTTGGGAAAAGGCATTGAAAATACTTACAGTAGCAACTTTTTTC
This sequence comes from Rhinopithecus roxellana, assembly GCF_007565055.1. Classification (NCBI taxonomy): domain Eukaryota; kingdom Metazoa; phylum Chordata; class Mammalia; order Primates; family Cercopithecidae; genus Rhinopithecus; species Rhinopithecus roxellana. Next base: position 54,145,603 of record NC_044556.1, on the reverse strand, counting down.
TTTACGAGTATGCTGTGGTGACTCCAGACGACCTCTCCCATTGAATGGCTTCAGTATCTTGCTGCAGTCATTCAGTTCTGAAATGTGCTTTTAACATGCCTTTCCCACTATTATGTGAAGTCGTTATTTTTGTCTAAGATCAAATATAAACAGTTCTAGTGTAAAAAAATTTTTAAGGAAATTTTAAGTGTAAAAATGGAAGTGCATATGTCATGTTTTTTAATGCTGTGCTCTACGCTGAGCCACTGTTCTAGAATCTGGGGGACAAAGATGCATTTATTCAGACAATATATCCAAGCCCCTTCCTGCCATGCACTGAGTGCTATCTAGGGGACTGTGGTGACATTGGTGGAAAAGTGACACGCAGCCCTCTTTCTCCATTCTGAATGGATGCGGACACCATCATACCTGCCCTCCCGGGCACTATGCTAACAGGGTATGTGATCAGGATGTGAAATGCAGTGGAAGCACCACCAAAGCGGGGCTCAGGATGAGGCAATTAATTTCAGCCGAGAGAGTGCTCGTTTCCTCTGGACTAAATCTGCTGGTAGTAGTTGCCGAAGGAAACACACTAAGAGGCCATCAGGAGACCCACCTCATTCCGTACATCTGTGCCTATGCTAGCAGGGACCCTAGTTGGTATTTAGAATTTTTATGAAATTAGCTGACCCGGAAATGTACTCAGATGCTAGCCTAATCTCAGAAAATTCCTGCTGGGTCAGTTTAATCTGCTCTCAGATTTCACAATGCCTTTGACGTCAGTGAATCCTGGGAGTGTTCTAGAACTCTCTGTGCTTGGACTCCCTGTCCTCTCTCTGCTCCCCTCCCCACACTGCGGAGTTTCCCAGGCCAGCCTAGCTGTGGTGGCAAACTCAGTGATGGCTTCTCTGAGATTTTGGCCCTCAGAGTGCCCCGGGCTTCAGTCCTTCAGTTCGCTGCCCTGGTTTGGGACATTCAGCCTGGAGCCTCCCACTGTGGCCCCTCTGTCAGTGGGAACAAGTAATTAAGTCCATATAGCCCTTGTAGAGAGACTCCTACTCCCCCTTGGAAAGCTTCATCAGTGCTGATGGCATTTAATACCTTTCATCTCTCCCAAGGAAATCCACTCTGGAAGCTTTAAGTTGTCCAGTGAAAGCATCTTCAAGTACATCTCCCCTCCAGGATGCCCCCTCTCTGCTACTGTTTGTACTGGGGGCACAGGATGAAAGCCCAGTGTCCCCACCACTGGCTTCCTCCTAATGAGAACATTCCTCCACTTTCTGTATCTAGGGTCCAGCTCTCCTGACACACAAATCCTCTTTGTGTCCAGCTTATCTCCAGCTGCTGCCATGATAAATAGTCCAGCCCAAGGGAGCCTGGGGAAGCTACCCCACAAAACGAATCACTTGGCTATTAACACAGACGAGGAATCAAGCTTGAGGAAATATTTAAGGACCACCTCAGACTCCAGACTGTATTCTCCTTCGTGTGAGTTGCCTGAGGAATCTGCTGGTTATATAGAGCAGGGAACATTGCCAGTGTGTTCTTTCGAATTGACCAAAACAAAACAAAAAACATCAAACAAAGAGCAACCTCCCAACAAACCGCAACTTTTTTTTTTTTTTTTTGCTGTTTAACCAGCCAGCTGTTTCCAGTGCCATCTGCTTAGCTACCTATTTCCTGAATCATTCCTCCATGTCTGCCGCCACATGCTTTCTAGGCTTGCGTTTACTGGGGAATTCTTGTTGGCTTGATCTGATGTTCAAGCATATCCCAGTGTTCGGCCCGCTTCAGGGGCTAACTCACAGCGACTTAGAACAATTCCCTGTGGTTGCCACAGGAGCGCTTTGGGTTGGTCCAGGTCTTCATGGAGCAAGACAAAGGGGCAGGAGAAAAGTGAACTGTCAGCCCTGGGAACGGTTTGCAGCTTCAGCAAGATGCATGCCCCCTCTTTATCCTGAGCCTGCAATGGATGGACCCCCTTGCTGGATAGGAAAGCTCAGGACAAGTGTGGACTGCTCCGGTTGTTTTGCCTTCCCACCATCTCCTGGTACTTGTTAAATTCTGTTGCAACCAGCTTTCCTTGCTCAGCTTAAATCCTGGGTCATATGTGTCAGGAAGTCTTTGCCGCTGACCTGGCAAGTACTCTTTAGACCTGGCCAACATGTGACATTTCTAGGAACTGGGCCTCCTGGAGAGGCCATGTAGGAAGTGATTCCACGTGTAAGAAAGCTGGAGGGGGAGGTGGGGATGGCAGTGTTGTCCATGCCTCTCCCTACCCCTCCCCCAACCCCTTAATCATCAGTTAGCGACTATGTGAGTGGCACATGCTGTGACCAGGCCCCAGGATGCTTGCTGAGACCCATGTGGGGGAGGTGTCAGGTAGGTTCTCTGTGCTATAGATTATCTGCGGCTGGCCCGCCTGCCTCACTGGTGGCATCCACCACTGCTGCCTCTGTGCTGCACTTCCCTCAGAGCCCCAGACTGCTCCGAATTGCTTCCATGCCTGTGTTTAAGATGGTCCATCTGCCCAGGTCACCTTTCTACCGTCCTTTCCCTTTCCTCTGACTTCACCAGGCTATGTTAATTCATCCTTCACATTTTCACTCAGGCATCCCTTCCTCCAGGTGGCTTCCCGGACACCACCCCACCCCTTCTCTGCGTTCCTGTAGCATCCTATGTGTTCCTCCATCACGGCACTCGCCATGTGTCATAGCAAGTCGCTTCCTCATCGTGCCTCTCTCCCACAGGTCTCTGAGCTCAGGGGCAGGCACCATGCCATCTTCATCCCTGACTCCTCGGTTCCCAGCAGCGTCTGGCATATTGCAGGAGCTCAATAAAGATGCACTTTGGATGGAACTAGACTCAGGAAACTTGTAGTTGAATTTGTGTGGAACAGACTAGATGGGCTCTGGGGTAGACCAGCAGGAATCTTTCAGCTCCTCTTCCTCAGGATCTATATCCGCAGGCAGCCTCTGTACGTGATCATCAACTCCACAGAGAAGGATTGAGGGTGGCCATTTCAAAATGGAAAGTGATTAATGGGCCAATGTGAAGCTCATTTATCTGCAGCCGGAGGCTTCATTCACTCTATTCCTTGGACTGGTGCCACCTTACCGTGGAGCTGGTAGAAGCAAGCACTTATATCCAGCATAATGCAAGAAGGGCTGTGCTTCAGTGCCAGGCAACTGTCTATCTCTGGGAGCTGCCTACAGGGCTCTGAGTTCCAATTCTTAACATTCTACATCACTGTGGCAGGCCTGACTTTTAATTGGTGCTTTATCATTCTCTGAAGCTTCTATATACTCCAGGAATTGTGTTAATCAATTTATACATAGGGTCTCGTTTGTTTTTCTCATAGTCCTCTAAGGGAGAACCCCATTTTCCAGATACAGATGTTATTCTATTGTGCTTAAAGAGATTCACACACATGATCTCATGAACCCTATCTTGTGAGGGCGGTATTTCAGCCCTGTCTTACGAAGAGGTAAACTGAGACTGAGATGATGACTAAGCCAGCTCCCTGGGTCTTACAACTGAGAGGCAGAACTCTCTGGGAAGGCCTAGGTCCTCAGGCCCGAGGACCAGCCACCCTCCCGCACTGCACGGCTCTTCTCTATCTCCATCGCACCGGTCTGATAAATAATTCCAGGAAACGTTCATGGCTCAGAAACATCTTTTTAGGTTAGATCTTCTCCAAGGACTAATACAATTTCATTAAACACTGCACATTCATATGGGATGGGAATTTAAAGACCCATTCCACAGTCCCCACATTTAACAAAAGAGGAAACAACAAAGACTGCATTGTTAACACGTGAACCTGGGCTGGCGTCATCTCAGTGAAGCCCCACAGTGACTTTATGTGGTAAGTCATTATCCTCGTTTTCTAGATGAAGCTGACCAGAGGCTTAGGGAGTCTTAGCAATTTGCCCATAGTCACTCTACCAGTAAGTGACAGAGCTAACACTAGTACCTACTGAAAACATTCTTTCTTAAGGCTGTTGGTAAAAGCCTACTCTGAATTGCAAGAATTTTGCCCTGAAGTAGGAGTGGCAAGAGCACTTCTATTATAGCTCACACTGCAAACTCAGGGAAGCCTGGCTTAGAAGCTAATCCTGTTATCGGCACTGGAGAGTAAGCATTCAATGGGGAAGTGAATATTGTTTGGAGAATATTTGCTAAAGAACTGTTTCAGGTCTAATAGCTACCATGGTACTCAGCAGTGCTTAAAAAAGAGAGAGAGAGAGAGAGAGAGGAAGGAAGGAAGGAAGAAAGAAAAGAAGGAGGGAAGGAGGGAAGGAAAGGAAGGAAAGAAGAAAGTAAGGGAAAGGAAGGAAGAAGGAAGAAGGAAAAGAAAGGAAAGAAGGAAGGAAGGAAAAGAAAGGAAGGAAGGAAGGAGGGAAAGAAGGAAAGAAGGAAGAAGGAAAAGAGAAATAAAGAAAGGAAAAGAAAAGGAAAGTAAAGGAAAGGAAAGGAAAAAGTAAAAAGTCCAATTCACTGCAATTCCAGTCCTCAATGAAATTACATTACCGGAACTGACAGGCAATGAAATGAAAATTACATGCAAGGACAAACGAGGAAAAGGAAAGAAAACGGGAAAAAAAACCCAAGCAGTGCTGGTTTTCTTGATGGCTGTCTGACCTCTTGTGTCTGGCATTAGGTATTGCAGTTTCTGGTAACTGAAAGGAAGATTTTCATGACAAAACGAATAGTAATTTATGAGATAGATATTACCTCCATTTTAGAGAGGTTGTATCTTTTCTAAGATCACTTAACAAATATTATTTCAAGGGTGAAATAAAAGAGAGGACAGTTCTTAATTAGAAATTCCAGTAGGAGGGAAAAATATAGAAGAAGAAATCTTTGAAATATGAATGAGAATTCTCAATTAATTCATTCATTCTATTCATTTAAACAGTAATAAAAGTAAAGAAAGATTAAAATCCCAAGAATAAAATGGCATATCAAGTTTAATATTTGATAGAGAAGGAAAAACTCACTATTAGACACATTAAAGTGAAATCGAAGATCATGAAGGGAGACCATCTTTCAACTATTCACAAAAAAACTCAGCTGTGAAGGAGGATCAGCTTGACATTAGACATCTCAGTAAGAAACCTACACATAAAATGCTAGCGACTTAATATGTTTTATATCATTGAAGGAAAATAACTTTAAACCTGCAATTCTATATTTAGTTCAACTATCATTTAAATTAATCTAAAATAAAAAAGACTGCAAAAGGTTTACCACTCAAAGACCATCTTTAATGAGAACACTTAAAATCTGCTCTCTTAGCAATTTTCAAATACGCAAAATACTTTTGCAGAAAATATTCTAGCAAGAAGAGAAACTTGGGAGAGTGCCATGTGTTTTAAATATACAAGAAGGATGAGTAATTGACTCAGTAAAGTATACTGTTATTTAAATGATAAAGGACCCAAAAGAGTAAATAACAATTAAAATTTTAGGTAATATCAGAAAATCTGATGGGATTGGTGATGGTGACAGAAGAGAAATGAGAGTATGCTAAATTATAACAATTGATGTATTTACAATATTATAGAGAAAAGTAAAAATACAGGGCCTAGGAAGTTATGGGTAAACACTAAAATTTATTTAATAGAGCTTTCAAATTAACAGAAGTAAATTTAATCCATTCAATGGAAAGAAGAAAAGGAGGAAAAAAAGGAAAAAATGTATAGTAAATGGAAAGAATGGTATAAGATGGCAGAGAGAAATTCCAATAGAACAAATTATAATAAACATGTATATTGAACTCACCAAACAAAAGGAGAGAATCTTAAATTGGAAAAAAAAAAAAAGATCCAGCAATATTGTGTCCACAGAAGGCAGAGAAAAAAGGTGTGAAAACTTGAAAATGAAAGGACAGAAAATTATATACTGGGAAAGTATGAATAAAAGCTGGGATAGCATATTAATATGATGTAAAATATAAATAAAGGCAAAACTAATAAGAGATAAGGAGGAATACTTTATAAAATAAAGGAAACAAATGAAGATGATAAAATAGTAATAAAATATATACACATAAAAACATAAACTCAAAACAGTTAAAATAAGAATGGTAAAATAAAAACAAGTTAATATACGATTATAATCAGAAAGCTAAACACTATTATATATAGAATTAAAATGAAAGATTTCTCTTTCTCTGATGCTGATAGATCAAATAGATAAAAAATACAAATCTATAAAAACATTTGCTTTATATAATCTATAATCTTGAATACATCTGGGAAAGAGGTAAAGAGAATGAGCTTTAAAATGAATAGAAAGAGCAATTCAAACAAATGAAATAGTCACAGAATGTTCACATATACCAGGTCAGCAAGGAAACCTCAGAAATTGAAGTCAAGCTGTTATCCAAACTTAACGTGTTATAGTTTGATATCTATACTAAAATAACTAAAAATGTATGTTTGAAAACAATTATAAACTACTAAGTAGTTTTTGGATTGAAGAAGATACTTTTACAAGAATTAAAAATACTTTGACCTGAACAGGAATAAACACTATTTGTGTTAAAACTTATGGGATATAGCTAAAATAGTACTTTGAGATAAATTCGTAACTTTAAATATAGTTATTAGAAAATAATAAGCATTGCAAACAAGTCAGATAAGCCCCCCTAAAAGGAGGCTGGAAATCAAATAAATAGAGAATAACAATTTAAAAACAGTAACAAAAAAGATTAACAAAACCAAAAGCTGGCTTTGAAAAGACTAATAAGATAGATAAGATCAATACATATAAAAGGGTAAGATCCAAATAAGACACAGAGTGAGAAAGGAGATGTGGCTACAGTCACAAGAAAGCATTAAAATAATGCAAGAATATTACGAACTATCTGCCAATAATTGTGAAAACAGACAAAATTGATAAACTTCTGGAAAAACAAAAAAGGTCAAAATTGGCAAAACATTTTAATAAATCAATGAGTGTTAATATTTAAATAGTAATTGAAGATGTCCCCCTACTCCAACCCACCCTGCCCCAGAGTCTCAAACTCAGTTTTATAAGAAAGTACTGTAATAAAAAATGTCAAGGAACAGATAAGTTTATTTTATTTGTTTGTTTGTTTATTTATTTATTTGAGATAGGGTCTCACTCTGTCACCCAGGCTGGAGTTCCCTGACACGATCTTGGCTCACTGCAACCTCCACCTCCCGGGTTCAAGCAATTCTCCCACCTCATCCTCCTGAGTAGCTGGGATTATAGGCATGTGCCACCACACCTGGCTACGTTTTTGTATTTTTGTAGAGACGGGGTTTCACCATGTTGGCCAGCCTGATCTCGAGCTCCTGACCTCAAGTGATCCTCCCACCTAGGCCTCCCAAAGTGCTTGGATTACAGGTGTGAGCCACCACACACAGGCAGGAACAAATAACCTTTACCTTAAGAAGTTGTTGCAGAAAATGGTAAAAGGAGAAAGACTTTTCTTCGCTTTATATGAACGGTATAACCATGATTCAGTAAATTATAGTCCCATTTGGTTTATGAGTTTTAATGCAAAAATCTTAAATGAAATATTAACTTACCAAATTCCACAGTTTATGAAAAATAATATGATATGATCAAGTTAAACAATGCAAGGATGAAATGATATCAACAATTTTATTAAGGTAACTTACCTTTATAATGGAGTGAAGACAAAAGGAATGTGACTATCTCAATAGATGTAGAAAAAAATCACAATAAATGTCAAAATATTTCTGGTAAAAATTACAGGCTTTAACAAGGCTACAACAAACATCATGTTTAAATAGAGAAAATTTCTAAGCAGTCCCTGTAATACTGAGAACAGCGTAAGAATACTCACTATCATGACTATGAACTGTTTAATGTGTAGAGGAGGCCCTAACCAATGGGTAAACACAAAAAATAAATGAGCATAGGTATTGCAAGGAAAGAGAATAAAACATTATTATTTATAGCTGACAAAATTATTTACGTAGAAAACACAATAGAATCAACAAGCAAACTAGTAGATCTAATGAGAGGGTTAACATTTCACCAACACCATAGCCTATTAGAAATGTAATAAAACATAAGATATCATTTACAGCAACTAGAAATAGGAATTAATCTAACAGAATATACAAGACTTTGGTTGTGAAAATTCACAACTCCATGAAAGGGCAGAAAAGATGACCCGAGAATATGATGCGGCATGTTTATGCATGGGAAAGCATCGCAAGAGTGTCAGTTCTCTCCTGTTTACAAATTTGTTGCAAGTTCATTCAAAATTCCAAAAAGAGATTTTGAGCAATTTCACATATTTATTATAAAATGTATATGGAAGAATCAAGGTCCATGAATACCTAAGTCAGTTTTGAAAAGTAAAAGAGGACATTTGTCCTATGCACCAGACACAGGGAGTAGTAGCTGTAAATTACTGTGACCCCAAATCTCACAATGGTCCACATTTGGGGGCTCCAGTCACAATGTCTGTTAGTCTGTTCATGTTACCTCTAAGTCTAGAGCTCCTCTCTTTAAAAACTCTGAAGATAAGTTCAGTGGGGTGAAATGAATTACTACAATTTTTTGATAGGTAAGAGAAAGGGCACAGAATTTGGTACCTTTCAAACTAACCCGGTCCTAATTCACATTTTGAACTAGCAGAAAAATCCAACAAATCAATTTCAATAAACCTTAAAAACCAGTTCAACAAACCTCCCTCAGCAATGTGCTTCCAGTCCATTTCTATGAACTAGGCACAGCTCTGAGCAGCACAAATTTCTACACACTGTGGAAGATACAAGGGAGACCCAACTGTGCTTTGATGGCACTTAGAACCTAATTGGGAACAGAAATCACACATAGAATATTTCAGAAATCTCCACATACGTCACTGTGCAGAACCACATTAATGCTGTTGAAGTGGTCGATGCATAAGTGGAATTAAGCAAAATCAGGGAGAAAGTGTGACTGGGGCAATACTCACCAGGAAGTTTAAGAAAGAAAGAAGAACCAGAAGGAGAGCAGCCCAGGCTGGAGGGAGAAGGGTGCATGTGTGGGTCCAGCAGGTACAGAGAAGGTGCTGATTTGTATGCATCTCCATCACTCCCAATCCCTCACCTTCACCTAACACAAGCAGGCTCAACAGAGAGACTGGGGCAATGTCTATCATCCTACCCAACCACATAGACAAAGAAACTAAGACCTGGAGATGGGAAGAAATGTGTTCAAAGTCACATAGCCGCAGGACTGGAACTCGGGGCTTCAAACTCACAGACAAGTGTGCCCTCCTCTGTATGAAGCTGCCCCTCTGACTGCATGGTCCGAAGGAGGGTGTCAACCACGATGTAGGGCGGTATCTTTAACAAGTCAAGGGGAAAAGGTTCAGGCTGTCCCATTCCAAGAAAGAAGAGTGAAACTGGAGAGGGCTTTGAAATTGCTCCTAGTGTATGTCTGGGAGGCAGGGATGTGGAGAGTGACCTCTGGTGCTGGTGGGCAAAACATCTTCAGTTACACAAACAGGAGAGTCTGAATTGTCCACTAGAGTTTGGTGCTCTGGACCTATGCCTGCAGAAGTGGGTCACCAGCGAGAACTGTTACTCATCTCCTTAACTTGCTTTGTCCGGCAGCCTTATCTTCAAGGCAAGACATCCACATAATCGCTGTTACTGTTCTTTGGAGGGGAAAAAAAGCAGAAGACCAGCCATGAGACCACACCCAGAAGTCATATCAAACAACCCCACTCAAAGGAAAGAAGACCCCTCCCCAGGCACAGAGCCAATTTGATGCCACCTCAAAATTATATCTTCAAAGGCTGGGGTACTACAGGGAGCCCTCCTAACAAAACAGGGGATCCCTTTATAAGCCAAGCCTCAGAGATTCCGGCACAAGTGTCTCCATTCACCAGTGAGAAACCTGCGCCTCCCTTGGAGTGAGAACATCTGAAGCTTGTTCTAAGAAAGCAACAGGAATGGGAGGAAGAGGTTGATGGGGAAGATTTCCTCGTTGGTAGCTGAGAATTTTGGAGCCCGCTGTGTCAGCACTGACCCGGTATGGAAAGTTGGTGGAGTGAGATTCATGCCCAGGTCTTGGGGAAGATTTCTGAGGGTTCTCCTCCTGGGATTTGTGATTCTTTTCTCATTGTTGAGACAAGTACTACCACCACCCCAACCAGTCCCAGCAACTCATCTGGGTTTGCCTAAGGGCTGCAGCACAGATATATTCCTGGGTTTCTAGATCTGCCACATTTTATACTTTTTATTCCATAAATTTGTTGGGGGGGGGGGAGTAGCTGTGGGACTACATCTGCAGCTGGACTTATAGAAAGTGATTTTTTGTGTGTGTCCATGAGTACATACTGCCCTTCATGGGGACTGGGGGGACAGGGACACAATGGTAGGGAAGGGAGTTGTATTTTATGCTTAGTCTTGCTGGGGAGATGAGAAGCCGGCTATGGCAGCCTAAAGGGTGACTTTGCTGCAGACAGAGTAGAATGGCATGGAGTGAGCGCAGGCTCCCAGAGAACTCTCTGTCCTCTGTCCCTCTCCCTAGGGAGGACATCTGATCTCATCCCATCACCTGCCACTGATAACTGCAGTCCCTTTCACTGAGAATATAACCACACATTCCAACATGGGAAAACAGGATTAAGCCTTAAGTGTTTCTGGAAGTCTGAGTTAAATTCAAACCACATTGCAACTGATAATAAATTATTTCCTGAGAGCAGATTTCAAGGGTGTGGGTAAGGAAGAGTAGCTGCTCGTGATATAATTTGAGAGGCTTCAGCGGGGATTCTCTGCACTCAGATTTACTGACCATCTCTCATTTTCCACCGTGGCTTAATACCTTTAAAAATGTATCTGACATAATTTGACACCCAGAACTTTATAAATGGATGCTTAGCAAATATTGAGCAAAATGTAACAGTATAAGCTTTGGGGAGGGGTTGAAGGGCTAAAGTGATTTTTTCATTTGAAAACCTGCCCATTTGCCCATTTATTCTCAAACTTGAATCGTCTGCATAAGGTCACAGAATGAATTTGAAGTCAGCTGTCTGCCCAGGAACCACTCTTGCTATCCTGGCTTCAAACACAGCAAGCTCTATGTCTTGGCCCTCAGGGACTAAAAGACACCACTTCTCAACAAAATGGAAATTGGTCTTAGTAGGATGAAGCTTTTTCGAGATAATGTCATAGAAAAGAGCATTTATCTGTATTGACTTTACAAAGGCATTGGTGGAAATAGGATTAAGATTCCTTTCTGAGCCACATGTGAGAGATTTTACCATAAATGTTTCCAACTCTAATTTCAATCCTCTCCATCTCAAGCTGGGGCTGGTTCTCTTTATTGGCTTTAAAAGGTGAACCACCATCCCCTGATTTGGTTTTTCAAATTTGGAGATCAGTTCCTTTAGGCTTGGAAAGACCTGTTTTGGAGAACCTTCTGCCGTCTGCAAAAATACAAGAAAGGAGATCACTCATTATCATGCAATTGCGTGTGAAATGTGACACTTCTCAAAGCAGTCGTTTTTTTGGGGCTACCCCTATGAGCTGAAAAACTGAAAACATGAGTGGCGGGAGCTCACACCACTTCCGGTTCACAGAAACTCTCATTTCTAAGACCAACCTCTGACTTGAGCCACTCTTAGTAAAGAGGATTTGCAGTCAAGGGATCCCAGTGCAGTCCATAGTATTGAGTGAACCCCATCCTTGGCAAGTTTATCTGGGGCAGTACTCGCAGATACACTGTGAAGGGTAACCCTACAAGAGCTTATGTCTGTACCCTACAGGCAGGCTTTGCCGATAGGGGACTATCGGAAGTGGACTTCTGATGGGAATGCAAAAACGCAATTTAAAAAAAAAAAATTCCAACTCTTATTTTAAGTTCAGGGGTACATGTGCAGGATGGGCAGGTTCCTTACATAGGTAAACACGTGCTGTGGTGGTTTGCTGCACAGATCATCCCATCACCCAGGTATTAAGCCCAGCATTCACTAGCTATACTTCCTGATTCTCTCCCTCCTCCCACCCTGAGCCCTCCAACAGACCCCAGCGTGTGTTGTTCTCTGTGTGTCCATGTGTTCTTATCATTCAGCTCCCACTTACAAGTGAGAACATGCGGTATTACAAGTGAGAACATGCGGTACACAGTGGAGTAACAGTGAGGGTTATTCAAAAGTAGAACCCAGCCGGGTGCGGTGGCTCACGTCTGTAATCCCAGCACTTTCGGAGGCCGAGGTGGGCAGATCACGAGGTCAGGAGATTGAGACCATCCTGTCTAACAGGGTGAAACCCCGTCTCTACTGAAAATACAAAAATTAGCTGCGGGTGATGGCGTGCACCTGTAGTCCCAGATGCTGGGTGGCTGGGGGAGTGTGGGGGCTGAGGCAGGAGAATCGCTTGACCCCGGGAGGCGGATGTTGCAGTGAGCCCAGATCGCGCCAATGCACTCCAGCCTGGGCAACAGAGTGAGACTCCTTCTAAACAAAACAACAACAAAAAAGTAGAATCCAAGCCCGGAATCTTCCTGTTTCTTCCTATTTCTTCCTATTTCTCTTCAGGGAAAAACCAGGTTAACTCGATCTGACTCTCATCTCTGCATTGTGCTTTCCTTTTTAGAATGCTTTCATACAGTCATGGCTCAGGTAAAACACATGTTCCCAGGTTCTTCTCCCCCAACTTTTTTGTTGCTGTTGTTGCCGTCCTTTTTTGTTCTTACCTGTATCCTGTAATACCCATGTTTCTCTCTGAAGATTCGGTACGTGTAGACAATATTTTTAAACCTGTGGGAAAAAAAATGACTGTTTGAATCATAATGTTCTATGCAAAAAAGGTAACATCTATCGTTATATTTCATATGCAATACTTTGTTAATCTTCAATCCTCCCCAAAAAAACTCTTTTTTTTTAGACGGAGTATCACTCTGTCGCCCAGGCTGGAGTGCAGTGGCGCGATCTCGGCTCACTGCAACCTCCACCTCCTGGGTTCAAGCGATTCTCCTGCCTCAGGATCCTGCATAGCTGGGATTACAGGCACTCACCATCATGCCCATTAGAATGGCTATTATCAAAAAAGACAAAGGATATAGAGAAAGGGAAACCCTTGTACAATGCTGATGGGAATGTAAATTAGTATAGCCATATGAAAAACAGTACGGAGGTTCCTCAAAAAATTAAAAATAGAATTACTGGCCAGGGGTGGTGGCTCACGCCTGTAATCCCAACACTTTGGGAAGCTGAGGTGGGCAGATCACGAGGTCAGGAGTTCCAGACCAGCCTGGCCAACATGGTGAAACTCCGTCTCTACTAAAAATACAAAAATTAACTGGGTGTGGTGGCATGTGCCTGTAATCCCAGCTACTCGAGAGGCTGAGGCACGAGAATCGCTTGAACCCAGGAGGTGGAGGTTGCAGTGAGCGAAGATCATGCCACTGCACTCCAGTCTGGGTGACAGAGCAAGACTCTGTCTGAAAAAAAATGTACATATGTATATCTATGTGTGTGTGTATACATATATATAATTACTATATAACCTCACTACTGTGTATATAACTGTGTATATATCCAGTGGAAATGAATCTAGTATGTTGAAGAAATATCTGCACTCCCACTTCTATTGCAGCATTAGTCACAATAGCCAAGACATGGAATCAAGCTAAGTTGATTAATAGATGAATGAAGAAAGTTACACACACACACACACACACACACAAAATGGAATATTATTCAGCCATAGAAAAATAAAATCCTGTTACTTGCAACAACATGGATAAATCTGGAGGATGTTATCCTAAGTGAAATAAGCCAGGCACAGAAAGAAAAATACCACATGGTCTCACTCATATGTGGCATCTAAAAAAAGTTGATCTCATAAAACTAAAGAGTAGAATGGTGGTTCTCAGGCACTGACAGTGAGAGGGAGAGGACTGGGTAGATATTTGTCAAAGAATACAAAATTTCAGTTAGATCTATTGTACAACATGATGACTATAGTTAATAACCATATATTCTTAGGCAGGGCACAGTGGCTCAGGCCTGTAATCCCAGCACTTTGGGAGGCCGAGGTAGGTGGATCACCTGAGGTCAGGAATTCAAGACCAGCCTGGCCAACATGGTGAAACCCTGTCTCTACTAAAAATACAAAAGTTTGCTGGGTGTGGTGGCACATGCCTGTAATCCCAGGTACTCAGGCAGCTGAGACAGGAGAATTGCTTGAACGCAGGAGGTGGAGGTTGCAGTGAGCCGAGATGGTGCCACTGCACTCCAGCCTAGGCGACAGAGTGAGACTCCATCTCAAAAAAATAAAACCAAATAATAACCATATATCATATTTTTGAAAAATGCTGAGAGGAGAGTTTGTTTTCTCACTACAAAAATGATAACTTGATGAGGTAATGCGTATGTTAATTAGCTAGATTTAGTCATTCCATGACGTATATGTATTTTAAAACATCACATTGCACACAATAAGTACATGCAATTTTATCTATCAAATAAAATAAAATGAATTAGACTGTATAATTTAAATATGTACAGTTTATTTTACTTGAAGTAGACGTTAGTTAAGTCTTTGAAAATAAAAAAGTAAAATCTGCTGTTGAGCCTCAATAAAAAAAGAAAAGAAAATACACGGATGGCAAATAAGCACTCGTAAAAATACTCAGTATCATTAGTCATTAGTGAAATGCAAATTCAACTCACAATGAGATATCACTACACACTTACTAATACAGTTAAAATGTAAAAGACTGACTGTTCCACATGTTGGTAAGGATGTGGAGAAATCAGAACTCATGTAATGCCCATAGGAATGGTGAGATAGCATGATCACTTTGGAAAACAGTTTGGCAGTTTCTTAAAAAAAGATAAGCCTCCACAGAACACACAACTTAGCTGTTCTAATCCTGATTATTTACCCAGGAGAAATGAAAGCATATGCCCACACAAGGACTTAGTCACAAATATTCATAGCAACTTTAGTTGTAATAGTTATAAATGAGTAAGTAATCTGGGATGCATCCCTATAATGGAGCACTATTCAGCAATGCAAAAGGATGAACTATTGATGCATGCAACAACATAGATGGATCTCAAAATAATTATTCCAAATAAAAGAAGTCAGACAAAAACGACTATATACTCTATGATTTGATTTATATTAAATTCTGGAGAAATACACATTAATCTATAGTGCCAGAAAGCCCATTGCGGTGGCCTGGAGTCTGGGCATAGGTGGGAGGTATGGTAACGAGAAATTACAAAGGGGTGCAAGGGAAGTTTTGGAGTGATAGAGTCTCGCTCTGTCGCCCAGGCTGGAGTGCAGTGGCCGGATCTCAGCTCACTGCAAGCTCCGCCTCCCGGGTTTAGGCCATTCTCCTGCCTTAGCCTCCCGAGTAGCTGGGACTACAGGCGCTCGCCACCTCGCCCGGCTAGTTTTTTGTATTTTTTAGTAGAGACAGGGTTTCACCAGGTTAGCCAGGATGGTCTTGATCTCCTGACCTTGTGATCCGCCCGTCTTGGCCTCCCAAAGTGCTGGGATTACAGGCTTGAGCCACCGCGCCCGGCCTGGTCGGGTTAGTTTCATAGGTGTACATACATATGTCAAAATCCATCAAATTGTACACTTTTTATTTTATGTCAATGATACCTCAATAAAACTGTAAGATATATTCATGGCATTAAAAGGTAGATGAATATAATTTATCTTTCCAATATATAAACTAAATTTTAATTCCTTATACACAAATACATGGTGTTTCCATGATTGGTTTTTGGCATCAGATAGAAAAAGTCCTATTTTTGCAGTTATATTCTCAAGAAATATGTGGTGTCTTGATTCTCAGTGTGAGCCTGATACCCAGTGGACCCTACCTTTTTGTTTATTCTATGGAAATCATTGTCATCATTTATGAGAAATACACTGGGCTTATAAAAATCATTTAAAAATCTTAGGCATTAATTTCTCAGTTGAGGTTCGAAAAGGCTGGAATACAGGGCCTCTAAGTTTTCCCATATCTTTGAATTGTTTTACTCTGTCTATTTAGCTTTCAAGCTGTGCACGGGTCTCTGAGTCCTTGCTCAGTGCATGAACAGTCCACAGATTAGCATAGTCTCATGTTGTGGCCATTGTTGTGGGGAAAGTTGTTTGTGTTCGAGTTTTTATTTTAAGTAACCTTCAAAAGATCAGTTGAAGGAAATGGAATCAACTGCACCCTATAATATCAACAATGTGTTCTGCATTTTTTCGTGCCATGATGCAAGTGAGGAACCCAAGTCAATAAAAAAATATTTTAAGCATTTTGACTTCTGGCCTTATCACGGCTCCTGATCTCAGTGTATGTTGGTGCAACCTTTTGTGGTACTAATTTGTCAGTGTGCTTGAAGATTTCTAAACTTTATCCTAACTAGAGAATGAGGCAAACTTTCACAGATGTAAGTACAAAAATGTTAATCATTCCAAATTACACTGAGTCCACTGGACTAAATTGGAAATGAAAATTGAAAATAACCTAATGTATGATATGTATACATTATGATATTTCAAATCAATAAAATACTAAGCAGTCATAAAGGGATGACCTGCTTTCTTTGATGGGGAAGGATACCTACAATTATGGAAAAAACAGGTTGCAAGCGATCATGTATAATGAACCATTTATGTACATTTATTGGCTTATAGATGCAAAGAGAAAAGCCTGGAGAGATGTATGCCAAAATATTAAAAATGGTGATTTCAGAGTGGTGAGACTGATACAATTTCTGTTTTGTTTTTTATACCTTTCTCTATATTTGATTTTTCTAAAATGAACTTTCATTAGCTTGATAAACCACCACAACAAAATGGATCATTTCTTTTCTTTCTGTTCTCTACAATCCTTCCAAAAGTCTCAGAATCTGAGACCCATAAGTGACTCTCAAGGCGATAGATAGACATTGCCATTATTCTTCTTAATGAGAGCACACAGTAGTTTAGGGCTCAGGTCTTCCTCACCTGCAGCCTTCCTATGGCTTTGCAACATCTTCCTTTTCTTCACACTTACAGATGAACCCTTTGCGCCTCCTAATACCTACTCCATTTAATTCTACTGGTGATAAAGGCCGACTTAGTTTAGACACTCACAAAGTCACACTACACAGACAAATTTTACACACTGGAGTTTTCTAGACACTCTATTGTATTGTAAGATCAGAAAACATTTCCTGTCCACAGTTACCACATAGCTTTCTGGTTAGTGATATATGCTCCTATGTCAGCTCTCTCTGTGACTTCCTTCCTTTATTTCTAACCTTCCTCACAGTATTTTCATCACTAGATATTTAGCTTTGTGAAAGTGCTAAAGTATCGGGGGAACCAGCCCCCAATATTTCAATGTAGGTTCTTTTCTATTTTCCCTAAGTGTCGGCCTGTCTGAGAAATAAAGGAAAAGAGTGGAAAAGAGTACAAAAGAGAGAAATTTTAAAGCTGGGTGTGGGAGACCCATTTTAATGCAGCAGAGAAGAAGGGGACACTGCATATCAGAGTCCACTCCCAAGCCCTAGGTCCTAGGTCCCCTGCTTGGGCATTTTATAACACAGATCCTAGGTGAATACCTGAAACATATTTCAGTGAAGCTGGGGACATTGGTAAGAGACGGAATGTAATAATGTGTTAGCAATTTGGCCCTAGGCAAGTTATTAAACAAGAAATTACAGTTTATTTTCTCACAAAGTAGTGATCATGTCACCTACTGCAAAGGGATTGCAAAGGACAAATAAGATAATGCATGTACCATGCTTAGCAAAATGTTTGGCTCATAGAAAACACCTACATGGTAACTTTTTTTCTGTGTCAGTGAAGACAAGCAGGCTAACACTTGTATCATAATAGTAATTCTTGCTTTGCTTGCAAAGGGTTGTATCTTGAAGCATGAATGGTTGATGCGACCTCTTCAGAGAAACCTTTCCTGTACCCAACGGAAAGCACCCACTGTGTCTCTCCCTGTCATATGACTCTGTTTCATTTTCATCATATTTTCTCCTCTTACTGAAATGAACTTCATGAGGGCAGAAACATTGCCAGTAGTATTTATCACTGTATTACCAGTGCTTAGGACCACGCATGGAACATAATAAGTGCTCAATGTATGCTTGTTGAATGAATGAAGGTTCCACTCATTCTCCTAAAGTCTCAGCTCCAATATCTGGTTCTCCCCTTTTTGCTGTCAGCTCTGCAGTGCCCTAATGATAGTCCAATCATCACAATTATCATGCGCATCACAGTGTCTGTTTACTTCTTTATTTTCCCCACTAGGCTCTGAGCTGTGTTGAAGGCATCAACCGAGTGTCTAGCACACTGACGTATGAGAGAATTCAAATATCTGTTGAACAAGAAGAATTTAATAGTCCATACTTATCTGTGTGATAATAAGTTTTTACAAGGCCCTATGAGGAGGTAGCTTCAGGGGTCACTTGACCTGAGCCTCAAGCCTGAGGGTGAATGAAATTTTGTTTGCCTTTCAGTGACATGCATAGGAAGGTGGGTGAGACCTGATTATGTGTGGGGCTTAACGAATATTTATTTTTGCCTCTCCACTTGATTTATTTTCATTTTTTAGCATTTCTTTTCTTTTCTTTTCTTTTTTCTTTTTTCTTTTTTTTTTGAGATGGAGTCTCGCTCTGTAACCCTGCTGGAGTGCAATGATGCGATCTTGGCTCACTGCAACCTCCGCCTCCTGGGTTCAAGCAATTCTCCTGCCTCAGCCTCCTGAGTAGCTGGGACTACAGGCTTGTGCCACCACACCCAGCTAATTTTTGTATTTTTAGTAGAGACAGAGTTTCACCATGTTGGCCAGGATGGTCTCGATCTCTTGACCTGGTGATCTGCCCACCTCAGCCTCCCAAAGTACTGGGAATACAGGTGTGAGCCACCACGCCTGGCCCATTTTTTAGCATTTCTTAGTGACCTTTGCTTTAGATGAATACGCAAGATGGGCTGATGCACCACAGAACAGCTGAGAATAAATATCAATTTTCAAAGAGAATCCCAATATAGGCTGGGTGCAGTGGCTCATGTCTGTAATCCCAGAACTTTGGGAGGCTGAGGTGGGTGGATCACTGGAGCCTGGGAGCTCAAAATCATTCCTGGGCGACATAGCGAGACCCCATGTCTACAAAAAATTTAAACATTAACCAGGCATGGTAGTGTGCACCTGTAGTCCCAGACACTCAGGGGGTCTGATACAGGAGAATCTCTTGAACTCAGAAGGTTGAGGTTGCAGTGAGCCATGATCACACCATTGCACTCCAGCCTGGGAGTTGGAGTGAGACACTGTCTAAAAAGAATAAAGAAGAAAGAAGAAAGAAAGAAAGAAAGAAAGAAAGAAAGAAAAGAAAGAAAGAAAGAAGAAAGAAAGAAAGAAAGAAAGAAAGAAAAGAAAGAAAGAAGGAAAGAAAGAAAGAAGAAAGGAGGAGGGAGGGGAGGGATGGAGGGTAGGGAGGGAGGTAGGGGGGGGGAGTAACAGGATGAGAGGATGAATTCCTATTCCTTAGGGAACGCAGAAGTCACTCTTCCTAATCCTCTCCCTCCCCTCCTCCCTCCCCTATCCCCCTACCCACCGACAGCTAATATAAGAAGAAATAAACTAGAAACTAAATCCCAATATTGATCATATACCCTGAGATCCTGTCCAAGGTCTGTCCTTGCACCTTCTTTTTTCCCTTCCCACTGCTTGCCCCAGCACAATTAGCTGTTCACCATCTCCTGTCCAGAGCCACAACAGTTTCCATTGCCATCATTTCCCAGCTTCATTGTCTTCTCCATATCAGATTGAAGTTCCTAAATTCACCAGTCTTGTCACTTCCCTGCTCAGAAATCATCCATGTTTCCCTGCTATCTATAGAACCATTCTTTTAAAACTCCGTGATCTTACCCCACCCTCCTTTTCCAAAAGCTGGTTTCCAAACTACATTTTAGGAACCTTGTATGTAAATCCTTTAAAATAGCCTACTTCTAGACTCCTGTTCCTACCTCCTCCCCTTCCTAAAATGCCCTCCATTCTATTTACATGTAATCAGATCTTATCCACTCTTTGTTTATTTTATTTGAGATGTAGAGTCTCTCTCTGTCTCACAGGCAATGGTGCGATCTCAGCTCACTGCAACCTCTGCCTCCTGGGTTCAAGTGATTCTCGTGCCTCAGCCTCCCAAGTAGCTGGGATACAGGTACACCCACCATGCCTGGCTAATTTTTGTATTTTTAGTAGATGGGGGTTTCGTTATGTTGACTAGGCTGGTCTCGAACTCCTGACCTCAGTGATCCGCCCACCTCAGCCTCCCAAATTGCTAGGATTACAGGCATGAGCCACCGTGCCTTGCCAATATATATTTTTCTTTAAATGGTACTGTGGATATAGGTATGAGAGAAATAGCCTGTATCTCCAGTACCATTTAAAGAAAGAAATATGTCCCTATGTATTCTATTAGTAATGACAATCACTTTTGTCTATAATCAGACTTCTGAGCCTATTCCAAGGCCCATTTGCGTACTTCCTTGTAAAATCCAGTTTTAGCAAAGAACCCTACTATGTCAGTTTGGCAAGGACTCCTCCCTCACCCTAGCTATCTGATCACTGTCAGATTCTGATCAGATTCCTCATCATCCACCATCCCCCAGGCAACATCTGATCACCCTGGCCTGTCTTCAGTTACAGTTCTGTTAGGCTGGCTTAGCCAGAATCCACTTTACCCCTGATGTTTCCTCTAAGTAATTTTCTATCTACTGACAGCCACACTGCTCCTTGGCCATAAATTCCCACTTCCCATGCTGGATTCAGAGTTGAGTCCAATCTATCTTCTGCACCGCAAGAGCTCATTGCAGTGGTCACTGTACCTTTGTGATGATCCTGAATAAAGTCCTCCCAACCATTATTTAACAAGTGACATTGAGCAATTTTTTTCTTTAAAAAGAGACACTTGAATTTTAATTTCTGTTACAGGTATAATAAAAGGTTCAGTGGTCCCTACTTTACAAAGAGGAACATACATAAAGATAGGAGGTTTCTAGTGATTTCTGTTCAGGATTGCTTTCTAAACTGGGCATAAACAAGTTCCTTCACCTGGGTCTCTTTGATACTGTGGCCTGGAATTTTTTTTTCTTTTTCTTTTCTCTTTTTGAGATGGAGTTTTGCTTTTGTTGCCCAGGCTGGAGTGCAATGGCGCGATCTCAGCTCACTGCAACCTCCGCCACCCGGGTTCAAGCGATTCTCCTGCCTCAGCCTCCCAAATAGCTGGGATTACAGGCATGCACCACCATACCTGGCTAATTTTGTATTTTTAGTAGAGATGGGGTTTCTCCATGTTGGTCAGGCTGGTCTCCAACTTTCGACCTCAGGTAATTCATCCGCCTCCGCTTCCCTAAGTGCTGGGATTACAGGAGTGAGACGCTACGCCCAGCCACTCTTTTTACTTTTTTTGGGACAGAGTCTCCCTCTATTGCCCAGGCTGGAGTGCAGTGGTGCAATTTCAGCTCACTGCAGCCTCTGCCTCCTGGGATCAAGTGATTCTCCTGCCTCAGCCTCTCAAGTAGCTAGTATTACAGGCACACGCCATCACACCAGCTTAATTTTTGTATTTTTGGTAGAGATGGGGTTTTGCCATATTGGCCAGGCTGGTCTTGAACTCCTGACCTCAAGTGATTCGCCTGCCTCAGCCTCCTAAAGTTTTGGGATTACAGGCATGAGCCACCACACTCAGCCTGGAATTTCATATTTAACTTAGACTCTGGAAATTCCAAATGAGTTTTAACACAAACAAATTATTTGAGAAATTCAGGTCTCCGTTTCTTTACTTATGAAATGGTGACTGCTTATGCTTGCCTTGATAGACTACAAGGATGAAAGGAAATGACGAATATTGAAGTCCTTTACAAATCTGACAAAATGTGAAATATGATTGTATTTATAGTTTAAGTATTGCAAGTGGATGCTGCGGAATAAGTAGTCCTTCAGATTGAAACTTCTTAAAGAACCCCTAGCCTTTTCCATACCAAATAAACAGATCTCTGGAGGATAGGACCTCTGACATTTATACCTTTTCTCCATCCCCCTGTACCCCTATACTTCCTGCAGCCCTTCCCTTCACCACCACCATATCCCTCCTGCTGCTGTAGAGTCTGCTTGCAGGACCTTTACACTAGGGAGAGCTGGCAGATGGAGGAGCATGGACGGATACATTCCTGTCCTGGCAGTGTCCATTATTTCTCACTCTACTCATTGAGACTCCAAAGTCAGAGTGAAATATTGAGGGATATGAATTCCTGTACTGTGTGGCAGCCATTGCCACATTCAACATACAATGTCAGATGTGTGCAAAATGAGGCTACTCACGAGACACAGAGGCACAGGACTCCTGGTATCGACTCACTGTCTCTTAACAGAAAGTTGCCATCCACCCCTTCCTTGAGCAGCAAGGTCTCACAGTCTTGCTTGGTCAGACGTCCGTGGTAGTAAGGCAGATCCATGGAGAACCCTCTTGTATCCCAGGTAGCCCTGTTGGCCTGAAATTCACCCCCAAGTCAAGGGACAGCTCTGAGGAGAGATGTGCAAGCAGCTGTACCTACTGTGGAAATACCTCTTCCTCTAGTGGTCTGTGAGACTCAGCCAGCTTCAAGATTCAGGAAATTAGGAGGGCGGGGTTATAAAATGACCAACACTTTTCACCCTCTTGGCCCACATGTGACTTGCAGAAGTGGGTAAAGCACATTTAAACACACAATGGAATCAGTGATGCTCATGGCTAGGGAGGCAATGCTGAAGTCAAGCTTCCTGGAACTGTGTTGAAGCCTTGTATGTTACCATGGACTATTATCACCTCTCTGGCTACTGGTATCCCTTCCAGGAAGCACACCACTGCTTTTGCTGTAATGGTACCCACTTTCTGCTGAAGTTGCCTAGGATTGGGCTGTGCTTACCTTAGACTGGGTGCTCAAAAAGCATTTGGATGCTGAGAGAATTGATATGCTCAGATACAGTGGGAAAATTGAAAGGGTGGGATTTCCATGGGTCAAATGACACTAAAAATGGAAGACATTAATGGGAATAAAAAACAGTGGGACACTATGGATGAGGACAGCCCATTCCATGGCTAAGGCTCCCAGCCACTGGTGAAAAAAGGCCATTTGAACACCTTCAAGCATTGTTCAAAGGGCTGGTGCAGGTGGGAGGGATATCTGGGTATACCCATACACCTACAGAAAAATCACTATATATCTCTCAAAAATGTTATCTATGAAAATAGAACTATGTGCTAATGATTCATCTTTACTTCTCTTAGCTTCTGCTTTTTTTTTTCTTCATCTCCGAAGTACCTGGAGATCTTAACTTCTTAACCTAGGTGTTTATTTCACCTTGCTCCTTTGCTTACCAGCAGTTTACTCACACTTGGGTGCATCTTCTATGGAACTTACTTGTAACAGATCTTTGTTCTTCCTTGGAATTCCCACTCTTTGCGTTTGGCATAGGGTAGTTTCACTGATTGAGGAACTTTTTATCAGAGAGATATGCTCTCAAATAGCAACTTTTCTTCTGTGGTTTTGGACAATTCATCATTCAATTCTCTGGAAACTATGGCAGTTGAAGACAGAGTTGTTAACAACGAAAGAAGAAGTTTGGTAATTCTTGTGAATAAATTCACAATCGTGGTGTGAAGATGCTTTTTGACATAAGAGAGGAAATAACTGAAAGCATGCTCAGGCTCTTGGTCATCACAGGGCCTTGCTTGCCCTTTTTCTTGTTTCAAAATTCAATCCTCACAATAAAAGAAATGCAAATTACCTCCATGCTGAGATAACAACTCTCACCTATCATATTGGTGAAAATCAAAAGTTTGAAAGCTTACTGGGTTGGTCATGGTGAAAGAAAATAGAATATCTTGTATATCATTAGTTGGCATAAAAAATAGTTACAACTATAGTAAAAGACGGTTTGGCAATATCTTGCAAATTTATGTACGACTTCACCATCTGATAGAACAATCTCAGTTCTAGAAATCTATCACAAAACTACACAGGCAGAATTGGAAAATGACTTGTGAATAAGGTAGCATTTTTTAATAGAAAAAGATTACAAACAACTCAAAAACTGGTGAATAGAGGGATAGGTGAATAAACTGTGATTCACGTATACAATGGAAAATTACTATAGAATAATAAAATGGGATGAGGAAGATCTCTATATGCTGATATGCAATAATCTTCAGGATGTATTTTTAGGTGAAAGCAGCAAGATGTACAATAGTATATAGAGTATGGGGGATATAAATAAATATATACATTTACATATTTGCTCATATTTAAAAAACAAAACAAAACCCACTGGAAGAACAAAAGTAAAACTAATTAAAACTAAAAACTTCTGCCTCTACGAGGAGAGAGGAAACATGCATAGAGGTGAGACTTCTCTTACTAAAACTTGCTGTAGAGTTGTTGGTTTTTTGTTTTGTTTTGTTTTGTTTGTTTGTTTGTTTTTATTTTTATTTTTATTATACTTTAAGTTCTAGGGTACATGTGCATAACATGCAGGTTTGTTACATATGTATACTTGTGCCATGTTGGTGTGCTGCACCCATCAACTCGTCAGCACCCATCAATTCATCATTTATGTCATGTATAACTCCCCAATGCAATCCCTCCCCCCTCCCCCCTCCCCCCTGCCCATGATAGGCCCCAGTGTGTGATGTTCCCCTTCCCGAGTCCAAGTGATCTCATTGTTCAGTTCCCACCTATGAGTGAGAACATGCGGTGTTTGGTTTTCTCTTCTTGTGATAGTTTGCTAAGAATGATGGTTTCCAGCTGCATCCATGTCCCTACAAAGGACGCAAACTCATCCTTTTTTATGGCTGCATAGTATTCCATGGTGTATATGTGCCACATTTTCTTAATCCAGTCTGTCACAGATGGACATTTGGGTTGATTCCAAGTCTTTGCTATTGTGAATAGTGCCGCAATAAACATACATGTGCATGTGTCTTTGTAGTAGAATAATTTATAATCCTTTGGGTATATACCCAGTAGTGGGATGGCTGGGTCATATGGTACATCTAGTTCTAGATCCTTGAGGAATTGCCATACTGTTTTCCATAATGGTTGAACTAGTTTACAATCCCACCAACAGTGTAAAAGTGTTCCTATTTCTCCACATCCTCTCCAACACCTGTTGTTTCCTGATTTTTTAATGATTGCCGTTCTAACTGGTGTGAGATGGTATCTCATTGTGGTTTTGATTTGCATTTCTCTGATGGCGAGTGATGATGAGCATTTTTTCATGTGTCTGTTGGCTGTATGAATGTCTTCTTTTGAGAAATTTTGAGACAGAGTCTCACTCTGTTACCTCGTCTGGAGTGCAGTGGTGTGATATCGGCTCACTGCAACCTCTGCCTCCCTGGTTCAAGTGATTCTCCCACATCAGCCTCCCAAGTATCTGGGACTACAGGCACGTGCCACCATGACTAGCTAATTTTTATATTTTTAGTAGAGACAGGGTTTCATCATATGGCCCAGGCTGGTCTCAAACTCCTCACTTCAAGTTATCTGCCTGCCTCGGCCTCCCAAAGTGCTGGGATTACAGATGTGAGCCACTGCACCCAGCCTGCTGTAGAGTTTTGAATGTAGAATCTTGTAATTGTTTTACATATTGAAAATAAATAAGTAAAAGGGTATTCCTAAAAGGAGGGAAAAAACTAAAATAATGTACCTAACTGAACATTACTTTGGTAATATAATCATACAGAGAATTATTTCAACTGACTTTAGAATGCAGAATTTGAGTGAATGGTTTTAATTAAATACTTTGTACATTAAATAAGTAAATAAATTTAGTAATAATTTGGTATAATTTAAATATGTCTAACACATATTGTAAGATAAATAAAAATCATACTGATATTAACATTTTAAGAACGAAGTAAGGTAAACAACTGTTCCAGTTTGCTTATGCCTGAGGGGTTTCCCATTATCTACGACTTCCAGTGTTAAAAACAGACGAGTCCTGGGAAAATTCTAGGATCAAGATTTTTCTTTTAGTGTAAGAGAAGAGATACACACATAAAAGCAAAGAAGTTAAATAAAATTATTGATGTTAAATTTGAATTGGAAATATCAGCATGGATTTACAACTCACTTTTCAACAAAAGGCCTAAAACAGGGCCAGCAAACTTTTTCTTAGGCTTTGCAGGCAATAGTCTCTCTTGCAACCATTCAACTCTGCCATTGTAGTGTAAAAGCAGTGCTATGGCCTGTAGTTTGCCAATCCCTAGCTAAAACAATAAAAACTTGGTACCAATGAGCACACCTAGGGATAAGGCTATGGTCTCTAAATGCCATTTCTCCTATAAAAGAAGCAAGAACTTTTTAGAGAAATGGCTGAATTCATGCCAGGGACATAAAAGTGTGACAATGAAGACTAACTGTCAAAGGACCTAAGAACCAATATGGAAAAATTTAAGTATCAAAGGAATAATGATTGTGGTTGATCAAAATACACTGAATTTATATCATCTAGTAAAAGATTAACCTTGCCCAAATATAGATGTAGCCCTTTGTTCTAGCTCCTTGGAGATAACCTTTAAGCTCTTAGAATCCAGCGTGTGGGACATTCAGTAGAACAAATAATGTGGTTTCTTCATAGGTCATAAAAACTGAGTCAGATAGTTGTATGAGAACTGCTTTAGGCTAAAAAGATGTTTATGCAGCATGAAACCAATGCTAGATGACATCTTGTTTGGATCTTGGCTTAAAAAAACAAATACAAAAAATGTAGTGCCAGGAGAAATATAAGTATTGATTTGATATTAGATAGTGTCAAACAATTATTGTTGACTTTTTAAAAGTGTAGCAATGGCATTATGCTTATGTGAATATAACTTTTAGAGATACGTAATGAAGTGTTATGTCTGATACTGGGTGATCATGTGTGTGGTTCATTATATTAATGTCTCTTTTTGCATATGTTGGACAGTTTTAATAGTAAAAATATCTTTCCATTCCCATCTTATTCTGTTCCCATGTCATCTTGGAGAATAGCTCCACAGTACACAAGAATATCTTCAATTTCTTGCATGGGTCCCCTTTCTCTCATCCACAGAAACAAAAACCTATCACCGTGTTTGTAGAACATGACCCTATTCTTCTGGCCATGGTTGATTGGATCAAGGATAGGCCTCTGACCTGAGATGGGTTAATCACAGACCCTTACCTAGGAATTTAGAGAAAATGGGGAAATGAGGGAAATGAGAGAGAAAAGAGAGAGAGAGAAGAAAGAAAGAAAGAAAAGAAAGAAGGAGACAAGAAAGACCAGACATAAACAAAAGAAAGAAAGAAAGCAAGAAGCAAAAGAACAGAAGAAAGCTAGCGGAGGTGGGCGGAGGGATTTGGATGCGGGGGAGGGATTCGTTTCTTTCTTACAGTCTGTATTCCTTCATTACGCAGAATAGGCAGGGGGCAGGGATGGGTAGGAAATGGGAATGGAAATGAATTCTCTAGGAATGGCTGTGTAACAGGTACATTTTTACACTGTATACTGGTGGCTATATCCCAGCAAGCTGTCAGGAGAAGACAACTGGTCTGCAAAATGAAGAATGAAGTAGACACATGAAAAAAAGCAGAGTCGAAAGATAGTCTCACTTGGATTTCCCATAGGTTTTCATTCTAGGATTCAGTGATTTCTGAGGTCTGACTACATGTTTGCCCTCGAGTTTTTTGTCATTTTAGTACATTTCCCTTTTGTCATAAGCTAGTCGACATTTGTTTTTGTTATTTTCTACTAAAGATGTCAAATAAATCCAGCCTTACAGATAAAATTCTGTTCTCACGACCAAGGAAGCATGAGGCCAAATGTGAATCACAGTGTTGTTCTCAATGAAAAGTCATGTAGAATCTGGACAGTGTGGTGTCAACCCCAGAAAGCCCAAGATCACAAGATCATCACTGATCACAGCAGCATGGCAAATGCTTGCGTTGTGCTTGTTAAAAGATGCCTGATGGAGGGCGACAGTGTAAGACCTCCCACTTCATTCCTACTGTCTTATCTTAGGACATACCACTTTGTCTATCTCCTTAAAGAGCTAACTCATTGCACCACCATCATTCATTGAACGTACTTTATAGTGGGACCCCAATATTCTTGGAATCTCCATGACTCTGAGGGCAGAACTGCCTATGTGAGAGGCAGTATGGTATGGGAGGTTCAGCATGAGGCCTTGCCACCTGTTCATTCGTTCACTGCTACAAAGAAACACCTGAGACTGGGTAATTTATAAAGAAGTTTAATTGGCTCACAGTCCACTGGTTATGCAGAAAGCATGGAAGCATCTGCTTTTGGGGAGGGCTCAGAGAGGTTTTACTCATGGTGGAAGGCAAAGAGGGAGCAGGACTGAGAAGGGGGAGGTGCCACACACTTTTAAACAACCAGGTCTCACAATAACTCACTCACTCCACTCACTATCACAAGAACAGCACCGAGGGGATGGTGCTAGCCCATTTATAAGAACTCTGCCCTCATGATCCAATCACCTCCCAACAGGCCCCACCTCCAGCAATGGGGATTACAATTCAATATGAGATTTGGTGGGGAAACAGATCCAAATCATATCAACACCAGACTGCCTGGATTTGAATTCCAATTTCACCACTCAGTGATGAACGCAAACTGCCTAGCTTTTTGTGGCTTTGTTTTCCAGAAAATGGAGATGATCATTATAATGACCATATAGGGTTGTTGAGAGGATTATATATATAATACAGCTGGTACGTAGTTAGGGCTTGGTTTTCTATTATTGTTCATATCTGAGAGATTCCACACAAGATGGCCCTTCTTTTGTCTGGATGGTGATATGTCTGCATGGGAGGCCTGGACCTTTGGTAATCATTCTAGGGCCACAGGAGTGTCAGCCCGAGGGCCAGCCTGTCTGCTGAGAAATGAAAGATAGAGAGACAGAAAGAATCTAGGTCCTTGACAGTGGCACTGGGCTGCTTTAACAACTGACCTAGAAGACCATTCCTCTTCTTGACTTCCAATTGGATAGAAGAATAAATTTCCTCACTCTTCAAACTATTTGAATTGGGACCTTTTTTTTTTTCAGTGAAAAGATCCTAACGAGTACACTGGCATATGCAGTTGAAGTTTTTATTAGTTCAAATGTTATCTTCATTGATATTTTGAATATAATTACTCATCTACTAACATTGTATAGATGAGTAATTATATTGGATGTTTTATAACATCAAACATTGTGTAGATGAGTACATAATGAGTTTTATAACTTCAGACATCCAATATGTACTATCTGTATTCACCTCTTAAATAGCTCAGATATTTACCTGCATGTCACAAGTAAGCTCTTGTTAATTTGACACCAAGTTATTATTTTCCATAACTAATATAGTTATTGAAATAACTAATACAGTTTCAATAACTAATACAGTTACGGAAAATAATAACAACATCCAATAATAATATTGGATGTTTCCAGTGTGGATGTTGACACCCACACTATCCAGTTTATATTGGAAACCACTGAATGTTTCCACAATAATGTTGAACTTCTACTACTTGTTGACCTCTTCTTACATTAAACTAGCAACTTTCTTTTTTTGAGACAGGGTCTTGCTATGTTACCCAGGCTGGAGTGCAGTGGCACAATCTTGGCTCACTGCAACCTCCACCTCCTGGGCTCAAGCGATTCTCCCACCTCAGACTCCCAAGTAGCTGGGATTACAGGCATGCGCCACCACGCCCGGCTAATTTTGTATTTTTAGTAGAGACGGGGGTTTCACCATGCAGGCCAGGCTGATCTTGAACTCCTGACCTCAAGCAATCTGCCTGACTCGGCCTCCCAAAGTGCTGGTATTACAGGCATGAGTCACTGTGCCCAGCCCTGGACTAGCAGCTTTCTGAAAGCCACTCTACCACAGATATATTATCTCTCATTTTTCCTCTCATTTCTCAAACAAAATTTTAAAAGCCATGCTGAAACTGGATTAGTTATATAAAATAACAGCTTGGTGTTAAATTAATAAGAGCATACTTATGACAGGCAGGTAAACTTCTGAGCTATTTAAGAGGTGAATACAGATAGTATATCCATCTGACAGCTTGAACTATTAATATACTAGAAAAAAGTTTTTATATGCATCATTTTATTTTAAAAATAAAATACCCAGAAGTAAGCAAAATGATAATAAGATCCCTGAACAGTACAAAATAAAAATCTCAAAACGAGCTGAGATACTCCAATCAAATATAAAAGGTCAAGTTGGTGAGTACTGTGTGAATTTTAGAAGATGTGAT
Source organism: Rhinopithecus roxellana (assembly GCF_007565055.1). NCBI lineage: Eukaryota > Metazoa > Chordata > Mammalia > Primates > Cercopithecidae > Rhinopithecus > Rhinopithecus roxellana. The sequence goes on along the minus strand of NC_044556.1, from coordinate 54,115,324 downwards.
TAGAAAGTTTGTTCATTAGGAATATATACATTTTGCACCTTTCTTCCCCATGCAATTTGGTTTAGGTAAACTGTGGGAAAGAGAGTGTCTGGGGTACTGGTTGAGTTGATCTCCCCTGTGTGAGACACCCATGGGGAGCCATGGGCGGCCTCTGAGGAGAAAAGTCTCCTTATTGCCTTCATGTCTTTATGCCCTGAGAGCATATCAGCTCAGCGGCATGCCACAGGTTGCTCTGGGAAACAACACTCCCTTGAAGCAGTGGAGTATAATCAAACATCTTGGCTCCTCCTGAAACCCACTCACACCCATTTCAGTCCTGATAAGTTAAAGATCTTAAGTAGTTTAGACACACGTTTTTGCTCAAGGAAATTCACAGAAACTGCCACTGCTATACATCTCATTCAATGACTCATGAGTTCTCCTTCACTGATTAATGCTTTTCCTCATCCCTTCCTCCCCCTCCCATCTGCGCTAAGAACCAAGAGCTTGTAAACCAATAAATTGGGAAGAGCCTGAGAGCTCTGGGCCGTGAGCAAGTCTCAGCTGCTCCTGTCCCCTGGACCCGCCTTTTAAATGCTTATTCTGTCTCTAACTCCTTTGTCTCCACCGGACTTGGGGTACCCGCTGGGTGGCGTGGGGCTAGTTTCCCCCAACAGTAGACAAGATGAGTCTTCTTGGAAGAAGAAACTGAGTTTAACCCTGAATACTTGACCTACAAGGCTTGGTTGCCGGGCTAATTCGTAGTAAAGAGGATCACACTATTCAACGTACAGACACAGGTGAGTGGGGACAAGAAAATTAATGAAATCTACCTCATTCTCCACAGGAGGAACCTGGATTTACTTCTTAAGGGTACCTGATTTGTTAGGTTTTGCTGTTGTAACAAGTTACCACAAACTTAGCAGCTGAAAACAACACAAATTTATTATCTCATAGTGCCCTTAGGTTAGAAGTCTGGCAACCCTGGCTAGGTTTCTGCTTAGAATCTCACAAGGCCAAAATCAAGATGTTAGCAGGCCTGTGTTTTCTTTAGAGGTCCTAGGGGACAATCCATATCCTTGTTCATTCAGGTTATTGGTGGAATTCCTTTTAAGGTCACTGTGGCACCAATGGCTCATTTGTGTCTTGTCTGTCAGTTGAGAGGCATTACCAGTTTTTAGAGGTTTCCCACGTGCCTTAGTGCACGACCTTCATCCTCCATCTTCAGAACCAGCAATGGTGGGTGACGTCTCTCATAGGCTCCCAATCTCTTCTCTGTCTCTCGATTCCACTGCATATCTCTGACCATTATTCTCCCTTCTTCTTCTACTGTTAAGGAATCCCATGGGGGCTGGGCACAGTGGCTCACGTTTGTAATCCCAGCACTTTGAGAGGCTGAGGTGGAAGGCTCACTTGAGCCCAGGAGTTTGAGATCAGCCTGGGCAACAAAATGAGACCCCCATCTCTACAAAAAATCAAAAAATTAGTTGGGCATGGTGGTGCATGCCTGTAATCCCAGTTACTTGGGTGACTGAGGTGGGAGGATTGCTGGAGGCCAGGAGCATCAAGGCTGCATTGAGCCATGTTCACGCCACTGCACTCCAGCTTGGGTGACAGAGTGAGACCATGTCTCAAAAAAAAAAAAAAAAAAAAGAAAAGTGAAAGGAATTTCATGATTTTGCATTGGGCCTACACAAGACAGTCCAGAATAATCTCCTTGTCTTAAAGTCAGCTGATTAGTAACCTTAATTCCATCTGTCATGTCCCTGTTGTCAAAAAACTTAACATATTCATAAAATCCAGGGCATAAGAGACCATTATTCAACCCACAAAATTAGGGATATGATCAAAGGAAGAAATATTAATGAAATTAAAACAAAATGCTGAAACAAATATCAGGGACAATCATAAGAGAAAACAAAAAGGTAGTTCATGGTCAGCTCCAGGAAATCACATGTCTACTGCACTGCCAAGGCTCTGTGACAGAGTCTTGACTTCTCTGCCACCTTCTAAACTGTGTTTCCTGGGCTCTTGGTGGAGTCTAGCCCCCGAGAAATCTCAAGAGGAAGGAGATTGTAATCAATTGGCCACTTCTAGCTCCAGCCACAGCACAACTGTGGTTATTGTTTATGTCCAACGTATCTGATAACACCGGCATTATGGCTCTCTGATCTACTGCCAGAGTGGGCGGGGGTGTCTACAAGAGATGCTTTTGTACATTTTCCTTCCAGACTTACAAGAAACATAATTTCACACACTAAACCTGTTTTATCCCCTTATCATGAACAGTTGTCTGGAGGAGATGTTGGCTCTCTCCTTGAAGGCTCTTGGAAGAAAGCAGATCAATATCATTACCTAATTTCTTGATTTTGTATCTCTTGCCCTCATAATACCAAAAGAAGGAAAGCCAGAAAGCATCAGGGTAAATGAAACCAAAAGTGTAACTGACCTTTACCTACTTTTTGCTGCAGTTCAGTATCCTGACCATGTTAGAGGGCCCAGAGTATATTATTGTCCTCCAGAGCATTCTTCCATTTCTCTGTTAGGGGCTTCAGAACATAAGGATGCAAGTGACATCACTGATGGCAAGTTGGAGAAGTTCCTCACAAGCCCTTGGGGACTGGATATCTCTTATTAAAGGTGATCACTGACATGGATATTGGCCCAGAATGCTTTCTGGAATGACTTCTTGTTCCCTCCTGTATTCGTTTCCTGCAGCAGAGTCCCAGAAGCCAGAAAGTTTATTGTCTCACAGAGGCTTGACGTCTGAAACCAAGGTACCAGCAGGATAGTGCCCTCCAGAAATTCATTACCTACCCCAAACCTCAGAAAGTGATCTTATGTAGAACTGTGATCATGGTAGATGAACTTAATTAGGCTCTAAGATTTAGAAGAGGAAGAAAGAGGTGGAAGAAGGGGACTAGGTTGCTAGATTCTTGAGAGGAGCCCGTCTAAATAAGTACTATAGAAATGAACACTACAGCCCTCAGAGCAATGCCAGAGCAGAGAAATAATTCACCTTGATGACCAGAACTCACTGACAGATCCCAGCTGATGTAACTAGTTATAATTGGCTGAACAAACTCAGATGAGCTGTTTCTTTTTCCAGAGACTAAGACTTCTCAGAGCCTGGGATTAGAAGAGTCTGAGATCTTTGCTATTTTTTCTCCCCTTCATCCATAAGTCTTCTTCTCTTGGGATGTCCTAAAGAGGACCCTGTTTGCTTTTTTCATTTTTTCAAAAAACTATTGCTTCCAGCAGCTAAAAAAGCCTCAAGGTACACTGGAATCCACTATCTCTGAGAACAGTGCCTGTTATGCCCTGTTCTAACATGTTCCTTGAAGGGAGGAGGTGAAATCATACTTACAGGTGGACCCCAATGGACCAGGAGATGTTGTGTCCTAGGATGGATCCACTCGCAGTGACTTCTTAGGCTCTGCAACCTGGACCAGACCTACATCTAGACAGCTTTAAACCCTATGAGCAAGAGCATCTCCTGCCATCCCTGCTGGGCAGTCTTGTGCAGATAACTGACCTTCATGGCCTCTCCAGAACCCCTGGGATATTCTCTAAGAAGATATGGGGAGTGCTGAAAAAAGGATGCCAGGCTGGGTGTAGTGGCTCACGCCTATTATCCCAGTACTTTGGGAGGCCGAGGCAGGCAGATCACGAGGTCAGGATATCAAGACCAGCCTGACCGATATGGTGAAACCCCGTCTCAACTGAGAATACAAAAAATTAGCTGGGAGTAGTGGCCTGTAGTCCTAGCTACTCTGGAGGATGAGACAGGAGAATTGCTTGAACTTGGGAGGCGGAGGTTGCAGTGAACTGAGGTCACGCCACGGCACTCCAGCCTGAGCAACAAAAGCGAAACTCCATCTCAAAAAAAAAGAAAAAAGAAGAAGTTGTGGTCATGGGCTAGTGCTTGAATGGATTTGAAGTTCAGGCTCACATAAGCTAGGTACTCAAAGGCAAAAAAAAAAGCAGAACAGACTCAGTAAGACTTCAGATCAATTATAATCAGCCACACAGATTCAAAAACAATCATGCTTAAATAAGAGACAACTTTGGAAATGTCTTCAAGAAACAGGAGAATTAATACCAATAAAATGTCCATACTACCCAAAGTGACCCACAGATTCAATACAATCCCCATCAAAATTCCAATGGCATTTTTAACAAAAATAGAAAAAATAATCCTAAAGTTTGTATGGAACCACAAAATAAAACCCAAATAGTCAAAGCAATCAAGAACAAAAAGGACAAAACTGGTGGCATTATTCTATCAGACTTCAGAATGTACTACAAAGTTATATTAATCAAAATAGCATGATACTGACATAAAAACAGACACATAGGCCAAAGGAACAGATAGAAAGCCCAGAAACAAATTCATGCTTTTACAGTTAACTGATTTTTGACAAGGTACCCAAACACACAATGAAGAAAGGAAAGTCCCTTCAATAAAAGGCATTGGGGAAATTGGATATCCATGTACAGATAAATGAAATTAGACCCTTACCTCACACTATATTCAAATATCAACTTGAAACACATTCAAAACTTAAATGTGAGATGTGAAGCTGCAAAACCATTAGAAGAAAACATAGAGGAAATGTTCCATGACATTGGTCTGGGCAAAGATTTATTCAATATGCCCCCAAAGCATAGGCAATAAAGGCAAAAATAGACAAACAGGATTGCATCAAACCGAAAAGCTCCTGCCCAACCAAGGAAACAATCAACAGAGTGAAGAGATAACCTATAAAGTGGGAGGAAATACTTGCAAAGCATACATCTGATAAAGGATTAATATCCAAAATATATAAGGAAGTCAAACAACTCAATCGTAAGAAACAAATAACCTGAGTAAAAATGGACAAAGGATCTGAATAGACAGTTCCTAAAAGAAGGCATACAAATGACCAACAAATATAAGGAAAAAATAGGCCAGGTGTGGTGGCTCACACTTGTAATCCCAGCACTTTGGGAAGCTAAGGTGGGCAGATCACCTGAGGTCAGGAGTTCGAAACCAGCCTGGCCAACATGGTGGAACCCCGTCTCTACTAAAAATACAAAAAAATTAGCCAGGCATGGTGGCACATGCCTGTAATCCCAGCTACTCGGGAGACTAAGGCAGGAGAATCGCTTGAACCCAGGAGGCAGAGGTTGCAGTGAGCCGAGGTCACGCCACTGCACCCCAGCCTGGGCAACAGAGCAAGATTCTGTCTCAAAAAGAAAAAACGCTCAACATCACTACTCATTAGAAAAATGCAAATTAAAAAAAATGCAAATTAAAACTGCAATGAGATACCACATTATGTCTTAGAATGGCTATTAACAAAAAGATAAAAGATAACAAATATTGGCAAGGATGTGGAGAAAAGGGAACTTTGCACACTGTTTATGGGAACATAAATTAGTACAACCATTATGAAAAAACAGTATAGAAGTTCCTCAAAAAATTAAAAATAGAACTACTATATAATCCAACAATCTCACTACTGGGTATGTGGCAGGACAGGTAGTTAAGGAACTGACCATGTCCTTGGACACAGCAACCTTGGTGACCGTACAGTCAGTACAATAAGCCTCAGCATTTGCATTGTAGTCCAGCTCATTCAAGCAAAGCTATCTCCAGTAGGGCCTTTCCCCTCTACAGAGCATGTGCCTTTTGATTTTACCTATACTCAAACTGACCCTTTGCTCATTTTAATAGTAAGAAACACAACCCTGGGTGGAGATTAAGATGCTTATGAGACACATGACATACGAACAAGCATGTACAGCTACTGTGCATGTGCATCTAGAGGACCACCCAGAACATGCTTACTAGTAACACCTCTTCCCACAACCCTTTTGAATAACGTAAGACTCCCGTAAAGGGAGTCTCCTCAGTGCCAGTCTTTGCTGCCTCATCCTTATGAGCAGCCCGCCCTGGATGTTCTCTGTCTCAGAATGTACTGTCTATTCTGCACTTTTAACTTTCAAAACATTCTTTTTTACTTTGGAATAAATTATTGTATGCTGCATCTCTTTTTCTGTGTGTCTTTTGTTTAAATTCTTTTAAACTAAGATGATAAGAACTGAAGTATCACAATAGCCATCAACCGGTATATAGCCAAAGAAAATGGAATTAGTGTGTTGAAGAGTTATCTGTACTACCATGTTCATTGCAACACTATTTGCAATAGTCAAGATATGAAAGCAACATAAGCATCCATTAATGAATGAATGGATAAAGAAAATGTAGTATATGTACATGATGGAATACTATTCTGCCTTAAAAAAGACAGAAATCCTATCATTCGCCACAATATGAATAAACTGGGAGGGCATTATGTTAAGTGAAATAAGTCAGGCACAGAAAGACAAATACCACATGATTTCGCTTATGTGTGGAGTCTAAAAAAGTTGAACTCATAGAAGTAGAGAGCAGAACAATGGTTACCAATGGTTGGAGAAAGGGGGTTGGGAAAAGTTTGGTTAAAGGTTACAAAATAAGTTTAAGAGATCTATTGTACAACATGGTGACTATAGTAAATAATGATTATCTGTATTTTCGAAAATTGCAAACGGAGTAGTTTTGAAGTGTATTCACCATAAAAAAAAAGCATGTGAGGTAATGCATATGTTAATTAGTTTGATTTAACTTTTCTACAGTGTATGCACATTTTAAAACAACATATTGCATATAATAAATATATTCAATTTTAATTTGTCAATTAAAAATAATTTTCTTAAAAAAGAAAAATGTGATCTATTAGATTTGAAAAATAGCGAATAGAACTTACAGAAATAAAAGCAAAAAAAAAACAAATTATATTTTAAAAAGCCAATAGATGTAATTGGCAGCAGATGAAATGTTGTAAAAGAGGTAATTCATGAATTGGAAATTAGGTTAGAAAAAAATATTCTGAATGTAGTACAGAGAAACAGAAAGGCATAACATATGGAACAGAGATTAAGAGGCACGAAGGATAGGGTAATAAGTCTTAAGAGATGCTTTACCAGCGTTCTGGATAGCAGGAGAGTGAAAATGGGACAGAGGTGGTACTGAAAGAAATAATGGTTGAGAATTTTTAGGACTAACGAAAAATGCCAGTGCACACAGCAAAGAGGCAGCAAATTCTAAGAAAGGGAAATGAAAAGAAATCTACTTCACAGCCGGGAGCAGTGGCTCACGCCTGTTATCCCAGCACTTTGGGAGGCCGAGACAGGTGGATCACCTGAGGTCGGAAGTTCGAGACCAGCCTGGCCAAAATGGAGAAACCCCGTCTCTACCAAAAATACAAAAATTAGTTAGACGTGGTGGCGGGCGCCTGTAATCCCAGCTACTCGGAGGTTGGGGCAGGAGAATCGCTTAAACCCGGGAAGGCAGAGGTTGCAGTGAGCCGAGATCGCGCCACTGCGCTCCAGCCTGGGCAACAAGAGCAAAACTCTGTGACAAAAAAAAAAAAAAAAAAAAAAGGAAACCTACATCAAGATGAGGCTTAGTAAAAATGTAAAATTCCGAAGATAAACAGAAAATGTAAAGGTAGTCAGAGAAAAAAGACAGGTTGCTTTAAAGAAACAGCAGTTGGCAGGGCACGGTGGCTCATGCCTGTAATCCCAGCACTTTGGGAAGCCTGATCACGAGGTCAGGAGATCGAGACCATCCTGGCTAACACAGTGAAACCCCGTCTCTACTAAAAATACAAAAAATTAGCCGGGCATGGTGGCGGGTGCCTGTAGTCCCAGCTACTCGGGAGGCTGAGGCAGGAGAATGGCGTGAACCAGGGAGGCGGAGCTTGCAGTGAGCAGAGATGGTGCCACTGCACTCCAGCCCAGGCAACAGAGCTAGACTCGGTCTCAAAAACAAACAAACAAAAAAGAAACAACAGTTAGACCTCTGACATTTTTCCTTTAACAATGAAAGTTATGAGGCAGTGGTATAGTATTTTCAATATACTAAGAAGGGATAATTCTCATCCTACAATATTATGCTCAGCAAAAGTATAAGAATAAATATTAAATAAAAATATTATCAGACCCCCCCCACCAAAGAAATAGAAAAAGTTCACCATGAGTAGATCCTCCATGTATGAGGGATATACTTCAGATGGAATTAAATAATGCCAAATGAAAGAACTGAGCTGCATATTATCCTAAAGAAAGGGAAATATAGAGATTAAATTACAATAGATTAAATGTAGATAAGATTAAGCAAAAAGTATAACATCCAAAATAGTAGATGGAAAAATAGATGATAGCAAAATGATTAATCCAAAAAGAAGGCAAGAGAGAGAAAAAGAAATGTAGAACTTGTGGGACAAATAAAAAGCACAACATAGAATGTTATATTTCAACTCAAATGTATTAGCATTGTATTAAATGTAAATGGACTAAGTGCTCCACTTAAAACACCAACATTGACAAATAGGATTAAAATAAACAAAATTCAGCTTTGTAATGTTTAGTAAAGAAATATTTAAGACATATACACACAGAAAATTTGAATGTAAAAGCATAGAAAAAGATTACAGCATGTAAATAAAAACAAAAGGAAATTTGTGTGGTTATATTAATATCAGACAAAATAAAGTGTATGACAATAGCATTAACAGAGAGGATCACCTTTTTTTTCCCGAGTAATATATAAGAAATTGACATTTACATGCACCTTAGATAGTCTTAAAATATATAATACAGGCCGGGCATGATGGCTCATGCCTGTAATCCCAGCACTTTGGGAGGCCGAGGCGGGCGGATCACCTGAGGTCAGGAGTTTGAGATCAGCCTGGCTAACATGGCGAAACCCCATCTCTACCAAAAATATAAAAATTAGTCTGGTGTGGTGGCAGGCACCTGTAATCCCAGTTACTTGGGAGGCTGAGGCAGAAGAATCACTTGAACCTGGGAGGCAGAGGTTGCAGTGAGCTGAGATCACACCACTACACTCCAGGCTGGGCGACAGAGTGACACCCTGTTTTAAGAAAAAAGAAAAAAAGAAAAAAAGAAATGTATGATGCCCTTTATGAAAACAAAGCATTTCAAACATTTAGATCTAGTAAAAGTTTCACAAGACCCCTAGAATCAAATTATAAAGCATTATTGGAGAAATGAAGGAAGACCCAAATGAATAAAGGGATATGTATACAATATGGAAGAATCAATACTGTAAAGATATATGTGGTCATGTAACCAAATGCCACCTGTTCCCCAAAAACCTATTGAAATAGAAAAACGCAGTAGTAGGAAAAAAAAAAAAAAAAGAGGTATGTGGGCTCCAGATTGATATATAGATTTTTTAGAAATCACAACAGTTTCTCTTTTTTTTTTTTTTTTTTTTTTTGAGACAGGGTCTCTCTCGGTCACCCAGGCTGGAGTGCAGTAGCATGCTCACAGCTCACTGTAGCCTCAACCTCCCAGGCTTGATCAGTCCTCCCCACTTCAACCTCCCGAGTAACTGTGATTACAGGAGCATGCCACCATGCCTGGCACATTTTTTTTTTTTTTTTTTTTTTTGTAGAGACAGGGTTTCTACATGGTGCCCAGGCTGGTCTTGAACTCCTTCCACCTCAGCCTCCCAAAGTGCTGGGCTTACAGGTGTGAGTCACCATGGCCAGCCATTTTTTGTTTTGTTTTGTTTTTTTGAGAGACAAGTTCTTCCTCTGTTGCACAGGCTGGTGTGCAGTGACACAATCATAGCTCATAGTAACCTCAAACTCCTGGGCTCCTGAGTAGCAAGGACTATGAGCTTATGGCACCATACCCAGCTAATTTTAAAATTCTTTGTAGAGGTGGGGTCTCACTGTATTACCCAGGCTGATCTGGAACTCCTGGCCTCAAGCAGCCTCCCACCTTGACCTCTCAAGGTTCTGAGATTACAGGTGTGAGCCACAGTGCCCCACCCACAGCAGGTATTTTTGTGGGGAGGGGGAATGGAAAATGACAAAATGTTTCTAAAATTTATATAGAAATGGAAATAGTCACTGCTAGTCAAGACACTCTTGAAGAAGAAAGGTGACTTAACTAATTCTAAAGATATTAAAATCTATTATAAAGCTACCAACATTATGACAGTGTGCTTATAGCACAAGAAAGCCCAAATAGACCAAAGGAACAAAATTAAAGTTCCAGAAATACACACTGTTATATGTAGACACTCAGTGTGTGACAAAGGAGGTACTACAGAGCTATGGAGAAATGACAATTTTTTTCAACAAATGGTGCTGTGTCAGTTAGACATTCATTCAATGTGGAAAAAAATGAAACTCACACCTTACTTCACACTTTACATCTCCAAATTCCAAGTATATTGAAGACCCTCATGTGACATGTAAATTTTTTAAAAAGCTTCTGGAAGATATCTGTATCTATAGAAGAGTATCTGAATTCTGTGTGACCTTGTGGTGGGGAAAGAATTCTTAAACAGAACAAAAAAAGCTAATCCTAAAAGAAATGATGATGATGTACCAAATTAATCTTAAGAAATTCTAGTCATCAAAAGACCATTAAAAAAGTAAAGAGACAAAGCACAGAATAAGAGAGAAGATTTGCAACACACAAAACAAAAAGTTCTTATCCCCAAAATATAAAGAATTGTACAAATCAAAAGGAAAATGACAATCGAGAAATTAGCAAAAAACTTGAAAAGCATTTCAAAAAATAACCAATAAACATTTTTAAAGGTATTCAATCTTATTAGTAATCAGGGAAGTAAAAATTAAGACTAAAATAAGATACCAACACACACCCACAAGGAAAAGTTAAGAAGACTAATAACACCAGGTATTAGTGGAGCAATGAGAACTCTCATATACTGTAGATGGAAGGGTAAATTGGTACAATATGGTTTTTCATTATCTTTTTTTTTTTCTTTTTGAGACAGAGTGTCACACTGTCACCCAGGCTGGAGTGCAGTGTTACGATCTCAGCTCATTGCAACCTCTGCGTCCCAGGTTCAAGCAATCCTCCCATGTCAGCCTCCTGAGTAGCTAGAACTAACAGGCATGCATCACCACACCTGGCTAATTTTTTTTAATTTTTATTTTTAGTAGAGAGCGGTTTCACCATGTTGGCCTCGAACTCCTGACCTCAAGTGATCTGCCTGCCTTGGCCACCCAAGGTGCTGGGATTATAGGTGTGGGCCACCGAGCCTGGCCTCATTATCTATTAAAGTTTAAACACAGACATGCACTATGACCCAGTAATATTCTACTCCTAGGTACATACCCTTAAGAAATGAGAGCACACTGTGCAAAAAAATTAACAACACTCTTCGTAGAAATATTATTTACAATAGCATCAAGCTGAAAACAACACAAATGCCTATCAGTAATAAAACATGTCACTAAATTGTGGTGTGCACATACAGTGGGATACTATATAGCAACAAAGGTGAAGAAACTACAGCTACTTGCCAAAGCATGGCTGATTCTTACGAATGTAATATTAACCAAAGGAAGCTAGATATAAAATACATAAACTATATTATTCTATTTGTATACAACTTAGAAATAGGCAAACCTAATCTATGGTGTTAGAAGTCAGACTATCTGGTTACCTTTTGGGCGATGAGTGCATCTAAGTATTGGGAGAAGGCAAGAGATGGGGCTTCAGGGCTGCTGGTAATTTTTTATTCCTTGAGTGTTGGTAACATTGATGTGTGTACTTTCTGTTACTTTATTGATCCTCATTTATCATACACATATTTTTATGTATGTTACAGTTCAATAAAAATATAATAAGAAAAATAATTCCCACTAAGAAATTTCAACCCCACCGAGCCCCAGGGGAGCAAGAAAGTGTGGCCGGCCTCTTGCACTGCTTTGTCTCCAAAACAAACTACTAAAATCAAACAAACAAAAAAAAAAAAAAAAAAAAAAAAAGAAAAGAAAAGAAATTTCAACCCCAAATGCCTTCATTGGAAAGTTCTATTTTAATTCAAAGAAGAAATAATTTAAATAATTTACACAATCTCATTTAGAGAAATGAAAAAGAGGAAATATTCTTCAACCCATTTGTGAAGTGATGTTATATTGAGAGAACACACTTTAAAAATAGTTGCCTTAGACATAAATTATACTTCAAAAATATTAGCCTCAATTATTTTTAGGCTGAATTAATAGTCTAGGCTGACTATTTTATAGTCTAGCCTGAATTAATAGTCTAGGCTGAAAAGTTTAGGCTGAATTAATAGTCTAGGCTAGTCTTAGGCTGAATTAATAGTCTAAATATGTAAGGAGCTAAATACAGATTGATAAGAAAATTACCAAGTATCAGCCGGGGGCAGTGATTCATACCTGTAATCCTAGCACTTTGGGAGGCCAAGGTGGGCATATTACTTGAGGTCAGGACCAAGTTCTAAACCAGGCTGGCCAACATGTGAAACCCCGTCTCTACCAAAAACACAAAAAATTAGCGGGGTATGGTGGTGCACACCTTTAATCCCAGCTACTAGGGAGGCTGAGGACGGAGAATCACTTGAACCCAGGAGGCGGAGTTTGCAGTGAGCCGAGATTGCACCACTGCACTGCAGCCTGGGCGACAGAGCGAGACTTTGTCTCAAAAGAAAAAAAAGAAAAAGAAAAAGAAAAAAAAAATTACCAAGTACCAAATAGATAGGTAAGAGCATAACTTATGTAGCAAATCCAACAATTTGTTTTTTTTTTTAAAGTTCAACCTCACTAGTAGTTACAAAAAGTTATACAAATTAAGAAGTTATTTTCTTAATTACCAAATGGTATTTTTTTTTTAAATGATAGTCTCCAAGGCTGGGGAACCTACACATTGGTAGAATCATTTTGAAGGGGAATTTGGCAATCATATAAGTATAAAATTGTTAGCATCCTGTAATCCAAATACTATATTTCTAAGAATTTATCTTTTTATTTATCTTATGGAAGTAATCCTAAATAAGGATAATGATTTAAGCAGAAAAGTATAATCTTGTCACTATCTCACACGGTGAAAAACTGGAAATACCTGAAACGTTCTATGTTAGTAGCCTGGTTAAATAAACTATGGTGTATTCACTTGGTGGTCTATTTTTATGTGATCATCAAAAATAATGTGAATAAATAATATCAATGACAGTAAAATATGCTAAAAATATAACTACACAAAAAGGCTAAAAAAATTGTATAAAGATTTTGACATCAATTATCTATTTTAAAACATATTCAAAAGAGGCCAGAAGAAAAGACAAAGTACTAAGCAGTTTTTCTACTTTTTGGAATTCTCTCCAGTTTTCAAACTTACTATAAGTGTATGTTCCCTTTTAAAAACCTGCCCAAAACATCTTTTTAAAAGCACCATAATAGCAATAGAAAGAAAGAATATTACGTATCTATTTCTCACTTTAGTCATATGTATTATTCTTAATATTGTATTTTTTTAATGTGACAAATTTATATATTCTGTACCTAACATTAAAACTGTGTTCATTGATGGCCAGGCACAGTGGTTCACGCCTGTAATTCCAACACTTCAGGAGGCCGAGGCAGATGGATCACTTGAGGCCAGGAGTTCGAGATCAGCCTGGCCAACATAGTGAAACCCCATCTCTACTAAAAAGACAAAAAAAAAAAAAAAAAAAAAAAAAGCCAGCCGTGGTGGCGCATACCTGTAGTCCCAGCTACTCAGGAGGCTGAGGCAGGAGAATCGCTTGAACCCGGGAAGCAGGGGTTGCAGTGAGCCGAGATGGCACCACTGCACTCCAGTCTGGGAGACAGAGCAAGACTGACTGAGAGCAAACAAACAAAACACAACAACCCACAAAACAAAACTAAACAAAAAAAACTGTGTGCGTGGAACATTTTAAATGTTTTGCTATAATAGAAACCAAGTTAAGTTGATTTTATGTATGTGGATCTTGATGTTTTCTTTGTGGATCTTTGACCTTTGATAGAAAAGAGACTTCATATATTTGTTATAGGTCTTCAATAAATAAATGTTGGCTGGACCTTAGTGGAGGACAACTCTGAATGTGACAAAGAGGATGAAACTGTTCAATATTCTCTAAGATTTTCAAGACAGACTATTGAAGTAGCTGCTTTTATCAGTTCTCCGTGGAAACCTTTATCTTCATTTAAGATGTGATACCTCCATAGAGTTTATACCTTCCATTTGTCCATCTTTGGCATAGTATTTCCAGTTGTGGTTGCAAGGCTAGACTATGAAATGTAGTTGTTTGTTGTCTGGGTTCTTTTTTGTCAGAGGGATGAGTTTTAAGTACCTTGGCCATACTTCATAGTCTCTGAGTTTTACATCTGCTTAGAAAAGCCTTCTTAATTCCAAGACTATTTTTAAATGCAATGCTTTCTTCTAGTACATTTATGAGTGTTTTTATGTTAAAGTATTAAACCTAATTTTAATTAAATTTCATCTAAAATACGAGAGGGTTCAGCTAATTCTCTCTCAAATAAGCAGCTAGCTGTTCTAACACAATTAATTGAGTTATTCTTCTTTTCCCCCCTTTATGCTAAATTCTATATGTATTTGTTCCTATTTTTCGATATATTTCTCTCCACTATTCTGTCAGTACCAAATTCTTAATTACTGTAGCTTTCCAATACACTTTAGTTTTATGTTCATCTCTGTTTCCCCAGCATCCCCACCAAATTTTCCTGGCTTTAAAGCAAAATTAAAATGGAGGCCAGGCCTGAAAAATTCCTCAGCAAGCAAAACCAACTAAGCGTTAAAAACAGCCTTAGTCTTGCTTAAACTACAAACATAGGTGAAATTTAACTTGAATTATTTTTGGTAAAAGTTATGTCAGTCAGAACCTAAACCTCAGCCAATCATAAGCAGCCAATTAACATATGATTGTGTGACTAGGGACTTTCCAGCAAAGTAAACCAAAAAGGGTAATTTTGTAACCACAGTCAATTAAATTTTTTTATTTTGCTTCCTTATTTTCCCAATAAATGTTTTCCTCCAATGTTTCATCACAAGAACACCACACCTCTTTCAGTGTGGTGTTACCCAATTTGTGAATTTCTTCTTACTCAAAATCTTTAAAATTTTATTGTTCTTCAGATTTTTCTTTAACACAGTATTTTTACTTCTGATGAATTTTATACTCACTTTGTCAAATTTACAAAAAAAGTCTGTTGGTGTTTAGCTCTATAGAATTTATAGATTTATCTGAGGAAAAAAATGGCATGGGTCCCAAATCAAGTCCTTTTATTCATTCAAATTTTCTTTTATGTCCTTGAGTATATTTTAAACATTTTTAAAAACAATTCTCTTGGTTACAAAAACTGCTAAAATTTTTGTTGTTATTTTCATTGTTATTGTAAATGGGCATCTTTTATTATATCTTTTTAGTGATTATTGTTTGAATAAAGAAAAACTACCATTTTTGTATTAATTTTGTAACCAGTCACTCTAGCTCATAGTCTTCAAAGTTTCATTTTGTTTCCCAATTAAGTTTCTTGGATTTCCCAGGCATAAAACCATGTCATGTGCAAATACTGCTAATTTTGGCCCTTTCCTTAAAGATTTTTAACCTCATTTGTTTGTCTAATGGCACTGGCTAGTACTTACAGTATCAATTTATATCAAAGTGGTGATAATGTGCATATTTATTTCATTCTTTTATTTATGTATTTATTTGGTAGAGGTGGGGTTTTACCATATAGCCCGGGCTGGTCTCGAACTCTGTGTTCCTGGGTGACCCACTTGTCTTCGCCTCCCAAAGTGCTGAGATTACAGCATATTTATTTCATTCTTAAAGCCAATGTGAGTTCTTTTAGTGCTTTATCCTTAAACATAATTCTGACCATTAGTTAAGGAAGTATACCTCTAGCACTACATTTTTCAGATTACATATGTTAGTGTGAGAGTGCTTGAGAATGGTAGTTGAATTTTATCTATCTTTTAGGAAACTTTTGAACACTTAATTTTTATTTTTTTACCTATTTATATGACAAGTTATGTTAACAAATTTCCTAATATAGAAGCACTCTTGGGTTCTTGGAATACACACTGAATCATAACTATTATTCTTGTAATATGCTACAGGATTCCAGCTATTAGTAGTTTATCTAAGATTGACATTAAGTGAAATTGGTCTGAAGTTGTTTTTGTGTGCATGTGAACGTTCTTATATTTAAAGCTTCATACGCAGAATTTATGAGAAATCTGTAAAACAAGATAAGCAACTCAATATTAAAACAATAAAAGATATAAACAGGCAATTCTCAGGAGTTAAAATACCAATAGTTAATAAAGATATGAAAACAGATCAACCTCAATAGTAATCCAGAAAACACAAATTAAATAAGGTGTTAGCTTTTTCTCAACAAATTGGCAAAAGTAAAAATTATTGAAAAAAGTTAGTAAAGGTGTGGAGAAATGAGTTCTCTTATGTGTTGCAGGAAATGGTGGAAATATTGACTGCTATATATTTTTTAATTTTAACAAATTAAATTAATAAATAAATCTCAATGTTAAAAATGCAAAGTGTAAAGAAGCATATATATGTCCCCTCACTGCCAATTCCCTTTTTTGGGGGGAAAATGATGTTTTCAGTTTTTAATGTGTCCTTCCAAAAATATTTTAAGCCCATAAACACATTTTCATCCCCTTCCTCCTCCATCAACTTTTCTGAATTGTAATTGAAGTACAATAAACTGGACATATTTGAAACCTACAATTTGTTTGATTTTGATGTATGTTTACATATGAATATACCTTAGAAATCATCAATGAGTCCATATAATCAACATAGTCATCTCCCCGCAAATTTCCTTGTTCTCCTTGGTAATCTCTCCCTCCCTCTCATCCTTCCCGACCTACTTCCAGGGAAACTACCAATCTACTTTATGCCACTATAGATTAGTTTGCGTTTTTTGGAAGTTCATGTAAATGGGCCAAGTGTGGTGGCTCACGACTGTAATCCCAGCACTTTGGGAGGCCGAGGTGGGCAGATCACCTGAGGTCAGGAGTTCGAAACTAACCTGGCCAACATAGTGAAACCCCATCTCTACTAAAAATACAAAAATTAGCCAGGCCTAGTGGTGCACACCTGTAATCCCAGCTAAATGAGAGGCTGAGGCAGAAGAATTGCTTGAACCCGGGAGATGGAGGTTGCAGCGAGCCTAGATCACACCAATGCACTCCAACCTGGGTGACAGAGCAAGACTCTGTCTTAAAAAAAAAAAAAAGTTCATGTAGACAGAATAATACAGCATATACTTTTTGCCAGGTCTATTTCATTTTGCATAATTACTTTGTGATTCATCATGTTATTTTATGAATAGTTCATTTTTTATTGTTGAATAGTATTTCACTGTATGCGTGTACCACAATTGGTTCATATATTCACCTGTTGATAGACATTTGGATTGTTTCTATTTTGAGGCTATTACAAATAAAGTTGCTATGAGTATTTGTGTATACATCTTTTTTAAACGTATGTTTTACTTTCTTTGGGCAAATATCTAGGAGTGGTCTACTTTTAACTTTTTAAAAAATCAAACTATTTTCCAAAGTGTCTTTACCATTTTACATCATGTAGTATTTGTGTCATTGTTGGTATCATCAAGTATCATATATCCCATTGTGATCAGAAAATATATTTAATATGATGTGTACTTTTTTGAATTTGTTGAGACTTGTTTTGTGGTCTAAGATATGGTCTATTTTGGAGAATGTTTTGTGTGCTAATTAAAATAATGTGTATTCTGTGGCAGTTGGGTGAAATGTTCTGCTAATGTCAGTTAGACCTATTTGGTCTAGTGTATAGTTTAACTCTAACGCTTCTTTGTTGGCATTCTGTCTGGATGGTCTGTCCATTACTGAGAGTGGGATGTTGAAGTTCCCTACTATTATTGTATTGCAGTCTGTCTCTCCCTTTAGATCTATTAATGTTTGCTTTATATATTTGGGAGCTCCAGTGTTGGGTGGATAGATACTTATAATTGTGATGTCTTCTTGCTGAGTTATATTATATAGTGACTTTTTTTTGTCTCTTTTTACAGTCTCTGATTTGTAGTCTATAATATCTGATATAAGTATAGCTACTCCTGCTCTTACTTGGTTTCTAGTTGCATGGAATATTTTTCTCCTTTACTTTCAGTCTGTGTGTGTGTTTATCGTTGAAGTGAATTTCTTCTAGGCAGCGTGTAGTTGGGTCTTGTTTCTTTATTCATTCAGCCACTCTGACTTTTTATTGGAGAACAGAGACCTTTTAAATTGTGTTATTATTGATGCATAAGAACATATTACTGAAATTTTGTTGCTTGTTCTCGGGTTGTTTTGTAATTCCTCTTTCACTTTCTTACTGTCTTTTTTTGTGGTTAATTAATTTTCTATGATAGTATGTCTTAATTTGTTGCTTTTTATTTTTAGTGAATCTATTATAAGTTTTTGCACTGTGGTTACCATGAGGCTTACAAAAAACACATCATAGATATAATGAGACATTTTAAAGGGATGACAACTTATCTTAGATCACAAACAAAAGAATAGAAACAAACGAAAAGAAAAAGAAAATATAACCCTCTAGACTTTAACTCCACCCCCTCACATTTTGACTTTTCGTTGTCTCAATTTGCATATTTTATACTGCTTATCTCTTAACAGGTTGCTGTAGCTATTACTGGTTTTGATAGATTTGTCTATGGGGCTTCACACTAGATTCATGAGTGAACTGCACATCGCAATTACAGTATTAGTGTATTTTGGGTTTGTCCATGTACTTAGTTTTAACAGTGGGTTTTGTACCTTCAAATGACTTCTTTCTGCACATTTGTGGAGTTTTTTTTTTTTCCCTACTCTTTAGCATTTCTTGTAAGATGGGTCTGGTGATGATAAATTTTCTCTGCTTCTGTTTGTCTGGGAATGACTTTCTCCTTTATTTGAAGGATAACTTTGCTAGTTACAGTATTCTAACATGGTAGTTTTTATCTTTTAGCATTTTGAAAATATCATCCCACTCCTTGCTGGTCTGTATGGTTTCCATTGAGAAGTCTATTGCCAGATGAATTGAGTTTCTTGCTATGTTACTTGCTTCTTTTCTCTTGCTGCTTTTAGGATTCTTTCTTTGTGCTTGACCTTTGGGAGTTTATTATATGCCTTGGGGTAGTCTTATTTGAGTTTAATCTGTTTGGTGTTCTTTGTCCTTCCTGTACCTGGATATTTATACTTTTCTCAAGTTTTGGGAAGTTTTCTGTAGTTATTTCTTTTTTAAAAAACAAACTTTAAAACTTTTATTACATTCTTTTTTTGAGACCAGGTTTTACTCTGTCACCCAGGCTAGAGTGCAGTGGAACAATCTTGGCTCACTGCAACTCTCACCTCCCAGGCTCAAGTGATCCCCCCACCTCAGTCCCACCAAGTAGGTGGGATGCCTGAATAATTTTTGTATTTTTTTATAAAGAAGGGATTTCGTCATGTTGCCCAGACTGATCTGGAACTTCTGAGCTCAAGCGATCCATCCTCTTCAGCCTCCCAAAGTGCTGGGATTATGGGCATGAGCCACTATGCCCAGCTATTTCTTTAAACAAGCTTTATACCCTTTGCTTTTTGCTCAACCCCCTCCTGAACATCAATAATTTATAGATTTGATCTTTTGAGGTAATTTTCTACATCATGTACGTTCCCTTCACCACCACCCCACATCTCTCCTGCTGCCACAGAGTTGGCTTGCATTTACACCAGGGACGGCAGGGCAGATGGAGGAGCATGGACAGGCACATTCCTTCCATCTTTTCCTGGCAGTGTCTATGATTTCTCACTCTACTCATTGGGGCTGCAAGGTCAGAGTGAAATCTTGAGGCATATTGCCCTTTGATGTGTGGCAGCCATTGCTGCATTCAACATAAGATATCTCATGTGTGGAAGATGAGACTACTCACCAGACACAGAGGCACAGGACTCCTATCAATGACTTGCTGTCTCTTAACAAAAAGTTGCCATCCCCACCTTTCTTGAGCAGCAAGGTCTCACAGTCTTGCTTGGTCAGAGGGCTGTGGTAATGAGGCAGATCCATGGAGAACCCTGTCTGATCTTAAGCTAATTTGACAGCAGTAAAACCAGCCCCAATATTTTAATTATACATTCTAAGTGGAGGATATTCTAAGGAAAAGTAGATTTGCAAAGAAATTCTATACTCATTCAGTGTTTATTGTTGCTATAAATAATTTTGATACTATTATTTAAAAACTATATATTTTTTCTAAGTTAAAATGAACATGCTTTTACATCAGTGCTGTCAAAAAATAGACTCTCTCGTAAGAAAAAAAGATACATGTAAAACAAATAATCTAAATAAAAATTAGGAAAATACATGCAAACTTTTTTTCTATTTTTTAAAATATGTATTTTCTAGTTCTTTTCTCTAAAAAGACCTGGAAGCAATGCAACCCACTATTAGTATGTACGCTTAGAGATAAAATTTAATCAGGGGTCTTTTGAGAAATGGCTGATCTCATGTCTATAGCAGATAATGAAGAAGATAAGCCTGGGATACTTTCTTGTTCAAGAATTCACAGAAATTTTGAAATCTGAATTCAAAGAAATTTTAAAATATTAATGCAGGCATGTCGAAAGAAGATAGGGACCAACATAAAGTTGGGAGAGGGTTCTCATATTGGCCACAAGTGAGAAAATTTAAGCACCAGAATAAAGATGATTGCAGTTGATTGAAATAGTTGATTGAGTTTGTAAATTCATGAGAAAAGGAAAGAGTGAAGGACAGACCTCGCTCCAAAAACAAAAAGGAAAAAAAGAAAAGAGGGGAGAAAAGAGTACTGAATTCTCTATACTAGAAGATACTTATGAGGTTCAATAACAAAACATAGCATAAGGATTTTGTTTGGATCCTGATTAAAACAAAACCAACTGCGACATGTTTTTTGCCATCAGAGGAACTTTGAATATGGACCGAGTATTTTATAATACAAACACATATTGAAATATGTAGGGATGATAGCATAGTATATAGGATTTTTTTTCAACACTTGAACAAGAAGAAAGAAAGAAAAGTATAGATAAAATAAGAGTGGCGGCCAGGCGCTGTGGCTCAGGCCTGTAATCCCAGCACTTTGGGAGGCCGAGGGGGGCAGATCACCTGAGGTCGGGAATTCAAAACCAGCCTGACCAACATGGAGAAAACCCATCTCTAATGAAAATACAAAAATTAGCTGGGCGTGGTGGCGCATGCCTGTAATCCCAGCTACTCGTGAGGCTGAGGCAGGAGAATTGCTTGAACCAGGGAAGCAGAGGTTGTGGTGAGCAGAGATCAAGCCACTGCACTCCAGCCTGGGCTACAAGAGTGAAACTCTGTCTCAAAAAAACAAATAATAATAATAAAATAAGAGTGGCAAAAATAGTAATAAATATTGAATTTGGGTGGTAGATATTTTGAGAGTTCATTTACAATTATCTCAACTAATGCTTGGCTGAAAAATTTTAAAAACCGTCCTATGTTAGACCAATTCTCTTGTATTATTAGCAGTTGAGAATGGCTTTCCACTTTACTAGAATACCCTTAACTTCTCACATTGTGGAAAGTAAGAATGAGATAGGCAAATTTGCAGATAGTCTTACTACCCTAACTAGAGTCCCTTCTCCCAGGAAGTTTGAACTGGGAGAAAAGGAAGAAATGAAGAGAGGGAGAGAGAATGGTGATAAGTCTCTAGATATGGCTAGCCCTATAATAGCTGTGTACTGGTGACCATATTCTACCAGTAGGCAGATGGAGAGAGAGCTAATCCAGAAAGAGAAAAGTAAATTAGACACATTAAGAACAGAGTCAAGAGACAGTCCTAGTTGGTGTCCCCTTGGTTTTCATTTCCTAGATTAAGTGCTTTTTGAGTTCTGGCTACATGCTTGCCCTTGGGCTCTTTATTCTTGTGGTTATCCACCCCTTAACCAGATCATAAGATAGTCTGCATTGGTGTTTGTTACATGATGCCAGTGGTATTTTATGATTCCAGCCCTATGTAATAAAGTCTATTGCCAATCCAAAGAAGTATTGGGTCAAGCTCATCAATGCCAACAGTGCTGGAGGAATTTTGTTGCTGAGAAATTGAATTGTATTACACCTGTTTTCTTAAAAAGTGCATTGTTGGGACAGATCATGTAGTACCTTCCACTTAATTCCTATTACTTATTTGGAGGTAGCGGCACATGGTGGTTTTATACTTTTCATGTAACTTTGTAAAACATTCAGGGTGTATTTTATGTTAAGGGTAAGACAGGGATTTAAATAGAAAAAATAGCCAATTATTATTATTATTATTATTATTATTATTATTGAGACAGAGTCTTGCTTTGTTGCCCAGGCTGCTCACTGCAACCTCTGCCTCCCGGGTTCAAGTGATTCTCCTGTCTCAGCCTCCTGAGTATGGATTACAGGCATATGCCACCATGCCTGGATAATTTGTGTATTTTTAGTAGAGATGGGGTTTTACCATGTTGGCCAGGCTGGTCCCGAACTCACAGCCTCAAGTGATCCACCTGCCTAAGCCTCCCAAAGAGCTGGGATTACAGGGGTGAGCCACCATGCCCGGCCAAAACTAGCCAATTATATCAGAACCATTTCGTAAGTGTACTAGGTTCTTCTACAGTGGAATCTCAATATTTCTGAACAAATGAGGACTATAAGGACTGAAGCTGAGGCAAGTGTCTAGGCCAATTAAAAGAAAATAACACATTGTATATATGTATCAAAATATCACATTGTACCCCATAACTACAAACAAATATTGTGTCCATTTAAAAAACTGAGTGAAATATACAGAGATTTCCCATATACTCTCTGCTACACACACACACACACACACACACACACACACACACACACACAGGAAGAAGGAGAGAAAGAAAAAACAAAAGAAAAAAAGCAGGGAAGCAAGCAAGAAAGAACGAGAGAAAGTGATATGGTTAGGCTTTGTGCCCCTACCCAAATCTCATCTACCTCATCTAGAATTGTAATCCCCACGTATTGAAGGAGAAACCTTGTAGGAGGTGATTGGATCATGGGAGTGGTTCTTCTATGCTGTTCTTGTGATAGTAAGTTCTCACGAGATCTGATGGTTTTATAACCATTTCCCCTGCTTGCACTTCTCTCCCAGGCTACCATGTGAAGAAGGTCCTTGCTTCCCCTTTGTCTTCCACCATGACTGTAAGTTTCCTGAGGCTGCTCCAGCCATGTGGAACTGTGAGTCAAACTTCTTTCCTTTATAAATTACCCAGTCTTGGGAAGTAATTTATAGCAGTGTGAGAATGGAGAAAGAAACAAGGAAAGAGAGAGAGAGAGAAGGAAGGAAGGAAGGAAGGAAGGAAGGAAGGAAGGAAGGAAGGAAGGAAGGTGATTAGCAAATGTGATCATGTGATCAACATGGAGCACAAAGAGCATTTAATCTGTTAGCTATTCACACTGCAGAACAGGACTTATCGTTCTCTTTCACCTTCCTTTTAACTCCTCGCAATCTTCAAGGCAAACCAGGTCAGTCGGGCCACCATGAAACCTCTTGCTCAGCTTCTCCTCTTTCTCCTCCAGTTCCAGAAAGGTGAGTGAGTCAGGGGCTCCTTCTCTGACCTCCCAGGGGGTAGGAAGTCTACACAGGCACAGCCCAGCCAGATCTTTTCAGAACTGAGACCTCATATTAGGGAGATTGGGGGTCAAGCAGATGGAAGATGTTGAGAGACTCTAGGACATGGGAAAGACTGACTAGGAAGTGAATGAGGGCAAGGAGGAAAAGGAAAAGAGAAAAATCTAAGTTACATGGAATAATGACATTGTGAATGTCAGAGTTGGAAGGATTCTGAAAGACTCTGCATTTTATCTCTCTTGTTTTAAAAAAGAAGAGAAAAGGACTGTAGGAATCAACAGGCTTTCCCAAAGCTGCACATCTCAATAGAGGCAGGATCAGGACTAACAAGCAGGACTAAGTCCTGTCTGTCATCTGAGATCTTTATATCACATACCGTTGAGACACCAGAATTGCAGTGACAGTGAAACTCCAGTTCTGTGGGGCAAAAACATTTCAGAAAATAGGAAGTTGTGAAAGTTGAAATGTCTAGCTGAAAAAAAAGAGGGACCAGGCAGGGCAGGGCTGGCCTCAGTGGTCTTCCCCAGTGGTCTCCTTTCTGGTCTTCCAGGGCCAATAGCTTTCAGGGGAACACAACCCCAGAGACAGGGTCTAGTGATCCTAGCTGGAAGGGTCCCTGGAGTGATCCCTGGTGATCCCAGCAGGAAGGAGAGTTTAAGCATTGCCCACTTTGAGCTCCAACCACAACACCACTGCTAATACCTATTTATGTCCAACATTCTTGTGGGCCCCAACATACAGGAGCTATAACTGACTGGGAGACTTGTGGGGCGGAACAATTGTCAGGGACATTTTGTAGCGTTTTCCTTCTGTGTTTACAGGGAATCTAGCTTCACAAAGCAGCTCAACCCCATTGATGGTGAATGGGGTTCTGGGGGAGTCAGTAACTCTTCCCCTGGAGTTTCCTGCAGGAGAGAGGATCCAGTCCATCACTTGGCTTTGCAGTGGGACATCTTTCGCCTTCATAGGGTACACAAATCTACGTGACTCATCCGAAATGGTAAAAGCGACTGAACCTCACCCAGTCCTACTCCCCGCAACTCAGCAACCTGGAGATGGAAGACACAGGCTCTTACAGGGCCCTGATAGCCACAGAGACCTCTGCAAAGCTATCCAGTTACACTCTGAGGATATTCAGTGAGTAAGGGCATAGAGGACCAGCTCCCTACTGGTAAGGGTGAGTGGGCTACCCACTAAGCCTGGGGGGCTGTATGACCCTTGGTAAAGGCAGTCTCCCAGTTTCACTCTTTTTGTCAGTCCGGAACCTTTCCTAGGTAGATTCATTATTTCTTTTCTCTCCTTATTCTTTTTCGTCCTTCTTCAGTTTGGTGGCCGCTGGCTGTGGCTGTGGCTGTGTCTGTTTGAAAAACGTACAACTTACCCCTTCCTTCATGCAGTCACTCAGGAGTTGGAAATGAAAAAGTCAGAGATTTTTGCGTTGAAGGGGTCTGGATTTCTTGCTGGGTTCTTACTCCTTGATGATCTGAGTCTTCTCTTTCTAGGGTGGCCTGGAAAGGTCCTTAATTGCTATTAGTGTCTTTTAAAATTATGGTTTCAAAGCAGAGCGGCTGCCAAGGCCTCAAATTAGAGTGGATTCTACCATCTCTGAGAATGGGATCTGTAATGCCATCTTGAGGTGTTCTGTGGAGGAAGGAGGAGAGACCATCACATATGAGTGGACATCAGTGGGATCAGGGGCTGCTGTGTCCCACGTGGCGTCAGTCCTCAATGGCTCCTGGAGTCTTCATGACCTGGATTGGATCTATACTTCACAGCTCTGAATCCTGTTAGCTACAGCAACTCTACTCCCATCCTTGCTGTGCAGCTTTGTGCAGGTAACAGGCCCCTTCTGGTCTCTCTAGCACCCCTATGAAATGTTGTAAGGTGAGGACACAGCAGCCCTTGTCACCTGCCAACAACCCTCATTCCACTTACACATATGTGCTCTGTCCTCTCTCATTCTACTTTCTCTCTTTCAGGTTCCAAAGCAACTGAAGCCACCTATCACTGAGTGAAATGGATTTTCCTGGGGAAGGGTCTTCTCCTTGTGTTCCTTGGGGTCCTAGGAATTTGGCTTATCCAGGCGCAGGTGCTCAGCAAACCCTTGAGGCCTAACTCAGGGTGATAAGAGGACACCAGTACCCCAAGAGAGCCAGGCTGTGCCCAACTGAGGCCATTACTTTTCTGTGGCTCAATTAAATTACATCTGTTGACCCATACTCTTTTCAAGGTGAAGTACTATGGATTGTCAAAGGCCATTGGGATAAAATCTTTTATTTTGTGATGTCTGAGCCCATGTACATGCTCATTTTTTTTAAAAAAGAAGAAGTTTGGTCAAGAAGAGATAAAATAACTGCATGAATACCATATGTTATCTCTTCTAAGCATATTTTTTTCTCCACAATTTAAGGTTTCTGAAATCAAGGTAAGTTATAATATAAATGTATACAGCTAAAAGGAATAGGGTGTTTTTCTCCTGAAGTATCATTATTAAAATGATCTGCTTTTAAAAATTCAGTGGTGTCTTCTGTTGATGGAAATACAAATTAGTACACTGTTACTGAAAAACAGTATGAAGATTCCTAAAAGAATTAAAAATAAAACTACCATTTGATCCAGCAATCCTATTACTGGGCATATATCCAAAGAAAATTACATGTGGAAGAGGTATCTGCACTCCTATGTTCATTGCAGCATTATTCACGATAGCCAAGATATGGAAGCAACCTAAGTGTCCATCAGTGGATGAATGGATAAAGAACAACACGTGGTATATATACACAACGGAACACTATTCAGCTTTTATTTATTTATTGAGATGGAGTCTCACTCTGTTGCCCAGACTGGAGTGCAGTGGTGTGATCTCAGCTCACAGCAACTTTGTCTCCCAGGTTCAAGCAATTCTCCTGCCTCAGCCTCCCGAGTAGCTGGGATTATAGGCACGTGCCACCACGCCCAGCTAATTCTTGTATTTTTAGTGGAGATGGGGTTTTACCATGTTGGCCAGGCTTGTCCTGGCTCCCGACCTCGGATGATCTGCCTGCCTCGGTCTCCCAAAGTGCTGGTATTACAGGTGTGAGCCACTGCACCCGGCCAGCTTTTAAAAAGAAGAAAATCTGTCATTTGCAATGGCATAGGTAGACCTGGAAGACATTATGTTAAGTGAAATAAATCAGGCACAGAAAGATAAATACTACATAAACTCACTCACATGTGGAATCTAAAATAGTTGAACTAATAGAAGTAGAGAGCAGAATAGTGGTTACCAGGAGCTGGGGTAGTTGGGTATGACGTTGGGGACATGTTAGTCAAAGGATACACAATTTCAGTTAGGAAGAAGCTCAAAAAATCTATTGTACCATATGGTCACTATAGGTTAATAATATATTTTAACTTGAAATTTAAAATATCTTAAGAAAAATACCAATCTGTTCAATATTTATTAGAACTAGACAGTTGAGACTATTTTGTGAAATAACATTTAACTGCTTTGAAAAGGCAATAAGTAGCCCCAATAGATGCAAAAATATTCAGAATTTGCTAATCCTACCCTAGCATTAGGAAATTCATCAAAATTAAAATTTTCATCATAAATATCAAGTGAAGGCCAGGTGTAGCAGCTCATGCCTATAATCCCAGCATTTTGGGAGGCCGAGGCAGGCGGATCACCTGAGGTTGGGAGTTTGAGACCAGCCTGGCCAACATGGCGAAACTCCATCACTACTAAAAATACAAAAATTGGCCGGGCGTGGTGGTGCACACCTATGATCCCAGCTACTTGGGAGGCTGAGGCACAAGAATCGCTTGAGCCTGGGAGACAGAGTTTGCAGTGAGCTGATATTGTGTCACTGCACTGCAGCCTGGGCGACAAAGTGAGATTCCATTTCAAAAAAAAAAAAAAAGAAAAAGAAAGAAAAGAAAAGAAATATCAAGTCAATATAGTCAATGTTAACAATTTTTTTTTTAAGTTTATTGTAAAGAGATCTGTAGGTAGGAAGCAGGATGAAGTACTTTAATACTTTCTCACTAGCTGGTGAAGGTGGGCTACGTGTACAACTGAAGTTAAATAATATTCTGGGTGGACTGGCTCACACCTGTAATCCCAGCACTTTGGGAGGCCAAGGCAAGTGCATCACTTGACCTCAAGAGTTTGAGACCAGTGTGGGGAACATGGTGAAACCTTGTCTCTACAAAAAAATACAAAAATTAGCTGGTTGTGGTGGTATGCACCCGTAGTCCCGGCTACTTGGGAGGCTCACTTAAGCCCAAGAGGTCGAAGCTGCAGTAAGCTGTGATCATACCAGTGCACTCCAGCCTGGGTTTCAGAGTAAGACCCTATCTCAAAAAAATAATAATAATAAATAATAAAGTACATGAAATCACAGAGAGTAGTTATCACAATGGTGGAATATATTGTGTAAAAATAATCTAACAAATATAATTTCCTATAACAAATATTGTGCATGAATAGCCTTGAGATTAAGGAGACATAATACCATCACATACAGATATCTCAGGGAAACTTCTGGTAACCAAAATTTGCCAAAACACATTTCCTTCATAACAAAATAATAGTATGTATAAATGTGATAATAAAGGATTTAACCCTCATTTGCTTAATGTTTACATTCTTACTGCCTCCAAGGGGATGATCTTTTAAGTACGTCCCCATGTTCTTCCTTATATAACAAGATATAATGACCAACTCAGTGCTTTGTCAATCTCAAAACACAATAACAAGACTTTTCCTAATTTTTCTAGGTTCCTTGTTAAATTACGTTTTTTGACTCTGGCTTTTGTTACAAAACTGAATTAGGAAATATAGGGCTCCTAATTTTGTTTCCCCTATAGCCTGAGGATGTTTTGCCATGTATTAATCACTGCAGATTTGAAAACATGACTTTTTTTCTTTTTTTTTAATTATACTTCAAGTTCTAGGGTACATGTGCACAACGTGCAGGTTCGTTACATATGTATACATGTGCCAGAAAGCATAACTTTTAGGCAACCGTATTATTAGGCAAATTGCTCACCATTAAACTTTCATTGTAATTTTCTCTGTAAATTTTCAGTCTTCTCAACAAATGATGCTTGATCAATTGGATATCAATATGTCAAAAAAAATTTTGATCAATTTCCTATACCATATTGTAAAATTGACTTAAAACAGATCATAAGCATAAATGTAAAATCAGAAAGCATAAGACCTCTAGAGAAAAACAGGAAAAATTATTTGTGATCTTGGGTTAGGCAAGAATTTTACGGATAATAACAAAAGCACAATTCATAAAAGAAAAATTTGAGCCTCTGTTTTTTTTTCTGTTTTGTTTTTTTTTGAGATGGAGTCTTGCTCTGTTGCCCAGGCTGGAGTGCAGTGACACGATCTCAGCTCATTGCAAGCTCCGCCTCCTGGGTTCACGCCATTCTCCTGCCGCAGCCTACCGAGTACCTGGGACTACAGGTGCCTGCCACCATGCCTGGCTAATTTTTTGTATTTTTAATAGAGACAGGGTTTCACCATGTTAGCCAGAATGGTCTTGATCTCCTGACCTCGTGATCCGCCTGCCTCGGCCTCCCAAAGTGCTGGGATTACAGGCATGAGCCACTGTACCCGGCCAAGCTTCTGCTTGTTGAAAGAGAATGAAAAGACAAACACAGACTAGGAGGAAATACTTACAAATCCTATCTGATAAAGTACTTGTATCCAGATTATATAAAGAACACCCAAACTCAATTTTAAAAAGACAACCAATTAAAAAGTGGGCAAAATATTTGAATAGGGATGTCAGAGAAGTGGTTTTCATGTGCATTTCCCTAATGACTAATGTGGTTGAACAACTTTTCATGTGCTGGCAAATAAGCACATGAAATGCACATGAAAACCAGATGAGACACCACTCCATACATATGAGAATGTCTAAAATTAGGCTGAGCAGACCAACTATTTGGTGATGGTGTGGAGGAACTGGAGCACTCATATACTGCTGGTGGAAATACAAAATGGTACATTTGCTTTGAAAAACATTTTAGATATTTCTTAAAAAGTAATACATATAACATGATTTAGCCATTCCACTTGTAGGTATGAAAAGAGAACTGAAAACATATGCCTATACAAAGAGTTATCTGGAAATATTCACAGTGCTTTTTTTTTGTAATAGCCTCAAACTGGAAACCACTTAAATGCCCATCAACAGGTGAATAATTAAACTTGGCACATTCATCTGATGGAATACTACTCATAAACTAAAAGGAAAAAACTACAGATATATGCAAAAACATAGATATACCTCAAAACAATTATTCTGAGTGAAATAAACCAGACAAAAATGAACATGAATTTAATGATTTTATTTATTTATTTATTTTTTCTTTTTGAGATGGAGTCTCACTCTGTCGCCCAGGCTGGAGTGCAGTGGCTCAATAGGCTCACTGCAAGCTCTGCCTCCTGGGTTCACGCCATTCTCCCGCCCTAGCCTCCAGAGTAACTGGAACTACAGGTGCCCACCACAAACGCCCGGCTAATTTTGTGTGTGTGTGTGTATTTTTAGTAGAGACGGGATTTCACCATGTTAGCCAGGATGGTCTCGATCTCCTGATCTCATGATCCGCCCACCTTGGCCTCCCAAAGTGCTGGGATTACAGGCGTGAGCCACCGTGCCCTGCCTTAATGATTTAATTTATATATTTCAAAAATGCAAACTAATCTGTCACGATAGAAAGCAGATTACTGGTTGTCTGGGAATGAGAGGGATGAGAGTGGGAAAGAGGAAAGTTTCCACTAGGGCATAGGGAAGCTTAGGAGTGATGGGCATGTTTAGATTCTCATTCCTGATGATGGTTTCACAGGTGAAAACATGTGAAAACTTAATCATTGTACACTTTCCACAGGTGTAGCCTACAACATGTCAGTTGTACCCCAATACAGCTGTAAAGGAATGGAAAGAGCATCAGCGACCCACAGAGAAATCTCAAGGAGTCTAATATGTGTATTTGGAGTCCCCTAAGGTGAAGAGAATGGAAAGACATAAAACAATATTTGAAGAAATAATGACCAAAATTTTCCTAATTTGATGAAAACTGTAAATCTACAGGTCCAAGAAGCCCAATGAAACTCAAGCCAGATACATAAACACACACATACACACACACACACACACACACACAAAGACACACACTAAGGCATGCCATCACCTGTAAGACTGCACAAAGTAGCCATAAAAATTTTATAAGAATACATGTCTGTAATCTCAACAGTTTGGGAGGTGGAGGTAGGTGGATTGTTTGAGCCCAGGAGTTGGAGAACAGCCGGGGAAACATGGCAAAACCCCGTCCCCGTCTCTATAAAAACATTTTTTAAAAAATTAGCTGAGCATGGTAACACATGCCTGTAGTCCCAGCTACTAGAGAGGCTGAGGTGGAAGGTTCACCTGAGCCCAGGAGGTCGAGGCTGTAGTGAGCCATGAATTGTGCCATTGCACTCCAGGGCAACAGAGCAAGACCCTGCTTCAAAAAACCCCCACAATGTATACAAACACTTACAAATAAACCGATATGTAAGGTGTATGTGGAGGAAGAGATGAGAATGGGAGTGGAAAAGATGAATAAATAGAATGAAAAAGAGGCCTTTGGTGGATCAATGAAGATAATGTGCCACAGAAGGTGTATAATGAATTAACTTGACCCTCCGTGGCTGAGGCCACAATATCGCCATAAGCAGGAATTTGGAGTAAAAATTCAAACAGAAGAAATATTATGAAATAGCTAATGCTTTGATAGCGATTACAATGTGTAAGGAAGTGTTATAAGTGGTTTGCACATATTAACTCACTGCATGTACACAATGCTACAATGTAGGAGTTCTTATTACCATCAACCCTGTGTTTGATTTTTTGTTTGTTTGTTTTTGTTTTTTTGAGATGGAGTCTCGCTCTGTCACCCAGGCTGGAGTACAGTGGCGCAATCTCAGCTCACTGCAACCTCCGCCTCCCGGATTCAAGCAATTCTCCTGCCTCAGCCTCCTGAGTAGCTGGGATTACAGGCATGCGCCACCACCCCCAGCTAATTTTTGTATTTTTAGTGGAGATGGGAGTTTCACCATGTTGGTCAGGCTAGTCTCAAACTCCTGACCTGGTGATCGGCCTGCCTTGGCCTCCTAAAGTTCTGAGATTACGGGTGTGAGCCACCATGCCTGGCACATCATCCCCGTTTTAAAGATAAGGACACTAGGCACCAACAGAGTAAATAATTTCCCCAAGATGCACAATTAATAAATGGTAGAACCAGGATTTGGTCCAGATGGATTAGATCCAGATGAACTGTCCCTAGAGTCTGATTTCCTCAACTACTACACAATATAGGTTTGCAAGAATTTCCAGGAATAAAAAAAGAAGGGATTTTAAGCCAATTTTATCCAAGTCTTTAATGATAAGGTAACTCAACAAGTAGAAGGAATTAGGAACATATCAAGAAACTGGCACATGTGTATCATATGTGTGTAGAGCACTGTTTTCTTGAGTGCAGCAAATATCAAGATAAAAAGGCTACAGTTGAAAGGGCACACACCCGGGAGGTGAAGGTTGCAGTAAGCCATGATCGCACCACTGCACTCCAACCTGGGTGACAGACTCTCTCTCAAAAAAAAAAAAGTCGCCAAAAAAATCTCATAATAAAGAAGAGGGTACAGACTAAGCTGTCTCATGAAAGGGGTGGGGATAGGGTTGGTATCAGGAAGGGATCACAGGTACAAAATACTACATCTAGTTTGAGAGAGTAGCAAATACTTTGCAAGGGAGGCATTTGAGATTGATATTGAAAGATGGAAGGTGACCGAGTAGGTCAGAGGAGGATTCTAGATAATAGGATAATATAATTACCATTTATTGAGTGTCTCTTATGTTCCAGGTACTGTATATCACTGAATACCCCTAACAACTGTAGGGAGTAGGCATGGTTACCCCCATTATTCAGATGAAGAAGCAAGCCATTAATATTATTTTCCCTGATCTTGTTGTGTCTCTGAATGTTACCACTATCCAAGCAATCTTCCAAAATAGAAAACTGGAGATTATTAAAATTTCTTCTCATTCATCCCTATAGCCAATGACTAAATGATGTTCATTACCTAAATAGTCTTATATCCATTCCTTCTCACCCATCCCTATAGTATAGTTTGTTTAATTTTATTTATTTATTTATTTATTTATTTATTTATTTATTTATTTATTTTGAGATGGAATCTCTCTCTGTTGCCCAGGCTGGAATGCAGTGGCATGATCTTGGCTCACTGCAACCTCCGCCTCCTAGGTTCAAGCGATTCTCCTGCCTCAGCCTCCTAAGTAGCTGGGATTATAGGCATACACCACCACACCTAGTTAATTTTTGTATTTTTAGTAGAGGTGGGGTTTTACCACGTTGGCCAGGCTGGTCTTGAACTTCTGACCTCAAATGATTCACCCACCTCAGCCTCCCAAAGTGTTGGGATTACAGGTGTGAGTCACTACACCTGGCCCCTATGGTATAGTTTAAATGCATGGTCTCCTCATGTTTTCTG
This sequence comes from Rhinopithecus roxellana, assembly GCF_007565055.1. Lineage (NCBI taxonomy): Eukaryota > Metazoa > Chordata > Mammalia > Primates > Cercopithecidae > Rhinopithecus > Rhinopithecus roxellana. The sequence continues at coordinate 54,082,240 of NC_044556.1, read as the reverse complement.
AATGATTCAATCATCTTTTGGCTAAGCCCTATCTCTAGTTTTATCTGCTCCCAATTCACCAGAATGATCTTTGTGAAATAAAAACTGGTATCTATTTCCTTCCTGGGATGTATGAGTTAGGGTTGTTTATGTTTCACATAATAGAACCCTTATCTCAAATCTATTCAGTAAGGAAACTCAACCAGAAAACTTCTTGGCTCATGTTATGGGAAGTTCAGAGAGAAGGCAGTGTTTGCTTAATCTAGGCTGCAGCACCATTTCCTTACAATTCTGTCATGTCAGCCTCTCCACTATCAGTTTCGTTCTTCAGGCTAGTTGAAAGGTATCCACAGTAGTTTTGACACTCACATTTATAGTATGATGTCCAGTGAGAGAGAAAAACTGCCCTTTCTTGTGTTTCAGTCTTGGGAGTGAAAAAACTTTATCTGGAAGCTGTCAGAAAACTTGAATTGTATTACCTCATATTTCACCATATGTACAATTTCTGACCCTGTCTCTCTGGTTAAGGGAATGCCCTCCAGGAATTGGTTCAGGTCTGAGATCCTGAGCCAATCACTGACAAGGAGCATGGGATTATTAAAGTAGCTTAGAGTATTCAGAATACACTCCCAGAGCTGGGGGTTCAATCTTCCATACCACTTGGATGTTACACAATAGAAGTGTGTAAAACTGATGTTGAGTAGAAAATCATGGGGTCGCTACATGGATAAGAGCCAAACTCTTTTGGCCAACTGACAAAGCCCTTTGAGTTTTCTCCTCTGCTTACCCCTCAGGACTCATTCCCTGCCATTCTTCTTTGCACACTTAAAATTGAGCCATATTGAACTACCTGTACTTCCTGAAAAAGAACATGGTTTTCCAGATGACCATACTTTTCATTTATCTAGATCTACATTTGCATCTTTGCATACTTTCTACTTCCTGGAATGCCAGCCCCCTTTGACTAACTGATAAACACATCCTTCAACATCAAACTCAAGTGTCCTCTCCTATATGAAGCCTTCCTCGATCTCTTGGACAAGTTTAACCAATGAGTCCTTTGTGCCATTGGTTACCCAGTTCACACTTCAAATATCTTTTTTTTTTTTTTTTTTTTTTTTGAGACAGGGTCTTCTTACTCTGTCATCTGGGCTGGAGTGCAGTGGCACTGTCATGGCTCACTGAGGTGGGTGATCCTCCCACCTCAGCCTCCTAAGTAACTGGGATTATAGGCACACACCACCATGCCCAGCTAATTTTTTAGTTTTGTAAAGATGAATTTTCGCTACGTTACCTAGGCTGGTCTCAAATTCCTGGACCCAAGCTATCTGCCTGCCTCAGTTTCCCAGTGTTGAAATTATAGGTGTGAGCCACAGTGCCTGGCCCACACTTCAAATATTATAGTTATCTCACTGATGTGCAGTTATTTGTTTTTGTTTTGGTCTCCTCAACTAGATTGCAAGCTTTTTAAGGACAGGTACTATATCTTCTGTCGTTTTCTACTGCCTAATAGAGTTTCTAGCACATTCCAAATACTCATAAATATCTCTTGAATGAATGAAGCATGCCCTCAGCACCATTGTTTCCCCTCCTCCTTTAGGTTCCCCTTGCTTAGTCTCACCAGCCCTGGCCAGTCTCCCCACTGCTCCTTTGTTGGTGCCCAGATCTTGTCATTATCACGCTTAGGTATAAGATAAGACCTATATTGGGTCTTACACCTAGGAGCTGTTATCTCTTTAGTAAGTTAACTCACCAGGTGAACAAATACACTTATATGTGGTAATACTAAAAAGCTGGAAGACCCCCTCCCAGATTTGTGCTTGTTATTTCTTTCACCACATCCCTCAGTGATATGCCTCTGTCTCTTTGTCTGCCCTCTGAGTGTCTCTGATAGGCATGAGAACAGGCTGCAAGACAGATTTAGGTCCCTCCGATATCTGGATTACTGGAATAGCCTCCCATTGTCTCTCTGCTTATGGTTTTGCTCTTTTCCCATCTATTCTCAACATACCCATCAAAGCGATCTTTTAACAGTTTAGTCAGGCAGGGTGCAGTGGTTCACGCCTGTCATCCCAGCACTTTGGGAGGCCAAAGTAGGAAGAACATTTGAGCCCAGGAGTTCAAGACCAACCTGGGAAATATGATGAAATCATTTATACAAAAAATACAGAAATCATCTGGGAATGGTTGTGCACACCTTTACTCCCAGCTACTTGGGAGGCTGAGGTAGCAGGATCGCTTGAGCTCTGGAGGTGGATGCTGCAGTAAACTGAGATCACAGCACTGCACTTCAGCCTGGGTGGCAGAGACCCTTTCTAAAAAAAAAAGGTAGGGGGTTTAATCAGATCTTGTTTTTCCTTTGCTCAAACCCTGCAAATCATTTCCCCTTTCACTTATAGTAAAAGTCAAAAGCTCTACTAGGCTACGAAGCCCTGATGAGCTGTTCCACTGCCCCGCTCCTCTCTGGCCTCATCTCCTACCCTGCCTCTTGCTCACTCAGCCTCAGCCACCCTGGCTGCCCAGTCCCTCTTAAGCACACTTGGCGTGCCTCAGAAACAAAACTTTCACACCTGCTGTTCTTGCTGCAGGATGGCTTCTTCTGTGGATTCACATAGCCAATTCTCTCACCTCCTTCAAGTCTTTGTTTAACTGCTGTCATCTCAATGAGGCCCGCCTAGACCATTCCTCTGAAAATTGTAGCTCCCCTCACCCCACCTTCAGGCACTCTTGGTTTCCCTTACTCTGCTTTTTAAAATTAAAACATAATGTTTTATTATTGCACTTACAACTTTTGTACATACTATATAATTTACTAACCTATTAAGAGTATTGTTATTGTCTGACTTCTGTGGGTAGAATGTAAGCAGAACGAAGTCAAGGACCTTAATTTTGTTCACTGATGTATCTCAAGTTCCTGGAACAGTGTCTGTTCTTTTTTTTTTTTTTTTTTAAGGATTGCAAAAATTTATTAAAATTGGAGACACTGTTTTAATCTTCTTGTGCCATGAGACTCCAACAGGCTGTCTACAAAGACCATTGGGAGGCCGAGGATCACTTGAGCCCAGAAGTCTGACACTGTAGTAAGCCTCAAAGGGCCACTGCACTCCAGCGTGGGTGAGGCAAGACCCTTTCAAGCGGTAAGCTGCATGCTTGCTTGCTGTGGTCATTAAAAACCCTAGTTTAGGATAACAGGTCTGCCTGCATTTCTTCAAGCATGAAGTCTGAGTCCTTTGCTTCTTTAAAGAACAGTGTCTGTTCTATGGAATCACCAAAACTACCTATGAAATGAATGAATGAATGAATGATGACAGCTTTAAATTATGAATTTATGAATAAATGTTCATTATGAAATGAATGAATTAATTCATTTCATAATGAATGAATGAATTATGACAGCTTTAAATATGCAGGTGGTTCTTCTGAGAACAAAAGGGACACAGATTTGCGTAATTCAAGGATACAGTACATTTCTGACACTTACAATGGGGAGTTAGATACTTATAATGGGGAGTTATGTTCACAGAAAAACTCAAAGAAAAAAAATTCCTGTATCTTATTACCCAATTTTGTCACAAACTTATGAAATGTAGCTATTGAGCAGTGTTAGAATAGACATATGTTGTAATCATGGCTGTTAGAATAAAATTATCTGAAATAAGAAAGAAGATTCTGCCAAACCATTTACATGTATTCTGCACTCACTGCATCCTCTTTAACACTTTAGAACCCAGATTCTATCTTTTTAACTGTTTCTAATAACAATATTTGTGCATATTTATACTTGGTCTATTTCCATGCCCTTTTTTTTTTTTTTTTAGCTCCCCAAGGTGTCTGATAAAAACCTCCAGTTTAAGAACCACTTATTTAAGACAAGAACTCTACCTTACCATTTTTTTTTTGTCCCTAGCACCTAACACACAATATGGTACAGAGCAGGTATTCAGTAAATGCTAACTGAATGCAGGAGAGGAGTCTCACCATCCTCTAGGACATTTTCTGCATTATACCACAAGAGTTACTCTTCAACATAACAGAGGTGCTTGGCTTTAGCATTTTTGAATGATATCAACTCCAAATACATAAACTGTGAAACTTCAAATATGTACATTGTGAAAACAAAGCTTTTATCAAGATATGAAACACTACCATTATCCTTAAAATTTATTTGTGTCTCATCCCAGTCACTTTCTGCCCCACCCCGACCAGAGACAAACACATTTCTGATTTTTCTCACCGTAAATTAGTTTTGACCTTTGGAAAATTTCCTATAAATGGAATCATAGAGTAAGTAATCTTCTGTGTAAGTCTTTTGCTCAGCATAATTTTGCCAGTTATTTTGTTTAACATATTTGGAATTATGCTCATGAGTGAGACAGGTCTATACATTTCCTTTCTTGAACTATCCTGGTTTTTGTATCAAGATTATGCCTTATGTCCCCATGTTGCTCTCTTCCTTTTGTTTAATAGCTAGTACAATGACCTGCACAGAGTAAGTACAGAAGAATATGAATAAACAAATGAATAAACAGAGCTATAATAATTCCATAGTTGCCTTGTTATAACAAGCTCCTAGTCTTTGTCAAATTCTATGGTGGTTTAAATGAAAATAGCAATAGCTTCAAAGTTAACACTGGAAAATTAATTTTGACCAGATCCTAATGATAAATTTGTTAATTATGATAATGTAATAGCATTTTAATAATAATAAACCATTTTTGTTACTTATTGTGGCTTACATTAATAATTGCCACCCAATATCCACCTTTCTTACTAATTAACACTTTCCTTACTGATAATCCTGATTTTAAGACAATGATGTGCACAAAGAAAAAGAACTTCACACACCTAGCCTCTCTTGCAGCTGGGGGTGGCCACACCACACAGGTCTGGTCAATAAGACCTTGATACATAATTGCCGGGGAATTGCTGGGAAGTTGCTTGTCTCTCATAGACATTGCATCTTCCTCCCTGTCATTTCCTTCTTCTTGTATGGAAAACAAACACAAAGTTGAAGATGAATTAGCTATGTTGTACCCATGAAGCAATTGAGACAATGAAAACCAGGTGCTAATACAGATGCTCCTTGGTTTACGTCCCAATAAATCCATTGTAAGTTGAAAATACCCTAAGTCCAAAATGCATCAGGGTGGGCACAGTGGCTTATGCCTATAATCCCAGCACTTTAGGAGGCCGAAGCAGGAGAATTGTTTGATCCCAGGAGTTTGACACCAGCTTGGGAAACATAGTGAGACCCCATCTCTCAAAAAAAAAAAATTAATGTAGTACACCTAACCTACAGAACATCATAGCTTAGCCTAGCTTACCTTAAACGCACTGAGAACACTATTGTTAGCCTAGAGTTGGACAAAACCATCTAACACAAAGCCTATTTTATAATAAAGTTTTGAATATCTCATGTAATTTATTGACTACTGTACTGTAAGTGAAAACACAATGACTGATGGGTACTTGATATGCAATTTCTACTGATGCATACCATCATGAAATCCAAAAATTTTTAAGTCAAGCCATCAAAAGTCAGGGTCAGTCTATATGTTAATTGGGTTATAGGCTAATTGGCTGTGACAAAGAGACTGAAAGTACAGTGTCTTAAATAAGAGAGTTTATTTCTCTCTCTCTAGAGTTTGCAATTCAGGCCTCTGCCATTCACGAGGTGGCTTCCATCTCTGTGATGAACACATTTGCTTCACCTTCATCATTTCATGGCCTTTGGGAAGGTGAGAAGAGACCAGGAAAGAACACACCTGGTTCCAATGATGTTAAGACCCAAATGGGGTACATATTATTTCCATTCATACCCCATTAGCTTCTACTTAGTCACGTGACCTCACCTAGCTGAGAGAGAGGCCGGGAAATCCAGGTAAAATTCTATTAGTAATGGAAGAAGAAGAGAATGGATGAAGAGGGACAGAAACAGGTCTACCTCACTAATACCGGCACAGCAGAAAGGTAGAAGACTCCTGGGTCCCTAATGGCATAAGAGAAGTCCATTCTGGCTTTCCACTGCCTTCCCCCAGCCTTCTTGTAAATAAATAGAAAAATAAATCTCTATTTGATTAAGCCTCTGTTACTATCCTTGTTTTTTATAAGATGTACTGTTTATTTGTTGTAGCAGAATTGTTTCTGTTTTTTATTTTTGGTAAAATATGCATAACATATAGTTTACCATTAAAGCCATTTTTAGTTGCACAGGTAGATAATGTTAAGTTCATTCACATTGTTGTGCAACCGTTACCACCAACCATCTCTGCAACTTGTCTTATCTTGCATAATTGAAACTTTATACTCATTAAAAAACTCCCTAGTCTCTCCTTTCCCCAGCCTCTGGCAGCCACCATTCTACTTTCTGTCTCAATGAATTTGATTACTTCAGGTACCTTATGTAAGTGGAATCACACAGTATTTGTCTTTTTGTGACGGGCTCATTTTACTTAGTATTATGTCTTCAAGGTTCATTCATGTTGGAGCACATGTCAGAATTTTCTTCCTTTTGAAGGCTGAATAAAATTGCATTGTGTGTATACACTGTCTTTTGTTTATCCATTCATCCACTGATGGACACTTGGGTTGCTGCCACCTTTCTGAACATTGTGAGTAATGCTTCTATGAACATGGGTATACAATAGGTATGCAAACACTGCTTTGGGACCCCACTTTACATTCTTTGGGAGTATATAACCAGAAATAAAATTGCCAAATCATATGATAATTCTATTTTTAACTTTTTGAGGAACCACATTCTGGTTTTCACAGCAAGTGGGCCATTTTACATTCCCACCAACAGTACACAAGGATTCCGATTTCTCACAAACACTTGTTCTTTTTTTTATTTTTAATAGTGGTCCTCCTAATGGATGTGAGATAGTTAAGCCTCTATTATTTGGATTCTGTCTTACATGAACCCAAATGCAGTTTCTGACTCATATGCTGTACAACATTGTGCAGATATCACTAGATTTAATCTTCAAAATCCTAAGGCAATGCTGCTATTGTCCCCATTTTTCAGACAGAGAAACAGGGGATTCAGTGACTTGCTTAAGGTCACACAGTTAGTAGAAAAATCAGGATTTGAAATTAGCTCTGAATACTCTTTGGAGGCCCTATTTTTAACAATTCTAATTGCTTCCCTGCTTTTTGTCTAGATTACTTCCTGATTATTTAATACATAAACTATTACATTCACTATTCTGCCTCATTGCTGCAATGTAAAGAGTTGGTGAATGAAGAGGTGAGGTGGGCAGGGGAGTCGAGGGAGCACGCGGGAGAAAAAAGTTGTGGTCTTGGTTCTGCCTCTAACTGGTCTGAACCAGTCTTTCTGAGCTTCTGTTTCCTCATCTGCAAAACAAAGGAATTTGATTAGATGATCTCCATGGTTCCCTCCAGCTTAACATCACTGATAGTTGGACTTCAAGGGGGATGGGAGTGCTAACTGGAGGGAAGACAAAATGAGGAAGTATTTGACTGAGGATAATTATTGGGGGCAATGAGAGTGAAAGTGAAGAACAGATAATTCAGTCAATGAAGCAGTGAAATAGGTAAAAGGGAGAAAGCCACACCTGGGAAAATCATCAGGTATGTCAAAATGTGTTGTGGGTCTCTTGTTTGATAATAAAGAAAGAGAGTGTTTGGAATTAAAGAAATTCAAAAACACGCAAAGATTGATCCCATAGGCTCTGGAAGAATAATTTGATATTGAAAATCAGAGTCCTGGACATTCTTAAAGATTGATATTTCTAGTTCTAGTCAATTCAGTTTGAATTTTACCAGTCTTATTAACTTAACATTCTTAATTTTTTCATTCTATTTACTTAAAATAAGGTATCTTGATTATTCATCCATATTAATGGATTTCAAGTGATCCCCCTCATCAATGTAGAAATGTACCTGAAATATCCTAAGCCCATGGCTGTCCACATTTCTTGTATTAAGAGAAGCCTGCTGGCCAGGTGCAGTGGCTCACACCTATCATCCCAGCACTTTGGGAGGCGAAGGTGTTAAGGATCACTTGAGCCCAGGAGTTCAACGTCAGCCTGGGCAACATAGTGAGACCTCATATCTATAAAAAATTTTTTTTAAATTAGCCGGGCATGGCAATATGTTCCTATAGTTCCAGCTACTCAGGAGGCTGAGGTAGAGGGATGCTGATGTACCAAGAATATGTGTATAAGAAAAAGAAAAAAACACAAAAGAAAAGAAAACTAAAAGCCAGGTGTTCTTGGCTTACTACTCACAAATATCTAAATTAGGATTTCAGCCAAGTTTCAGTGGAACCCAGTGGAACCCCAATGGTCCAGCAAAAACTTGTGATTGAAAACAAACCTATCATTTTTTGTACATTATATACTGCCCGATGCTGGCACTCACAGTGATGGACAGTAACCCAAAACTATATTAGCAATTACATTAAGAGGTCAACCTATGGGATCAGCCCCATAAGTTGGCACAGGGTAAGGCCATGTTTATTTAGTTGGCTCATTGTCGGTTTTTGATGTGATAATTGGTGATTGCTGTATTGTACAGAGGGAAGGACAGGAAACAGATGACATCAGCCTCTCCCTTCCAAATTGTCTTGCCCAATCTCCCTTAGAAGCTACTAAGCCACCAACTGCTTTTATGGGAGCAAATTTCATCAATGTAAAAAAAAACTCACCTAAGTGTGGTGGCTCAAGCCTGTAATCCCAGCACTTTGGGAGACTGAGGCAGGAGGATCACCTGAGATCAGGAGTTTGAGACCAAACTGACCAACATGGCAAAACCCCATCTCTACTAAAAATACAAAAATTATTTGGTGAGATCGCACCACTGCACTCCAGCCTGGGTGACAGAGCGAGATTCCATCTCAAAAAAAAAAAAAAAAAAAAAAAAAAAAAAAAAAAAAAAAAAAAAACTAGAAAACACGATTTTTTTTTTAATCTAGGATGATGAGTCAACAGAGTTCAAAAATAAATATGCTGTAGCAGTTGTAGGATTTTAAATGATGTTAAGATTTGCTAGGCGTGGTGGCTCACGCCTATAATCCCAGAACTTTGGGGAGGCCGAGGCAGGCAGATCACCTGAGGTTGGGAACTCGTGATGAGCCTGACCGACATAGAGAAACCCCATCTCTACTAAAAATACAAAATTAGCCAGGCATCACGGTGGCGCATGCCTGTAATCCCAGCTACTCAGGCGACTGAGGCAGGAGAATCACTTGAACCCAGGAGGCGGAGGTTACGGTGAGCCGAGATCACACCATCACAATCCAGCCTGGGCAACAAGAGTGAAACTGTCTCAAAAAATAAATAAATAAAATAAAATAAAAAAAGATGGTAAGATTTAAGAAAATCTTTCCTGCTGCAAAGAACTGACTGAAACAAGAAAAGGCCAGGAAATATGAAGTATTCATTTTTGTGTCTAAAAAGGAAGGTATGGGCAGGGTGCAGTGGCTCATGCCTGTAATCCCAGCACTTTGGGAGGCCACGATGGACTGATTGTGGGACTTTGCTTTGGAGCTTAGTGCTGCCCTGTCACAGTGGAAGACAACACAAGGCAGAATTCTGCCAGCACCCATGGAGGGAGCATTTAGATCAGCCCTGGCAAGAGAAAATTGAGTTCTGGCTGGCTCCACCACTGGCTGAGTAAAGTGGACTGGGGCCCAGAACAAACTTGAGTGGTAGCCAGACCACTAGGACTGCAGTCCTTGGGCAAGCATTGATGCTGCACTGAGCTTGAAGGCAGTAGATTTGGTGTATGTGACCCAGTGAGACACCAGGTGTGGTGACCAAGGTAGTGCCTGTATTATCCCTCTCCCAACCTCAGGCAGTACAGCTTAGGGAGAGACTTCTGCTTGGGCAAAGGTAAGGGCAGAGTACAGAGGACTTTGTCTAGCAACTTTGGTACCAGCTTAGCCATGGTAAAATAAAGTACCAAGCAGATTCCTGAGGCCACCATTCCAGGCCCTACCTCCCAGACAACATTACTAGGTACACCCTGGGCCAGAAGGGAACCTGCTGACCTGAAGGAAAGGACCCAGTCTTTACAAGATTCATCACCTGCTGACTAAGAAGCCCTTGGAATTTGCATATACATCAGTGGTAGCCAGGCAGCAGTTACCAAGGGCCTTGGGCAAGACCCAGTACCATACTGGCTTCAGGTGTGACACACAGCAGTAGCAGCTGTGGTGGCCACAGGAGTGCCTGCATCATTCGTTCCTCAATTTCAGGCAGCTCAGCACAGAGAGAGATTCCTTCTGATTAGGGAAAGGTGAGGGAAGACAGTGAAAGACTTTGCTTGGTAATCTAGGGAATTCTCCTTGACCTTACCAAGGCCAACCAAGGTGATTCATCTAAGAGTCTGCAAGAGTCACAGTGTTACTGAGCTCAAGGGCATCCCCTAATGCTGATAATAGCTGCAGTGATCACAGTCTTACATCACAACACTCAACTCCCTTTCAATACATGGAAAGTCTTCTCAAGAAAGACAGGTACAAACAAACCCAGACTGTGAAGAGTGGAATAAATACCTGACTCTTCAATCCCCATACATTAATGAGCATCACAAGCATCAAGAACATCCAGGAAAATATGACCTCACCAAATGAAATAAATAAGATACTAATGACCAGTTCTAGAGTGAGGGAGATATGTGACCTTTCATTTTATTTATTTATTTTTAATTTTTAATATTTTTTCTTTTCTTTTTGAGACAGAGTCTCACTCTGTCACCCGGACTGGAGTGCAGGGGTGCAATCTCGGCTCACTACAACCTCTGCCTCCTGGGTTCAAGTGATTCTCCTGCTGTAGCCTCCCGAGTGGCTGGGATTACAGGCATGTGCCATCATGCCCAGCTAATTTTTGTATTTTTAGTAGAGATAGGGTTTCACCATGTTGACTAGGCTGTTCTTGAACTCCTGATCTCAAGGCTGTTCTTGAACTCCTGATCTCAAGTGATCCCAAAGTGCTGGGATTACAGGTGTGAACCAATGCACCCGGCTACATGTGACCTTTCAGACAAAGACTTCAAAATAGCTGCCTTGAGGAAGCTCAGTGAACTTCACGATAACACAAAGCAGAGAAGGAATTCAGAATTCTATCAGACAAACTTAACAAGTAAATTAAAATAATTTTTAAAAATCAAGCAAAAGTGCTGAAGCTGAAAAATTCAATTGACAAACTGAAATATGCGTCAGAGTCTCTCAACAGCAGAATTCATCAAGCAGAAGAGAGAATTCGTGAGCTTGAAGACAAGTTGTATGAAAATACACAGTCAGAGAAGAAAAAAGAAAAAAGAATAGAAAAGAATGAAGCATGCCTATAAAACCTAGAAAATCACCTCAAAGGGCAAACCTAAGAGTTCTTGGCCTTAAAGAGTAGTTAGAGAGAATGATTGAGCTATAAAGTTTATTCAAATAAGTAAAAACAGGCCGGGCACAGTGGCTTCTGCCAGTAATCCCAGCACTTTGGGAGGCCGAGGTAGGCAGATCATTTGAGGCCATGGGTTCGAGACCAGCCTGGCCAACATGGTGAAACACCATTTCTACTAAAAATACAAAAAATTAGCTGGGCCGTGGTGGTGCACATCTGTCATGCCAGCTACTCAAGAGGCAGTGGCATGAGAATCACTTGATCCTGAGAGGCAGAGGTTATGGTGAGCCAAAATCACACCACTGCACTCCAGCCTGGGTGACACAGCAAGACTTGTCCAGAAAAAAAGTAACAACAGAGAACTTTTCAAATCTAGAGAAAGATATCGATATTCAGGTACGAGAAGGTCACGGAACACCAAGAACACATAACCCTAATAAGAGAACCTCATAGCATTTAATAATCAAACTCTCAAAGGCAAGTATAAGAAAGTATTCTAAAAGCAGTAAGATAAAATAAACAAACATTTAAAAGAGTTCTGATACATCTGGTACCAGACTGCTCAGGGGAAATCTTACAGGCCAGGAGAAAGTGGAATAACATGTTCAAAGGGCTGAAGGAAAAATTTTTCATTATAGAATATTATAAACAGCAAACATATCCTTCAAACATGAAGGAGAAATAAAGGCTTTCCCAGTCAAACAAAAACTGAAGGATTTTATCAACACCAGACTGGTCCTACAAGAAATGCTAAAGGGAATTCTCAATCTGAAAGAAAAGGACATTAATACACAAAAAGAAATCATATGAAGGTCTAAAACTCATTTGTAATAGTAAGTACACAGACAAAAACAGAGTGGTCTAACACTACAATTGCTCACATAAACCACTCATATCTTGAGTAAAAAGACTAAAAGAGACACGTATCAAAAACAATAACAACAATTTTTAAGACACAGATAGTATAAAATGTCACAGAGACAACAAAAAGTCAAAAAGAGGGTGGTGGTGTTAAAGTGTAAAGTTTTTTAGTTTTCTCTTTGCTTGTGTCTCTTTTTTTTAATAATCAGAGTTAAGTTGTCATTCGTTTAAAATCATGGGTTATATGATATTATTTGGAAGCCTTATGTTAACCTCAAATCAAAAATCTGTAGCAAATACATTAAAAGATAAAAAGCAAGAAGTTCAAATATATTACCAGAGAAAGTTACTTTTACACAAAGGAAGGCAGGAAGACAGGAAGGAAGGAAGGAAATGGAAGGGGAAGGGGAAGGGGAAGGAGAAGGAAAGACCAACAAAACAACCAGAAAGCAAATAAACAAAATGACAGTAGTAAGTCTTTACCTATCAATAATAACACTGAATATGAATGTCCTAAATTTTCCCATCAAAAGACACAGAGTGTCTAAATGTCTAAAGACAAAGAGTGTCTAAATGTCCATCGAAGACAAACTGCATTAAGAAAATGTGGCACATATACACCATGGAATACTATGCAGCCATAAAAAAGGGTGAGTTCATGTCCTTTGCAGGGACATGGATGCAGCTGGAAACCATCACTCTCAGCAAACTATCGCAAGAACAGAAAACCAGACACCACATGTTCTCACTCATAGGTGGGAATTGAACAATGAGAACACTTGGACACAGGAAGGGGAACATCACACACTAGGGCCTGTCATGGGATGAGGGGAGGGGAAGGGATAGCATTTGGAGAAATACCTAATGTAGATGACGGGTTGATGGGTGCAGCAAACCACCATGGCACATGTGTACCTATGTAACAAATGTGCACGTTCTGTACATGTATTCCAGAACTTAAAGTATAATTAAAAAAAAAAAAGAGGCCAGGCGTGGTGGCTCACACCTGTAATCTCAGCACTTTGGGAGGCCGAGGGAGGTGGATCACAAGGTCAGGAGATCAAGACCATCCTGGCTAACACGGTGAAAACTAAACACGTCTCTACTAAAAATAGAAAAAATTAGCCGGGCATGGTGGCACACGCCTATAGTCCCAGTTACTTGGGAGGCTGAGGCAGGAGAGCTGCTTGAACCTGAGAGACGGAGGTTGCAGTGGGCCTAGATTGCACCACTGCACTCCAGCCTGGACAACAGAGCAAGACTCCATTTCAAAAAAAAAAAGAAAGAAAGAAATATCCGACCTAATCTGCACCAAGACAACATGGACCTAAAAGACGTTTACAGAACATTCCATCCAACTGCCGTAGGATACACATTCTTCTTGGCACATGAATCACTCTCAAGGATAGACCATATGTTAGACCATGAGACAAGTCTTAAAATATTTTTTTAAATTGAAATCATATCAAGTGTCTTCTCTAACCACAATGAAATAAAACTAGAAATCAAGAAAAAGAAGAACTTTGGAAACTATACAAACATATGGAAATCAAACAATATGCTCCTGAAGGATCCCTGAGCCAATGACAAATTAGGAGGGATATTTAAAAATGTATTGAAACAAATGAAACATGGAAACACAACATACCAAAACCTATAGGATACAGCAAAACAGTATAAGAAAGAATTTTATAGCAATAAACGCCTACATCAAAAAACTAGAAAAACCAAAACAAACAAACTAACTAACTAACTAACTAACTAACTAAAGATGCATCTTACAGAACTAGAAAAACAAGAACAAACTAAATCCAAAATTAGTGGAAGAAAACAAAGAATAGTCTAGGCATGGTGGCTCACGTCTGAAATCCCAGCACATTAGTAGGCTGGAGGTGGGAGGATTGCTTGAGCCCAGGAGCTCAAGACCAGCCTAGGCAACATAGTGAGACCCCATTCTCTACAAAACAAATTAAAAAAATTATCTGGGTGTGGTGGCATACACCTGTGATCCCAGCTACTGAGGAGGGTAAGATAGGAGAATTGCTTGAGCCCAGGAGGTTGATGCTGCAGTGAGCCATGATCAGCACTGCACTCCAGCCACCTGGGTGACAAAGAAAGACCCTGTCTCAAAACAAGAAAAGAGAAAATAAAGATCAAAGTAGAAAGAAATGAAATCAAAACAAAAAAAGCTATAAAAAAGATGAACTAAACAAAAAGTTGGTTTTTGAAAAGATAAACAAAATCAACAGGCCTTTAGCCAGACTAAGAATAAAAGAAAGAAGTCCAAAATAAATAAAATCAGAGATGAAAAAGAAGACATCATGGCCTGTTGTGGTAGCTCATGCCTGTAATTCCAGTACCTTGAGAGGTCAAGGTGGGAGGATGGATTGAAGCTAAGAGCTGGAGACCAGCTTGTGCAACATAGTGAGACTTCATATCTACAAAAAAAGAAAAAAAAAATGGGGCATGGTGGCATATACCTACAGTTCAGCTATTTAGGAGGCTGAGGTGAGAGCATTGTTTGAGCCTGGGAGGTCAAGGCTGCAGTGAGCCATGACTGAACCACTACATTTGAGCCTTGGCAACAGAATAAGACCCTATTTCAAAGAACAAAAAAAAAACCAAAAAAACAAAACAAAAACAAAAACAAACAAACAAACAAAAAAAAACAGGGGGAGACATTACAATTGACATCACAGAAATTCAAAGGATCATTGGAGACTATTGTGGTCATAACTATATGCCAATAAATTGGAAAATCTAGGATAAATTGATAAGTTCCTCCAACCCTACCAAGACGGAACCATGAAGAAACCCCAGAACCTGAATAAAACAATAACAAGCAATGAGATAGAAACAGTAATAAAAAGTCTCCCATCGGTGGAGCTTGCAGTGAGCTGAGATCCAGCCACTGCACTCCAGCCTGGGTGACAGAGCCAGATTCCGTCTTAAAAAAAAAAAAAAAAAGTCTCCCATCAAAGAAAAGCTTAAGATCTGATGGCATCAGTGCTGAATTCTACCATTTAGAGAAAAACTAACACAAATCTTACTCAAACTATTCAAAAAAATTGAGGAGGGCATACTACCAAACTCATTTCATGAGGCCAATAGAACCTTGATACCAAAACCAGAAAAAGACACAACAACAACAACAACAACTGCTAGCCGACATCTCTGATGAACATAGATGCAGAAATTCTCAGTAAAATACTGGCAAACCAAATTCAACAATACATTAAAAAGATCATTTATTGTAATTTAATGGGATTCATCCCAGAATGCAAGGATTGCTCAACATACACAAATCAATAAACATGATATATCACATTAACAGAACCAAGAACAAAAACCATATGATCATTTCAGTTGATGCCAAAAAAAGGCATTTGATAAAATTCAACATCCTTTCCTGGAAAAAAAAAAAAAAAAAAACTCAAAAAACTGGATACAGAAGGACCATACCTCAACACAATAAAAGTCATGTATGACAGACTCACAGTTATGATCATACTGAACAGGGGGAAGTGAAAGACTTTCCTTTAAGATCTTAAACAGGACAAGGATGTTCACTTTCACCACTGTTATTCAACATAGTATTGGAAATCCTAGATACAACAATTAGGTAAGAGAAAGAAATAAAGGGCACTCAAATTGGAACAGAAAAAGTCAAACTATCCTTTTTTCAGATGGCATGATCTTATATTTAGAAAAACCTAAAGACTCCACCAAAATACCATTAGAACTATAAACAAATTCAGTAAATTTGCAGGATACAAAATCAATTGTACAAAAATCAGTAGCATTTCTATACACCAAAAATGAACAACTGAAAAAGAAGCAAAGAAGATAATCCCATTTACAATAAGCACAAATAAAATAAAATACCTAGAAATAAACTTAACCAAAGAACTGAAAGATCTCTACATAAAAACTATAAAACATTAATGAAATAAATGAAAGAGGACACATACACACACACACACACACACACACACACACACACACACACACACACAGAAGGAAAACTATTCCATGTTCATGTACTAGAAGAATCATACTGCCCAATGCAGTCTACAGATTCAATGCAATTCCTATCAAAATACCAATGACACTCTTCACAGAAATAGAAAAAAAAATCTTAAAATTTATTGAAACCAGAAAAGACCCAGAATAACCAAAGTCATTCTGAGCAAAAAGAATAAAACTGGAAGAATCGTATTACCTGACTTCAAATTATAGTACAGAACTATAATAACCCAAACAGCATGGTACTAGCATAAATACGGACACATAGACCAATACAACAGAATAGAGAACCCATAAGTAAATTCACATATTTACAGTAAACTCATTTTTGACAAAGATACCAAGAACATACATTGGGGAAAGAACAGTCTCTTCAATAAATTGTGCTGAGAAAACTGGATATCCATATACAAAAAAATGAAACTAGACTCCTATCTTTTGCCGTATATGAAATTGAAATCAAAATGGATTAAAGGCCAGGCACGACAACTCACACCTGTAATCCTAGCACTTTGGGAGGCCGAGGTGGGCGGATTACTTGAAGTCAGGAGTCGAGACCAGCCTGGCCAACATAGCGAAACCCTGTCTCTACTAAAAATTAGCCAGGCATGGTGGCATGCACCTGTAATCTCAGCTACTCAAGAGGTTGAAACATGAGAATCACTTGAACCCCAGAGGTGGAGGTTGCAGTGAGCCAAGATTGTACCACTGCACTCTAGCCTGGGTGACTGAGTGAGACTCCAAGACTCCATCTCAACAATGACAACAAAGAAGATTGAAGACTTCATTCTAAGGCCTGAAAGTATAAAACAACTAAGAGAAAATGTTGGCTAAACACTCCAGGACATTGGTCTGGACAAAGATTTATTGAGTAATACCTCAAAAGCATAGGCAACCAAAGCAAAAATGGACAGATGAAGCTAAAAAGCTTTTGCACAGCAATGAAAACAATCAACAAAATAAAGAAACAACCCGCACAATGGGAAAAAATGTTTGCAAACTATCCATCTGAAAAGGGATCAATAACCACAATATATAAGGAGCTCAAGCAACTCATTATGAAAAAAAAATCAAATAATCCATTAAAAAGTAGGTAAAATATCTGAATAGATGTTTCTGAAAAGAAGACATGCAAATGATCAACAGGTATACAAAGAAAATGCTCAACATCACTAATCATCAGAAAAATGTAAATACAAATTACAATAAGATATCATCTCACTCTGCCCAGTTAAAATAGCTTTTATCCAAAAGATAGGCAATAATGAACGCTGGTGAGCATGTGGAGAAAGAGGGACCCTTGTACACTGTTGGTGGGAATGTAAATTAGTACAACCACTGTGGAGAACAGTATGAAGATTCCTCAAAAAACTAAAAACAGAGCTACCATACCAGCTATCCCACTGCTAGGCATACACCTGAAAGAAAGGAAATCAGTGTATTGAAGGGATACCTGCACTCCCATGTTCATTGCAGCACTATTCAGAATAGTCAAGACATGGAATCAACCGAAGTGTCCATCAGTGGATGAATGGATAAAGAAATATGGTACATATGCATAATGAAATATTACTTGGCCATTCAACAGAAAGAGATTCAATCATTTGCAAGAACATGGATGAACCTGAAGGGCATCATGTTATGTGAAATAAGTTAGGCACATAAAGACAAATTTCACATGTTCTCTCTCATAAGTGGGAGCCAAAAATTATTTTAAATGAACTTTTGGAGACAGAGTAGAATGATGGTTACTAGAGGGTGGGAAAGATAGTAGGGAGGGGATGCAAAAATACAGTTAGATAGAGTAAGTACAAAAATACAGTTAGAAACGATAAATAAGATCTAGCATTCATAGCACAATAGGGTGACTATAGTTAACAATAATCTATTGTAAGTGAAAAAATAACAAAAGTAGTGAAATTTGAATGTTCCTAACACAAAGAATGATAAATGCTTGAGGTGATGGATATCCCAATAACTCTGATTTGATCATTTCACATTATATGCTTGTTTCAAATCATCATATGTACCCTGTAAATATATACAACCAGTACGTGCCCATAATAATTAAAAATTTAAAAATTTTTTTTTTTTTTTTTTGAGGTGGAGTCTTGCTCTGTCACCCACGCTGGAGTGCAGTGGCTGATCTCAGCTCACTGCAACCTCCACCTCCCAGGTTCAAGCAATTCTCCTGCCTCGGCCTCCCAAGTTGCTGGGATTACAGGTGCCCACCACCACACCTGGCTAATTTTTTAAAATTTTTACTAGAGATGGGATTTCACTACGTTGGCCGGGGTGGTCTTCAACTCCTGTTCTCAAGTGATCCGCCCACCTCTGCCTCCCAAAGTGTTCGGATTACAGCTCTGAGCCATTGCGCCTGGCCAAAATTTAAAGCTTTTTAAAAATCAGAAAGAACTGCATAACAAAATTGAACAGTATTTTGTCTTCTTTCTATCCAAGTGTGTGACTTAGTCAGGGATTTTTTTTTTTTTTTTTTGAGACAGAGTCTTGCTCTATCGCCCAGGCTGGAGTGCAGTGGTGCAATCTCAGCCCACTATAAGCTCTGCCTCCCAGGTTCATGCCATTCTCCTGCCTCAGCCTCCCAAGTGGCTGGGACTACAGGCAACCGCCACCATGCCCAGCTAATTTTTTTGTATTTTTAGTACAGACGGAGTCTCACCATGTTAGCCAGGATGGTCTCGATCTGCGGACATCGTGATCCGCCCACCTCAGCCTCCCAAAGTGCTGGGATTACAGGTGTGAGCCACTGCACCTGGCCCCTCAGTTCTATTTCTAATTGTCTTTCCTCCTTAAGACATAATGCCCTTTGGTAAAGTCCATCTTCTGGTTTTTCCATTTTTCCCTACTGGTTGTCATCCCCTCTCCATCCAATAGCCCCCTGTTGCTGCCTGAAAAATAGACAACCATTTAATAAACATTTGTTAAGAGCTTAATAATGTTCCAGACACTACTCCAGGCACTGGAAATACAGCAGTGAACAAATCAAAATCAAACTAGTCCTTATTTTGGACAGGGAAGTCTAATTTTAAAAATGAAATATATACTATGTTCAAGGTGAAACAATAAAATGAAAGCAAAGTAAGGGGTGCAGGGGATACCAGGGCAGTAAGGAATGGCTAATTTATATAAATGTGGTCAAGGGAGCATCAATTAATGACATTTGGGCAGACACTTGAAAGAAATGAAAAGTTGTCTGGATGTGGTGGCTCATACCTATAATCCTAGCACTTTGGGAGGCCAAGGCAGGCAGATCATCTGAGGTCAGGAGTTCAAGACCAGCCTGGCCAACATGGCAAAACCTTGTCTCTATTAAAAATACAAAAATTAGCTGGGCGTGCTGGCGGGGGCCTGTAATCCCAGCTACTACAGAGGCTGAGGCAGGGAGAATCTCTTGACCTCGGGAGGTGGAGGTTGCAGTGAGCCAAGATCACATCATCTCACCCTTCTCACAACAGAGGGAGACTCTATTTCAAAAAAAAAGAAAGAAAGAAATGAAAAGCGAGTCGTGTAGATATCTGAAGAAAGACTATGTCAGGCAGAGGAAACAGCAAGTTTCCTTCTTGAGGAAGGCAGCTGCCTGATGTGTTTGAAGAACAGGTAGCTGGTGTGTTGGGACCAGAGTGAATATGGGGGATAATGGGAGGACATGAGGTTGGAGTGGTAGAGGGTTCTAAATCATGGACAGCTTCATCATCCATTTTATGGATTTTGACTTTAACTCTGGAAGAGATGGAGGGTTTGGAGCAAAGCCATGAAGCCATGACTTAGCCTGACTTCTGCTCTCACTGGATCATTCTGGCTACAGTGTTGAGAATAGACTGTAGGAGGGCAGGAGTGGAAGCAAGGAGACTGGCTAGGAGGTTATTTCAATTATTGAGGAAGGAGGTGATGGAGGCTTGGAACAGACTAGTAGCTGGGAAGGTGGTTAAAAAAAAAAGTTATTGGAGACTGAGTGTATGTTGAAAATGGAGGAAAGAGAAGAATCAAGCATGACTCTAGCGGCTGGGCATAGTGGCTCATGCCTGTAATCCCAGCACTTTGGGAGGCCAAGGCGGGCGCATCATCTGAGGTCAGGAGTTTGAGACCAGCCTGACCAATATGGTGAAACCCTGTCTGTACTAAAAATACAAAAATTATCTTGGTGTAGTGGTGAGCGCCTGTAGTCCCAGCTACTGGGGAGGCTGAGACAGGAGAACTGCTTGAACTGGGGAGGTGGGGGTTGCAGTGAGCTGAGATTGCACTCCAGCACTCCAGCCTGGGTGACAGAGTAAGACTCTTGTCAAAAAAAAAAAAAAAAAAAAAAAAAAAAAAAAAAAAAAAAAAAAAAAAAGAATGACTCCAGGGTTTTTGACTTGAGCATCTGGAACAATAGAGTTTCCACGAACTGACCTGGGGAAGGCCATGGAGGAAGAAAGGTGGGGAGGAAGATCAGGAGTATAGTTATATATATACCAAGTTTGAGATACTGATAAAATACTAATTTGACATTCCCCACTCAAAATTCCAGGAAAAATTTCCTGTAGCCAGCTGACAAGAGTGTCATTGAGACATTCCCCACTCCTTGCGGTGTCTTCTCCAACAGTGTATCAAGTACAGAACTGCTTGGTTAACACTGAGTAAGAGTCAACCGCAAATCAAGCTTCCATGTAGATACGTGCTGTTCAATTTAAACTCTTCTCTCCAACATATTTCCCACTGGAGTTATTCTCTCTTTCAATCCCCATATGCTCTCCCTCTGCTCTTCCAATGATGCTATCATGCCACCTTAATGGGAAACTTTGAAGTCATCCAGCATTTTTCAGTTCATCAGATCACACATTCCCACATCATCCTCTCAGAACTCTCTCCAATCTCAAATGATGAGCTTTCTCTTTTTCTCTAAGCAAAGTCCTTCACCTGTACTTTTTTTTGTTTTTGTTTTGTTGTTGTTGTTGTTGTTGTTGTTGTTTTTCCCTTAATCTTGTCTGTCTCCCCTACTAGACTATGAGTTCCTTGCCTGGGAAACTCTAGTGGTTCTTTATAAATATATATTGAAATAATGCATAGGTGAATAAATAAATGAATGAATGGTTTTAAGCTACCGATCTTTTCCAGTATTCTGGATTTGGGGCCCCACAATCCTCTCCTTAGAATCGTCAATCTCTCTGGGCTAAAGAGATCAAGGCCAGACTGATTTTAATTAGTAGCTTATGGAAAAAATCTTTTTACTATTTAGACCTACCTGTATCATTAAGCACCTACTTTTCAGGCAAGAGCTAGCTGGGACAGGAATGAGGGGAACCAAAGAGGAAAAGAAAATCTACCAGGAGATCAAGAAAATTTAGAGAAGAGAAAATTAAAATAATTTTTTAAAAAACTCTTGAAAAGTAATCAAAAGTCATTAAAAGTATGAAAAAAGTACACCCTACTAATAACAACAAAAATTAAAAACTATATCAAAATGTCATTTTGGCTTTTAAAATTAAAAAGAAAAAAGTTTAAATAATAATGCTTTATATTGATACAGATATGGTAAGTCAATTTTTCACTGCTGATTAGGACACAAATGTATACAATTGGTTTGAAAAAGTGTGAAATTTGGGGGACATTATTTATCCCCTTCTAGTGTACAGCTACTTATTGCTACATAACAAGCACTCTAAAACTTAAAACAACAATAAATATTTATTATCACACATAATCTCTGTAGGACTGAATTCAGAAGTGGCTTAGCCGGGATGGTTCTACCTAGGGGGTCTCTCATGAGTTGGCAATCAAGAATTCAGCAGAGCTGCGATCATGCTGAAAGCTTGACTAGGATTGAAAGATCCACTTCAAAGGTGGCTCACTAACATGGCTGTTGACAGGAGACCTCAGTTCCTCACCATGTAGACATCCCCATTGGGCTGCATGAGAGTCTTCATGACAATACAGGTAGCTTCCCCAAGGTAAGTGATCAAAGATATAGCAAGGTGGAAGTTGAAATATCTTTTATGACCTAGGAAGTCTCACACCATCATTTCCAAAAATTCCCCTTGGTTATACGGGTCACCCTGCTCAACATGAAAGGTGGTTACAGGAAGGAGTG
This sequence comes from Rhinopithecus roxellana, assembly GCF_007565055.1. Taxonomy (NCBI): domain Eukaryota; kingdom Metazoa; phylum Chordata; class Mammalia; order Primates; family Cercopithecidae; genus Rhinopithecus; species Rhinopithecus roxellana. The sequence continues at coordinate 54,059,923 of NC_044556.1, read as the reverse complement.
AATACTAGGACACAAGGATCATTGGAGGCTATTTTGGAGACTGGCTACCACAGAGTGTAAACACTTTCATGCTTGAAGGATTTGGATCTATCTTTAAGAGCTCAACAATTAAAATACAGGCCACCCCTTCTGTTAATGATATTCCAAGGCATATCTGTTTCAGAATATTCTTGCTATGACTTTTGAATACGGTTCAATTCTATAATTTAGTATCTTCACCTTGTAGGTTTACAAGTGAAGCAATGAGAAGACACTGAAGTATAACAGAAGAGACTTGAAAAGCAGAAAGAAAGAAAACTTTACTGGGAAATATTTTCAGATGGATAATTTTATTTGTAGTGTTCAGGAAAAGGGCTTATAACTAACTAAGATATGGAGTATAACAATGGATATTTTTCACAAGGAGGACCTAGTCAACTTCTAAAAGTTTAGTGCTTAAACTCTCTGCTTACAATACACTTTATTTCAACAAGACCATCTGAGGATCCCTAGTACTTTACTTGGCATTCCTTTAGAGCATTTTTACCTTTATAGTTTGATCATGTCACACTTGTCTAAGTCATTCTACCAACTCCAGAGTCCTTAAAATCAGAGTTCATTTCTATTTCATCTCTTCCCTCTATTTAGGATCTAATGTCATTGTGTTCTCCACTTCCCTCCCCACTTCTTAATTTCCCACTTCGCTCTCCCTTTATATAAACACAGATGGCTGTACTTATTGCCTTAGAGGAGCCATGTGGCTGCAACATCACAAAAAACCTGTGAGTCTTTGCTTTAGTTTTGTATTCCAAAAGCCCAAAGCCCTCAAGAGATTTGTGTGGACTTCAGACTTAGAGAAAATGCTTTTTAGATATAGTAGGAGAGGAGCTGGGCATGGTGGCTTGTGCCTATAATCCCATCACTTTGGGAGGCTAAGGAGGAAGGAGCCCTTGAAGCCAGGAGTTCAAAACCAGCCTGGGCAAGAAAGTGGAGACCTTGTTTCTAATAAATAAAAGAATAGATTTTTAAAATTAAAAAAAAAAAAATACTTGTGCAAGATGGTATGTGGCTATAGTCCCAGCTACATGGAAGGTTGAGGCAGGAAGGTCACTTGAACCCAGGAACTGGAGGATGCAGTGAGCTATAATTATGCCACTGCATTCCAGTCTGGGCAACAAGTGAGGCTCTGTCTCTAAAAAAAGAAAAAGAAAAAAAGCAGGAGAGTGCACACATCTCAGTGACAACCAGACAAGATGATGAAAAATGATACTGAAAATCAGATGTGTCAATGAAAAAAGCCAAACTCTGCAAAACATTTGAGGAGATTTATTCTGAGCCAAATATAAGTGGCCATGGCCCAAGGCACAGTCTCAAGAAGTCCTGAGGACATGTGCCTAATATGTTTGGATTACATCTTGGTTTTGTATGTTTGAGGGAAATGTTAGACATCAATCAATACACGTGAGGTACACACTGGATTGGTCTAGAAAGGTGGAACAAAGCAGGGGTGGTGGCTTTCAGGTCATAGGTGGATTCAAAGAGTTTCTGATTGCAGTTGTTTGAAAGAGTTAAATTATTGTCCTGTAATCAGTAGAAAGGTGTATCTTGGTTAAGATAAGGAGTTGTACGATGAGAATACATAGATACAGGGAGAGGAACAACACACATTGGGGCCTGTTGGGGGGTGGGATGGGGGAAGGAGAGCATTGAGAAAAATAGCTAATGCATGCTGGGCTTAATACCTAGCTGATGGATTGGCAGGTGCCGCAAACTACCATGGCACACATTTACCTGCCTATGTAATAAGCCTGCACATCCTGCACATGTATCCCAGAACTTAAAATAAAAATTAAAATTAATAAGAAATAAAAAATATAAGGGGTTGTAGAGACCAAGAATCTCATTATGTAGATAAAGTCTCCATAGATGGTCATCTTTAGAGACAATAGATGAAAAATCTTTCTTATTTGGACCTTTAAAAGGTGCTAGACTCTCATTTAATATCTTCAGGGTTGGGAGGGCCTGGAAGGGGAAAAAGCCCTAGTTATGTTAACATAGATTATTTACAGATGCAAATTTTCCCCCACTAAAGACAGGCTTCACAAGGCCATTTCAAAATATAGCAAAGAAATATATTTGGGGGCCTGGCACAGTGGCTCATGCCTGTTATTCTAGCACTTTGGGAGGCCAAAGTGGGTGGATTACCTGAGCTCAGGAGTTCGAGATCAGCCTGGCCAACATGGTGAAACCTCATCTCTACTAAAAATAAGTATACATATGTAACAAACCTGCACGTTATGCACATGTACCCTAGAACTTAAAGTATAATAATAAAAAAAAAAAAATTAGCTGAGTGTGGTGGCAAGCACCTGTAATTCCAGCTACTTGAGAGGCTGAGGCAGGAGAATCGCTTGAATCCGGGAGGGAGAGGTTGCAGTGAGCCAAGATCACACCATTGCACTCCAGCCTGGGTGAAATTCCATCTCAAAAAAAAAAAAAAAGCAAAACTCTGCCTCCAAAAAAAAAAAAAAAAAAAAAAAGAGGCCATGCATGGTGGCTCACACCTATAATCCCAGCACTTTGGGAGGCTGAGGCAGGCAGATCACGAGGTCAAGAGATCGAGAACATTCTGGCCAACATGTTACAAATACAAAATTAGCTGGGCGTGGTGGTGGATGCCTGTAATCCCAGCTACTTGCGAGGCTGAGGCAGGAGAATCGCTTGAACCCAGAAGGCGGAGGTTGCAGTGAGTCACGATCGTGCCTTTGCTCTCCAGCCTAGGCAACAGAAGTGAAACTCCACCTCTAAAAAAAAAAAAAAAAAAAAAAAAAAAAAAAAAAGGAAATATATTTGGGGTTAAAATATTTGTATTTCCTTCTTTATCTGTCATGTGATGTTATGCCAGAGTTTGATTGGGAAGTAAGTCATGTTATACGGGGTTAAATAAAACCCATCCTGTGGCCAGGTGCCATGGCTCATGCCTGTAATCCTAACACTTTGGGAGGCCAAGGTGGGAGGATTACCTGAGGTCAGGAGTTCGAGACCAGCCTGACCAACATGCAAAAACCCCGTCTTTACTGAAAATACAAAATTTAACCAGGCATGGTGGCCCATGCCTGTAATCCCAGCTACTCGGGAGGCTGAGGTGGGAGAATTGCTTGAACCCAGCAGGCAGTGTCTTAATTTAATTTAGGAGAGCTAAATAATTAAGCATGAGGCCAAAGTACATAAGAAAGCGGCAGCCTTTTTATTGCAAATATGCACACACGCTCTCGGGTGAGGTTCACTGGTCCACGGGAAAGGGACCAGGGAAGTCACACCGGCCTCTGCCGGTGGTGGACTTTTATGCATTGATACTGGAACGGGGAGGGCAGTGGGCAGGATAAGGGCGTGATAGGGGCGTCTTCATAGGCGTGGCTGGGTAAGTTTCAATCTCTTCGGATTGATGTCACCTGGTGCATGCTCAGTTGTCCTGCACTTTCCCGGGCACGGGAAACTTGATGATGAAGAACCCGGAAGCAATCGGGACTGTGCCATCTTGTTCACCTTCCTCCATTTTGTCCCTTCCCCTCACCCAAACAGTCCAACCTCTTATTAATTATAAGAATTTGGGGTGCTGTTGTCTGTCTGGCTGCTTCCTGCTGTTAAGGGGCGTAGTTAGGGTCTGAGGTTGGCAGTTGGACGTAGGGATGCAAGAGCATTTGGTTGAAGGTGACTCGGGTGATTTCTTGGACCCTGGCTCAGAGAAATTTTGTTAGAATGGGAGCAAGACATAACATAAGACAGAGGATTAGTATGGGAATTAGGAATGGAAGCATCTGCTGTACTACAGGCAGCAGCCATACCAGTGGTCCGGGGGTTTAGGGGGCGTTAAATTGTTGAAGCTCCTTTTTGATTTTGTTTAATGTTTGGATGTTGGTGTCAACCAGGCCTAATTCATTTATGTAGTAGCAACACTCCTCTCCTAGGAAGAGGCATGTTCCTCCTTTTTCAGCTGTAAGAAGATCTAATGCCCACCTATTTTGTGCCGCTACCTGGGCTACTGAGGTGATTTGATGTTGTAAAGAGGCTAGGCTTTCAGCTGAAGCCTCTATGGCTGCTTGGACCTGAGTGGAGAGGGTCTGTGTGGATTGAATCAAGTGGGTGAGGGCCCCTGTTCCAAGTCCTGAGGCTACTAGGGACGATGCTAGGGAAACCCTGATAACTAAGGGAAGAAAAACGGCTTGTGTTTGAATTTTATTGCTGGAAGTGGTAAACTGTGAAGCTAGCTCGGACAATTCTGCTTCGCCATATAGGGTTAAACTAGGCACTAAAGACACCGGAACGCAAAGGGATTGGGTGATGGAGGTGGGGTTAAGAGTTTTAGATAAAGTTTGGTTATACCAACTTATATTTAGAAGTAGCCGCCAACGGGGGCCGTCTGGGTTCCCTTGGGAGCTTGGGTGTGATTACACCATGAAGAGTTGGGAGTAGAGTAGCAAAAAGGAAGGGTTTGACTCTGTGGATTATGGTATAATGGAACTTGAGGCAAGGATGTTGCTTGAGAGGAGCTGGTAGAGTCGGTGGTGATATTGAAAGCGGCTGGTAGAGGGACTGCCACTAAGGGAGCTTTTCCGAGTGCAGCGCAAAGGAAGCAGTGGGAGAGGTTTCTTACTCCGGCAGCCTGGGTTAAGTTAAGTCCCTGGCGAATAAGTGTTAGCCATGAGAATGGGTCTTCATTGTTAGGGGGGCTTGGGGGGGCTTAACAGCTTCTGTATTTTTTATTCATGAGATTTTACAGCTGAGGTTAAATTTTGTAGGGTCTGTACACCCTTAGGGAGTTGTACTTGCTGAACATATATTCTCTTTACCTGGATGGTTGTGGTGGGATATGAGGAAGAAGATGATGCATATAGTCCACCTTTTACTCCCTGGGACCCTCGGTGGCCCCAGGGATCATTAATAATAAGACTATATGTTCGTGGTGAAGGGCTTTGAAACATATTCTTATGTTGGGATTGTGCATTGAAGTCATACAAAGGATGGATTTTGCAGTAATTGTATGGACACCCTAGGTTTGGTTAAGATGTTTTGTCCCCAGAGGGGGGTGGGGCAAGAGGGCATGATGAGGAAAGAGTGGGCAAAACATGCATAGTCCAGGCAGCAATTTAACATTGGGGTCTGGCGAGGGTTAGATGGTTTACCGTCTACTCCAACTACTGAAATAGTGGATTGTTGGCTAGATTCTCCATAGGACGGCAAAACAGAGTAGGTAGCCCCCATATTGATGAGAAAAGAAATTGGCTTACCCGCTACCTGTAGCGTTACCCTGGGCTCGGCGAGGGTGACCGGGGTCTCCGAGTGTGGGCACCGTCAGTCGTCGTCAAGGTGTAGGAGTTGGAAGGAGCCTTCCGACCTTCGAGGAGAGGCACTATGTTGAGGCGCAGTGCCTGTCCTGATGGGGTGGGCAATCAGACTTCCAATGCCCCTCCTGCTGGCAAGCTGGACATGGCGTGGTAGGCAGGCGGGGATTTGGGCACTTATTAGCCCAATGCCCAGTCATAGGAGACTCGTCTTTTTGTCTTTCCTGCCAGCAGAGTGGGCAACACTGGTTGGAGGGCAGCCACTAAAGCCTGTGCCTGAAGGGCAGCCTTTTGTTTTACTCTGGTTTGTCGAAGAGCCTCAGCTGTTTCTTCCCTAGAGTTAAAAACTTTGAAGGCCAGTTTGACTAAGTCCTGTATGGGGGTTTGAGGCCCATCTTCTACCTTTTTAAAATTTTTTTCGGATGTCAGGGGCCAACTGGGAGATGAAATAAGTGGCAAGGACAGTAGCTCCTGCTGGTGAGGTGGGATCCAGTCAGGTAAATTGGGCTAGTGCCTCCGTAAGGTGATTTAAGAAGGAGGCAGGATTTTCCTCTGGGTGCTGAATAATTTCCTGTCATTTATTAAAGTTTACTACTTTGTTAGAGGCTGTCTGCATACTAGTCAAAAGACATTGAATCATAATGTGTCTTCTACGACGACCAGGTTGTTGGGGTTGGTAGTCTCACTCCGGATCTGTGGATGGGACTGCCTGTTCACCTACCGGGACAGCAGGGTCGGTTCAATGTAACTGATCTGCATGCTGCCTGGCAGCTGCGAGAATGCACTCTCTTTCCTCTGGGTTAAGAGTGGAAGTAAGGATGACATGTAAGTCATGCCAGGTAAGGTCATACGCCTGGCATAGATATTGAAACTCTTTGGAATATTGGGTGGGGTTGGCTGAGAAGTCACCGAGTCATTTTTCAGTTTTGGAAAGATCTGCCAAGGAAAAAGGGACATGGTCTCTAACTAGTCTTTCGGCTTCGGGGACCTCTCAGAGGGGGGCCAGTAGATTAGTAGGAGACGTAGGGTCAGGTTGATTAGTGGAAAGTTGATCTGTAAGGTTTGGTATAGTGGTCTTTGAGCAGGTATGGGCCGCAATGGGAGAGGTGAAAGGAGTGGCTGAGGGAGGAACATCGGGAGGGGCGGTGGGAAGCCACGCGGGAGCAGGCCAGGAAGGTCCATAGGGAGGGGGTTTGGAAGGTCGGGAGAGAGGTGCCCCGCCCTCGGTCCCGTCAGGAGATGGAGGTAGAATCCTCCTCTACTGGTGAGGTGGGGGCCGAGGGCTGGGTTTTAGCCAATAAGACCTGGGTCATTGAACACTGGGCGCACAGGTCCGGGTGAGAGCGCAAGTCCTAAAAGCCTTGGACATAGTTAATTTCTGACCATTTTCCTAGCCTTTGACAGAAATTAGAAAGGTCTAGTAGAATATTATAGTCAAGCATGCCTTCGGGTGGCCATTGAGATTGGTTGTTTAATTTATATTGTGGCCACCCAACGGTGGAAAGGAAAATTAGCCTCTTTTGCTTTAGATCCTGAGCCAAATGTAAGGTTTGTAAATTTTGGAGGAGACAACCCAAGGGGGTGTTCCTAGGGATTTTTGACTGTGAGGTTCCCATTGCCCTAGCTAATAGAAATGGAGGCCGGTCTTGGGCAGCGGCAAAGCGTCCTTTGCCGCTGTTAAAGACCGGGGGCTTGTGGAGCCACTTAGGAAAAGAGAGAAACTTCAAGAGGGACGTCTCCAGGTTGAAGTTCTCCCAGCAGCCACCAGGTGGCCTAAGCCTCGGGCGTGTACATGACTTCAGGCCGAGGGGACTACCGACCGGATGAACTAGGGAAGGGGAACACTCACCAAAGATGGTGACTTCAGAGTGGCGGCAAAAAGGAGCCAGAACGCTTGATGCACCCAGGAAGGTCTCTGGAGCTGGAGTAGTAGGTTCGTGAGGCAGGAGGTTCCAAGGATCCCCCTGAGGGATACCGAGGAAGGGTCTCCTCCCGGGTTTCGGCACCAACTGTCTTAATTTAATTTAATTTAGGAGAGCTAAATAATTAAACATGAGGCCAAAGTACATAAGAAAGTGGCAGCCTTTTTATTGCAAATATGCACACACTCTTGGGCGAGGTTCACTGGTCCACGGGAAAGGGGCCAGGGAAGTTGCGCCGGCCTCTGCCGGAGGTGGACTTTTATGCATTGGTACTGGAAGGGGGAGGGCAGTGGGCGGCATAAGGGCGTGATAGGGGCTTCTCCCTAGGCGTGGCCAGGTAAGTTTCCATCTCTTCTGATTGACGTCACCTGGCGCATGCTTGGTTGTCCTGCACTTTCCCGGTAGGGGGAAAGTTGGTGATGAAGAACCCCGAAGCAATTGGGACTGTGCCATCTTGTTTACCTTCCTCCCCCATTTTGTCCCTTCTCCCTCACCCAAACAGGCAGAGGTTGCAGTGAGCTGAGATCGTGGCACTGCACTCCAGCCCGGGCGATAGAGTGAGACTTTGTCTCAAACAAACAAACAAACGAACCCATCTTGTTACTGGAAAGTGGTCTCAATCCAGACCCCAAGAGAGGGTTCTTGGACCTCACGCAATAAAGAATTAAGAATGAGTCCATAAAGCAAGTTTATTAGGAAGTAACAGGATAAAACAATGGCTACTCCATAGGCAGAGCAACAGCTTAGGCTGCTCAACTTATAATTATTCATAGTTATAGTTATTACTGGATTATATGCTAAACAAAGGGTGGATCATTCATGAGTTTTCCAGGAAAGGAGTGGGCAATTCCTGGAACTGAGGGTTCCTCCTCTTTTTAGACCATGTAAGGTAACTTCCGGACAATGCCATAGCATTTGTAAACTGTAATGGTGCTGGTAAGAGTTTCCTTTAGCATGCTAATGCATTATAATTAGTATCTAATGAGTAGTAAGGACGACCAGAGGTCACTTTCACCACTGTCTTGGTTTTGGTGAGTTTTGGCTGGCTTCTTTCCTGCAATCTGTCTTATCAGCAAGGTCTTTGTTACCTGTATCTTGTGCTGACCTCGTATCTCATCCTGAGACTTAGAATGCCTAATCTCCTGGGAATGCAGCCCAGTAGATCTCAGCCTCATTTTACCCAGCTCCTATTCAAGATGGAGTTGCTCTGGTTTGAACACTTCTGACAATCTGATGAGATTTTATGGTTTGTAGGCTGTGACTCCTCACATCCCTTAGATAAGAATTTGGGGCCGAGTGTGGTGGCTCACTCCTGTAATCCCAGCACTTTGGGAGGGTGAGGCAGGTGGATAACGAGGGCAGGAGTTCAAGATAAGTTTGACCAACATAGAGAAAGTTCATCTCTACTAAAAATACAAAAGTAGCTGGCGTGGTGGTGCATTCCTGTAATCCCAGCTACTTCAGAGGCTGAGGCAGGAGAATCGCTGGAATCCGGGAGGCGGAGGTTGCAGTGAGCTGAGGTGCCGAGATCTTGCCATTGTACTCCAGCCTGGGCAACAAGAGCGAAACTCCATCTAAAAGAAAAACTTGAGCAAGAGAGAAGACAGGTCAGAGTTTAGTCCTCAACCTCTCCTCAAACGTTCCACTTAGCACTACATGAACCATCTCACCTGGCTGGGAACTTACACAAAACCTGAGGAAAAGAAGATAGGGCCTATTGTCTGATACTAAGTTTTTGCCACACAATCAGAATAGAGCTTGAAAGAGAAAAGGTTGAATGACTGAAAAGTAAAGGCGGCTACATTTCTTACACATCCTAGTTTGTGGATTGAGATGCCTATTTGCTACATTTGTTACTTAATAAACGTTTGCTGCATAAAATAATTGAATAAATAAATGAAAAATAAAAATTTGAAACAGATCCAGGGTGAATGTTTTTTGATGAGGGAGCCATAGGCAAGGTGGACTATGTTGATAAAAAGAGTTAAACTCTGTAAAATGTTTGAAAAGATTTATTCTGAGCCAAATATGAGTGACCATGGCCTGTGACACAGCCCTCAGGAGATCCTGAGAACATGTACCCAAGGTGGTTGGGGTGCAGCTTGGTTTTATACACTTTGGGAGACATGAGATTTCAATCAAATACATTTAAGAAATACATTGATTTGGCCCAGAAAGGTGGGACAACTCAAAGCGGGCATTGGTCGGGGGAGAAATGGGTGCTTCCAGGTTATAGGCAGATTTTAAATTTTTCTACTTGGCAATTGTTTGAAAGAGTTATCAATAGAAAGGAATGTCTGGGTTGTCTTAAGAACTTGTGGAGACCAAAGTTTTATCATGCAGATGAAGCCTCCAGGTAGCAGGCTTCCAAGAAAATAGATTGTAAATGTTTCTTACCAGACTGAAGATCTGTGCTGACATTAACCAGAGAGGTATAATGAGGCTAGTGGGACGGGGCCCTAGTTCCTTCATGGCCTGACCCAGTCTTTCAGAATTTTAGAGTGCCCTGACCTAGGAGAAAGTCCATTCAGATGGTTGGCCAGGGGGGCTTAGAATTTTATTTTTGGTTTACATCTAAAAGAAGCACAGAGGTCTAGGCATCCAGAATCGTGGTTACTGGTGACCATGGACCTGCAGGTGATGGTAAATTCTCTCTTTTTGTTCCTGGTGTGTTTTCCTTGGGATCCTTTCTATGAGAAATGTAGGCAGGGTTTTATTTTTCTAGGTTCCTAGGGGTGAGGTGCCTCAACAAGAAAAAGGACCAGTTTTAGCTTCAGGTCTATGTGAAAGCGGTTAACACTGGGCTTGGAATGGTAGATACTCAATGATTAAGGCTACTTCTTATTCTCGATTCTTCTTTCCAAACCTAACTCGTCTAATCACTTCTAGGCCCCGCCCCTTCTGAGCTCCCCTCCTTCGGCCTGTATGATAGGCTCTTCCTCCATTTCCGGCTTCTGGGACTCGGGTGCACCACGGATTCCGGTGTCATGGCTGTTTGAAATCCCGGGAGTCGGTGAGGCGGCTGCAGGTCCCTCCCTGCGGAGCCGCTGGTCCGGCTGGCGGGGATGTGACCGCGGGCCCGGCCGGCCTGCCTCAGGCGTCGCGTCAGCTCCCGTGTCCGTGCCCTTAGCCCACACCGATGGCGGGATCCGGCTGTGCCTGGGGCGCGGAGCCGCCGCGTTTTCTGGAGGCCTTCGGACGGCTGTGGCAGGTACAGAGCCGTCTGGGTAGCGGCTCCTCCGCCTCGGTGTATCGGGTTCGCTGCTGCGGCAACCCTGGCTCGCCCCCCGGCGCCCTCAAGCAGTTCTTGCCGCCAGGAACCACCGGGGCTGCGGCCTCGGCCGCTGAGTATGGTTTCCGCAAAGAGAGGGCGGCGCTGGAACAGTTGCAGGGTCACAGGAACATCGGTAATTGCCGCTGGCTCCTTTCTCTTCTTGCCCAGGTCACAGTCCGAGCACACTCCTCCTCTCGCTATCTGGCGTTCTATCTTCCTGCCCTTCTGCGGAAGAAGCGGGTCTAGCCTTCTTTATCACCCGATCCAGGCCCCTTTCCCCTTTCACTTTATTACTGTCTGCGGTATAGTGGAGTTGGTGGTCTGCTTCGCCAGGTGTCACACAGATGCTCAGTAAATTCTGTTCTGCTTCGAGTCCCATCGGAGAATGCCGCATTCATTAGCATACAGAAATATCTTTTCTAGTGAGAGGAGGCATGTCTTTGCTGATTGTCGTGTCTTGTGTGGAAATTTTTGGATCTTTGCATACCAGTAGAAAATGGGAACTATGTCTGGGCCTTGTGACATCAATGCTGGTAACTCATATAGCTCACCTGTTATATATTTAGTACGGATTTGGAAGAAATGATTCACTATTCCATGGGAGCCCTTATAGAAGTGTGAAATTGAGGAACACTGTACCTTTGCTCTCGTGAGACTGTTTCATGAATCAGATACTCAGAATGTAAGCTATGTAATGATCACTGATGATTGATCTGTGAAAAGGTTTCATTTTCATTACACGACAGAAAGCGTATCATTAGTTATAGCTTTGGTTATTAAAGAAAAGTGAGTTTTTTATAATACCATTTTGGAGAAGAATTAACACTAGTGCTACATTTTTTGAGTATACTAAATGGTCTATTACTGTAACTTTGGTACTGAAAAGGGAAAATTTTTGCAAGCCTAAGAACTTGCTGAATCTCTGCAAGATGAGTTGAAATTTCATCCGGAAAGTCTCAATCTCTTCGTTAGTATTTAGATTATAGATAGCTGTTTGTTTTTCTGCTTTAATTTTTTTTTGAGACAAGTTCACTCTGTCACCCAGGCTGGAGTACAATGTCGAGATCACAGTTCACTTCAGCCTCCAATTCCTCCTAAAGCCATCCTCCTGCCTTAGCCTCCCAGGTAACTGGGACTACAGGCACGCAGCACCATGCCTGGCTAGTTTTTTGTAGAGAGGTGGTTCTCCTTTGTTACCCAGGCTGGTCTCCAAACTCCTGGGCTCAAGCAGTCCTCCTGCCTCGGTCTCACAGAATGCTGGGATCATGGGCATGAGCCACTGTGACAGACCTAGACTGCTATTTTGGATGAAGAAGCAATCTTTAGTTTGGTTTTTGCACATTGTGACATTCCTTTTAAAAGAGTTGCTTAATATTTGGATTTTTACTTTTAAAAATTTTTTTAAAAGGACCTCATGATGCAACAGTAAGTTTTATTTATTTATATTTTGGATTTTTACTTTTAATCATTTTTGGTTGGCACTCCAAGTTCATGTTCATCACCACTGAATACTCGGTGAAACACAAATTGAATAATTGTACTGTATGTAGTATCTGTGAATGGTAATCAGCTATTGTAAGCTGTCTCATCTTATTTTTATTAAAATAACCCAGTTGCCAAAAGATCTTATTCATGGGAAAAATAAATTACAGTGGAAGCTTGCTCAGCAAAGTTATCCTTATCTAGACTATCGCAAGTTTGTACTGCAGTTACCAACTTTAATAGTGACTTACTCTGAGTCTGATTTTTAAAGTATGATAATTTCTTTTTCTAGTGACTTTGTATGGAGTGTTTACAATCCACTTTTCTCCAAATGTGCCATCACGCTGTCTGTTGCTTGAACTCCTGGATGTCAGTGTTTCGGAATTGCTCTTATATTCCAGTCACCAGGGTTGTTCCATGTGGATGATACAGCATTGTGCCCGAGATGTTTTGGAGGCCCTTGCTTTTCTTCATCATGAGGGCTATGTCCATGCGGACCTCAAGCCACGTAACATATTGTGGAGTGCAGAGAATGAATGTTTTAAACTCATTGACTTTGGGCTTAGCTTCAAAGAAGGCAATCAGGTAAGAAATAACCTTTTCTTTTCTCTCGCAGTTTAAAATGTAGTGGTCTGAGCCAAATATTTTTAAATGACAAGGGTAGTTTAGTAGGGACTTACAGGTCATTTTAATCTAAAATACTGAAATGCCAGGGGATGCAGCAAATCAAAAGAATTTCAGTGCCACCGTGTAAAAAAAAGACATAATGTTTGGGTCAGGTAGGAGGAGCCAGTGAAGCACGAGAGCTCTGGAATTATTATAGGTACTTAACCTACATAGAATGGTTTTCTAAATTTTATGCGTGTTTGGCTAATTGCTGAGTTAATGTTCCTGGTCCCTTCAGTGTTGGGGCTGTAGCTCGTGGCAGAATGCATGGGATAGTTCTGCCAAATCCTCCTTTCTCCATGGTTTATTGTTTCTTTGCAGTGTCCTTATTATCAGCAGTGCCTAATAGGTAAGAGACAATCCAAAGAAGACTTCTTTATGAGCACTATATGGAAATGTGCAGCTTGCCTCTGAGAATTGCCCAGTTACTGAACCAAGGAATTATGGTAACCAAGGACTAAAAATTTTTAGCATTTAGCTTGGCAGTGGGTTTACTGCACTGTTAGGGAAGTAAATTCACCGTAGAGATGGATAGAAAGGGAGCAGCTTTTTTATTGGTTGTAATATTTACTCATCTTTTTTAGGATGTAAAGTATATTCAGACAGACGGGTATCGGGCTCCAGAAGCAGAACTGCAAAATTGCTTGGCCCAGGCTGGCCTGCAGAGTGATACAGAGTGTACCTCAGCTGTTGATCTGTGGAGCCTAGGAATCATTTTACTGGAAATGTTCTCAGGAATGAAACTGAAACATACAGTCAGATCTCAGGAATGGAAGGTAAACTTCACCAGTGCTTTGCTTTGGGGTCCTTACTTTCAATTTAAGAGTATATAATTTATGATGATTCTTTTCTTTTTTTTTTCTTTTGAGATGGAGTTTCACTCTTTCGCCCAGGCTGGAGTGCAGTGGCGCAATCTCAGCTCACTGCAACCTCCGCCTTCCGGTTTCAAGCAATTCTCCTGCCTCAGCTTTCTGAGTAGCTGGGATTACAGATGCCAGCCACCTCGCCTGGCTGATTTTTGTATTTTTAGTAGACACGGGGTTTCACCATGTTGGCCAGGCTGGTCTCGAACTCCTGACCTCTTGATGCACCCGCCTGGGCCTCCCCAAGTGCTGGGATTACAGGCGTGAGCCACCGTGCCTGGCCAATTTATGATGATTCTTTTAGAGAACTCTTGATTGCTGTCTGTTGTTGGTACTCCTCTTTTTCTATTTATGATACTTGTATGCCACTACCAACTCCTATGGCTATCAGTGTGCTAGTGAGTATTGCATTCTTATTGTTCCTAACCTGTGGCTTGGCAGATAGTAAGTGCTTGATGAAATATTTGAATAAATCCTTTTTCTTGAAGAAGCAAAAGTGGTTTCTTTTGTTTACTAACAGTAATATTAAGTTCTAAAGTGTTACTAACACAACCATAGCTTATAAGTTAAATAATAATGTTTATAGATTATCTTAACTCCTTTACAGTTAAAAAAATTATTTTTACTGGGCATGGTGGCTCACACCTGTAATCCCAGCACTTTTGGAGGCTGAGGTGGGAGGCTTATTTAAGACCAGCCCAGGCAAAGTAGTGAGACCCTGGTCTGTAGTTAAAAAAAAAAGTATAAAAGGTATTTTAATACTTGTTTAATATCAAGACGAATAATCATTCCAAAGCATTGTATTTATTAAACCTCAAAAAATTAACTGGGTGTGGTGGCACACACCTTTAGTCCCAGCTACTCAGGAGACCGAGGCAGGAAGATCACTTAAATAGTAGCCTAAAGGATACTGATATTATCTCAACATTAAAGCCCCACAATACCTTTGAAAACATTCAGTAGTTAATTCCTAATTTATAAATGCACAAAAAGTTCATTCAAATGTTAGAGGTTTGGAACTTAGATATTAAGCAACAAGCTTTTGATACTAAACAACAAGCATTTTTTTGAGCATGTAATACATACTATATAGCTATTATAACATATAGTTTTGTTTCTTTTAAACACCTAGACACTGATTTCTGTTGTAGCATTTCCTGGAAGGGATATTTTAATAGCCCAATGTATATACCTGATGCTTGTATGGGTAAAAATTGCTTTCTTGGGAATAAAATCAGTATCATTCTTTATTATTGGTACTCCAAACAATCAAGAGTCTAAGTATTCTTTCTTAGTGCTAATCCAGACATACATCAGTTATTTGAATGAGCTTTGACTGTCTTTGAGCCTTCTGTACTATATCTGCTTGGCTTAGAGCTCATCAGAACTAGATCACATTCAAATTTGTGTGAAATTTAGAGGGGTGATGTGCAGTAATGGGATCTCCAATATATGCCTCTAGATACAACATTATTTTTCTGTTTTATCACTTTCTATGGAGGCAGAAAATGCCAACTGATAATGAGCATGGGCTCTAAAGTCAAACTACTAGGGTTTGTATCTTGCCTCCACAAAGGTCTTACTAAGTTACTTATTTAGGTTCACTAAGCCATGGTTTGCTTTCCTTAAAATGAAGATAATAATGGCATTTATCTCATAAGACTATTGAGGTTAATAAAGAAATGATACTTTTAGCAAGCAGCTCATGGTAAGTATTTAATAATTTTACTGATAATGATAGTACTGATAATGATAGTATCAGTTCTTTTAACTCATATACACAGTTCTAAATTCTGAGTTAGCATAATATTCAAGGAGAAAATATATTCCTTAAAGATTTAGAGAATGAGTAATATGACAAATAAGATGTTTTAATACTGCATCATATTCTCTTTGATAGTTTATTTCTGTCTGAAAACCAATTGAAGACTCATCACGGAGATACTCTGAGTCACCTATTACACATTCATTTTTGCATTAAACTACATTCTTATGTGGTTGCATTGGTATTTATTTTTTCTTCTTTTGTCTAGTAGATGTTCACAAAGTGCTAGGTGCTGAAAATGAAGAAAAAATGTTCTTCTCTAGAAGTGTATAATTATGTATATTATTTCTTCTGTTAAGATTGTAGGATCTTGCTGGACATGATGGTTCACACTTATAGTCCCAGCATTTTGGGAGGCCACAATGGGCAGATCACTTGAGCCCAAGAGTTTGAGAGCAGCCTGGGCAACATGGTGAAACCCCATATCTACAAAAAATACAAACAATTAGCTGGATGTGATGGCACACACGTGTATTTCCAGCTACGCAGGAGGCTGAGGCAGGAGGATCACTTAAATCTGGGAGGCAGAGGTTGCAGTGAGCTGAGATTGTGTCACTGCACTCCAGCCTGGGTAGCAGAGCAAGACCCTGTCTCCAAAAAAAGAAAAAAAAGATTGTAGGCTCTCAGAAGATGGTGTTTTCTGTTGCATTTTATTCTCAAATAGTGCTATATGCCTAGTACTCAATATACAGACTGAATAACCAAAGGAAGACTTTTCTCCCTTTTTTAAGGCAAACAGTTCTGCTATTATTGATCACATATTTGCCAGTAAAGCAGTGGTGAATGCCGCAATTCCAGCCTATCACCTAAGAGACCTTATCAAAAGGTATGTTACACATACTGTAAACTTGCTTTGCATACATGTACTGTGTGAAATGGTACGTCTTTTTTTTTTTTTTCTGAACAGATTTATATTATTTCTAGTTTGCTTGATCCATGTAGGGGTTTTGTTCCCCTAGAAATAAGTCTATGCAGG
This sequence comes from Rhinopithecus roxellana, assembly GCF_007565055.1. NCBI lineage: Eukaryota > Metazoa > Chordata > Mammalia > Primates > Cercopithecidae > Rhinopithecus > Rhinopithecus roxellana. The sequence goes on along the minus strand of NC_044556.1, from coordinate 54,043,594 downwards.
CTAGCTTCCTATAAGGAACATAAGTAATCAAATAGTTTTACCAAATTTGTTTTCAAAGGAATGTTCTTTTGCTCATAGTATCGGATATTAAGCTTTTCCTGGCAGCTGCCTTTTCACTGGAAGATAGATGCTGAGCCACTATACCTTTGGCCTCTCATAGCCCTGGCAGTTCTATATACTTGATGGTAAGCAGGTTTTTAAAGAGAATCTTTATTAACTAAAGATTGAGTTTGCTTTTGGACTACTCCCCTCCCCCTAAAAAAAAGACCCAACAACCATTTTGAATAAGATAGTTTTTAATTATACTTTAAATTACTCTTGACAATGGTCTGGGGACAGATACAGTTTTTCTGATGTCTGAATATATCCAAATACAATAGATATTTTGAAAATACAAATGTGTACAGTCGTGTCATTTAACAATAGGTATCTGTTGTGAGAAATATGTCATTAGGTGATTTTGCCATGCTAACATCATAGAGTACCTACATAAACGTAAATGATTCAGATTTCTGCCCACACCTGGGCTATATGGCAGAGTCTATTGCTCTTAGGCTAAAACCTATATAGCATGTTACTATACCAAATACTACAGATAGTTGTAATACAATGGTAAGTATTGTGTCTAAACATAGAAAAGGTACACTAAAAATATAATATAAAAGATTAAAAATGGTATACCTTATAGGGCACTTAACCATGAATGGAGCTTGCAGGACTGCAGTTCCTCTGGGTGATTCAGTGAGTGAGTGGTGAGTGAATGTGAAGGCCTAGGACATTACTGTACACTATAAGACTAAGGGTAAAACTGTGTACTTAGCCTACACTAAATTTATTTAAAAAAAATTTTTTTTTTTTGAGAGAGAGTCTCACTCCATCACCCAAACTGGAGTGCAGTGGCACAATCTTGGCTCCCTGCAACCTCTGCCTCCCAGATTCAAGCGATTCTTGTGCCTCAGCCTTCTGAATAGCTGGAAGTACAGGTGCACGCCACCATGCCCAGCTAATTTTTGTATTTTTAGTAGAGACGGGGTTTCACCATGTTGGCTAGGTTGGTCTCGAACTCCTGACCTCAAGTAATCTGCCTGCCTCAGCCTCCCAAAGTGCTGAGATTACAGGTGTGTGCCACTGCTTCTGGCCAAAATTTGTTTTCTTCTATAATAAGTCAGCTTAACTGTAACTTTTTTACTTTATAAACTTTAATTTTTGTTTATCTTATTTACTTTTAAATTTTTTTGCTAAAAACTGAGACATAAGCACACCTTAGCCTAGACCTACACAGGGTCAGGATCATCGATATCATTGTCTTCCACATGTTGTCTTACTGGAATGTCTGCAGGGGCAGTAACATGCATAGAACTGCCATCTCCTATGTTAACAATGCCTTGTTTTGGAATACCTCACAAAGGACCTGCCTGAGACTATTTTACGGTTAACTTTTTGGGGGAGGGGGTGCACTTTAAAATAGGAATAAAAAAATAGTTACAAATACATAAGCCATTAACACCTTTGTATTGTCATTATCAAGTACAGTAGTTTTGTTTACATCTGTGTCCTACCGCAACACATTACTCACCTGCATTACCACAAGCATGTGAGTGATGTGTTGCGATAGGGCATTAATGGCTATGATGTCACTAGGGGATAGGAATTTTTCAGACCAGTATAATTTTATGAGATCACTGTCGTATATGTGGTCCATTGTTGACCAAAACGTTGTTAGGCAGTGTATGACTGTATTATTAAATAGTAGGCTTTTCAGGTTTCTAGACTATGGACCGGAAATGAATAAAATAATTAGTACATCAGAAAAGTATGGATCCCTTGTTTGAGTTAGAGTATTATAGTTTCCTTTGAATATTGGCCCTATAAACCTTTAATTATTGGCCTATAAACCTTAATAATTGGCCCTATAAACCTTTAAATTAGTTTTATTAATTCTTTACTTTGAAATAGTTACAGACTCACAGGACTTTGCAAAAATGTTACAGAGAGGTCCTTACCATTTACCCAGTTTCCCGCCATGGTAATTATTTATATAACTGTAGTATATACAGTATCAAAACCAGTAAGTTGAAATAGGTATAATCCACAGGATTTATTCCGATTTCACCAATTTTACACATACTTATTTGTGTGTGCATTTTTCAAATTAGTTTTAAATAGCTGTTAGTATCTGATTGATATGAGATATTATAAATTGCATTTTACATTGAAGAGAAGGGAGTGAAAAATTATAAAATGGATTATAGCCTGGAAGTTAAATCATCTAAATTCTAGTATTGACTTTTTTATTTTTATTATTTTTTAAATAATAGCTCCCCCCATTTTACATAGAATACTAAATTTGAAAACTATAGAAAGTCATGATGAGGAAAATAAAAATTATAAACCCACATTCTAGTGTTAGTACTTTGGTATATTTCCTTCACTATTTTTCTGCATATCGCATTATATATGCATACAAGTCGCTTGAACCTTTTTTGTTGTTGTTGAATAAAGCACAGCTACTAAAAACACTAATTAAGCAAATGTGTAGCTTAATTAATCTGTTGGAACATTGTACCCATCTTGTAACTACCATTCACATCAAGAAATAAAACTTTGCCCACCACCCTGGAAGTCCTGTATGTGTCTCATCCCAATCTCATACATTTTTGTTTCCTTGAGTGTCTTATATATTACTGCATTGTTTCTGTTGAAAGTTTCGTGACTCAGTAAAAGTCACTTGGTCTTCCAGCCTGGCCAAGATGGTGAAACCCCGTCTCTACTAAAAATACAAAAAATTTAGCTGGACATGGTGGCGGGCGCCTGTAATCCCAGCTGCTCAGGAGCGTGAGGCAGAGAATTGCTTGAACTTGGGAGGCGGAGGTTGCAGTGACCCAAGATCATGCCACTGCAGTCCAGTGTGGGCAACAGAGCGAGACTCTGTCTCAAGAAAAAAAAAAAAAAATCACTTGGTCTTCTTGTCTAGATGCCCAGAGGATTTTAACTTTTTCTTCAATGTGTAGTAATTTTACCAAAATATATTTTGACTTTGATTGTTCTGGGTCAGAAATACGGTATGCCTTTCACTGTGTAGTTTCAGATCTTCGTTTGTTTTAGAAAAGTGTTCTTAAAGTACAGTTTAAATTTTTTTTTTCTGTTCTTTTTGGTTTTCACTTTCGTGTCCTCCTAGTCTACATATGTTTGATTTTCTTTGCCTTATATTCAATATTGCCATTTTTTCTTTTTTTTTTTTTGAGACGGAGTTTTTGCTCTGTTGCCCAGGCTGAAGTGCAGTGGCATGATCTCGGCTTACTGCAACCTCTGTCCCCTGGGTTCAAGCAGTTCTCCCACATCAGCCTCCCAAGTAGCTGGGATTACAGGCTACTGCCGCCATGCTGGCCAATTTTTGTATTTTTAGTAGAGACAGGGTTTCACCATGTTGGCCAGGCTGACCTCGAACTCCTGACCTCAAGTGATCTGCCCGCCTTGGCCTACCAATGTGCTGGGATTACAGGTGTGATCCACAGCGTCCAGCTATCATTTTTGCTTGATTCTGTATTTTCTCTTTTTCCTTTCTTAAGAGATGAGGTCCCACCATGTGCCAGGCTGGTCTTGAACTCAAGTGACCTTCCTGCCTCAGCTTCCCAAAATGCTGGGTTTACAGGCATAAGCCACCACCCCCAACCCATTATTTCTTTTGTTTTTCTTTCTTTCTTTTTTTTTTTTTGGTGTGTGTATGTGTGTGTGTGAGACCGAATCTCACTCTGTCGCCCAGGCTGGAGTGCAGTGGCACGATCTCGGCGCACTGCAAGCTCTGCTTCCCGGGTTCACGCCATTCTCCTGCCTCAGCCTGGGCGACAGAGTGAGATTAGCTGGGACTACAGGCGCCCGCCACCACGCCAGGCTAATTTTTTATATTTTTAGTAGAGATGGGATTTCACCGTGTTAGCCAGGATGGTCTTGATCTCCTGACCTCGTGATCTGCCCACCTCGGCCTCCCCAAGTGTTGTGATTGCAGGCGTGAACCACCGTGCCTGGCCTCTTTGATTTTTAAAAATATCCTCCTTTTTGCCTACTATTTCTCTTTAAGACATTATTTGTTGTGTTTATTCATCCTTGTATCTCTTGTAGTGTAATTTTATTTTATGAAATGATTTTCTTTTAATTTCTAATTCTTTCCTGAGTTCTAGTACCTTATTTTTGTGATTTTCAATTTTTTTTTCTCTTGCTCTTTCACATCTTGTATCACTCCTCCCCCTGCAAAAAACTCAAATGAGCTAAAGACAAAAAAATGTCCTTAGCTCTTTTGAGTTTTTTGCAGGGGGAGGAGAAGACAAAGTCTCACTCTGTCGCCCAGGCTGGAGTGCAGTAGTGCAGTGCTCACTGCAACCTCCGCCTCTCAGCTTTTAGCGTTCCTCCTTCTTCGCCCTCTCAAGTAGCTGGGATTATAGGTGGACCCCACCAGGCCCAACTAATTTTCATGTTTTTAGTAGAGACGAGGTTTCACCATGTTGGCCAGGCTAGTCTGGAACTCCTGACCTCAAGTGATCTGCTTGCCTCAACCTCCCAAAGTGCTGGGATTGTGGGCATGAGCCACCATACCTGGCCATGTAACTCATTTTGAAATGGTAGGTTATAAAGGCCAGGCGTGGCCATTTAGTTCATTTTGAAATGGTAGGCTCATGCCCATAATCCCAGCACTTTGGGAGGTTGAGGTGAGCAGACCGCCTGAGATCAGGAGTTCCAGACTAGCGTGGCCAACATGGTGAAACCCCGTCTCTACTAAAAACACAAAATTTAGCTGGGCATAGCAGCATCTGCCTGTAATCCCAGCTACTCTGGAGGCTGAGGCAGGAGGAGGATTGCTTGAACCCCCCAGGTGGAGGTTGCAGTGAGCCAAGATTGCACCACTGCACTTCAGCCTGGGTGACAGAGCAAGACTCTGCCTCAGGAAAAAAAAAAAGGTAGATTTTAATGTTCATCTGTGTTATGGTCATGTCTTTCTGGCATATATTATCTGAGATTTATCATTTTGCAGGGGTTTTTTTTTGTACAATAGATACTTTTCTTTCTTTCTTCCTTTTTTTTTGTTTTTTTTTTTTTGAAGCAGGGTCTCGCTCTGTCACCCAGGCTAGAGTGCCATGGTGTGATGACAGCTCACTGCATCTTTAAGCAGTCCTCCCACCTTAGCCTCCCAAGTAGCTGGCACCACAGGCATGCACCATCATGCCTGGTTTATTTTTTTGTAGACAAAGTCGTACTATGATGCCCAGGCTGGTTTCAAACTCCTGGGCTCAAGTAATCCTCCTGCCTTTGCCTTCCAAAGTACTGGGATTACAAGCATGAGCCACCATGCGTAGTCAGTTATAATCCTTTTTATGTTGCTCATTTTTATGTGAAAATTATTTTCCTAAACTTATATAAGAAAATATACTTGGGATAACTTTTCTTATTATACAGGGCTCCGTCTTCTGTTGTTTTGTGTAATACTCCCAAAAAGTGGCTTTTTTCAGAGATCTCCTGGCTCTTCTCTTCTGCTTTTTTCTGGTGCCTCTCTCTCTCCCCCTCATCCTGCTCAGTTTGGATTCTGTTCCCAATATTTCTTCTCACTGTGGGACTTTGCACTGAAAAAAAGCTTTGGCTGGTTAGTTTTAAGAGGTCTTAGTGTCTAGATTACTCTAACCTCATGATTTTACAAAGAATTCCTTGTATTCACTTAGTATTAGAATGTATAACCCCTTATAGTTTCAGCTGCTTTTCTCCAGCATCTTGCTATGCAGTCCAGTGAGTACCTTTTGGCTGTTCGGGGGGATTTTTTTCTCTGGTTCATCAGATCAATTGTAGCTTTCCTCTGCCTTCTTACACATAGATGCCAATATAGTGCAAATCTTACTGCTATTGATAGTTTGGCACTATAGGGTTTTTGTTTGTTTGTTTGTTTGTTTTTTTGTGATGGAGTCACACTCTGTTGCCCAGGCTGGAGTGCAGTGGCACGATCTTGGCTTTCTGCAACCTCTACCTCCCAGGTTCAAGTGATTCTCCTGCCTCAGCCTCCCAAATAGCTGGGACTACAGATGCATGGCACCACGCCTGGCTAATTTTTTGTATTTTTTAATAGAGACGGAGTTTCACCATGTTGGCCAGGCTGTTCTCAAACTCCTGACCTGAAGTGATCCACCCACCTCTGCCTCCCAAATTGCTGGGATCACAGGCGTGAGCCACCACTCCCGGCCTAGTTTTTGTTTTTTAAGTGGCTTATTTTTACTTTACAAATGCTTACTTACAATAAGGAAATAACGGTCTTTTTATGCCACAAACACTTCAATAGCTATATAGAGATACATTAATTTTATTAGACTATAACAGCATCTCAGTCTTTTTTGTTTTTAATGACCTAAAATTTTATGTATTTATCATGTACAACGCGTTTTGAAATATATATACATTATGGAATTATTAAATCTAGTTAATGAAAAAATGCATTACTTTACATAGTTATCATTTTTTGTGATGAGAGTGCTTAACATTCACTCCCTGTGTTTTTCAAGAATCCAATATGTCATCATTAACTAGAATCACCATATTGTGCAGTAGATCTCTTGAACTTATTCTTTCTATCTAACTGTAATTAGGCATCTTTTGGCTTTGGCCAATGTCTCCCCAAACTCTTCTGTCTTCTAACTCCCTCACCCAGCCTCTGGTAACCACCGTTCTTCTCTCTACTTCTGCGACATCAACACTTTTTAGAATTCACATATGAGTGAGATCATGCTGTATTTGTCTTTCTGGACCTGTCTTATTTCACTTAACATGATGCCCTACAGGTTCATCTGTGTTGAAAATGACAGGATTTGCTCCTTTTCAATGGCTGAATAGTATTCCATTGTGTATATATATCATATTTTCTTTTTTTACTCATCTGTGTTTTTCTTGTCTTTTTTTTTTTTACGTTTTACACATCTTTTTTTTATTTTTATTTTTTTTAAGCTAACATACAAGAAATGAACACTTATCTGTTAATAGATACTTAGGTTGATTCCATATCTTGTCTATTGTGAATAGTGCTGCAACAAACATGGGCATACAGGTATCTCTTAATCACACTGATTTCATTTCCTTTGGATATAAACCCAGTAGTGGGACTGCTGGTAGTTCTTTTTTTAAAAAATTTTTAGGGGCCTCCATAGTGCTTTCTGTGATGGCTTTACTAATTTATATTCCCACCAACAATGTGTGTGGATTCCCTTTTCTTTATGTCTTTTGTCTGTTTGATAATAGCTATTGTAGCAGATATGAGGTGATACCTCATTGTGGTTTTGTTTTTTCATTTTCCTAATGATTAGTGATACTGAGCATTTCTCATATACTGTTGGTCGTTTGTATGTGTTCTTTTGAGAAATGTTTGTTCAGGACTTTTCCCCATTTTTTAATTGGGCTATTTGTTTCCTTGCTGTTAAGTTGTTTGAGCTCTGTTTTTTCTTTTTTCTTTTGTTTGTTTGTTTTTTTTTTGAGACAGGGTCTCATTCTGTTGCCCAGGCTGTAGTGCAGTGGTATAAACATGGCTCACTGCAGCCTTGAATTCATAGGCTCAAGTGATCCTGGAGCTACAGGTGCATGCCACCATACCAGCTAATTTTTAAAATTTTTTGTAGGGAGATGATCTTGCCATGTTGCCCAGGCTGGTCTTGGACTCCTGGGCTCATGTGGTCCTCCCACCTCTGCCTCCCAAAGTTCTGGGACTACAGATGTGAGCTACCACACCCAGCCAAATTGAGTTCTTTATATATTTTGTATATTACTCCCCTAGCAGCTGTATAGTTTGTAAATATTTTCTCCTATTCTGTAAGTTGTCTCTTCACCCTGTTCATTGTTTCCTTGGCTGTGCAGAAGGTTTTTAGTTTGATGTAATCCCATTTGTCTGTTTTTGCTTTTGTTGCTTGTGCTGTTGAAGTTATATTCAAAAATTCAATGCCCAGAACAATGTTGTGCAGCTTTTCTCCTGTTTTCTTCTAGTAGTTTTGGGTCTTACATGTAAATTGTTAATCTATTTTGAGTTGATTTTTGTGTAGTTGAGAGATAAGGGTTTAATTTTATTCTTTGGTGTGTTAATATCCAGTTTTTCCCAGCACCGTTTATTGAAAATACTGTCCTTTCCCCATTGTGTATTCTTGGCACCTTTGTTGAAAATCGGTTGGTTGTAAATATTTTTTTCCCTGGGCTCTCTGTTCTGTTTCATCAGTCTGTGTGTCTGTTTTCATATCAATACCATGCTGTTTTGGTTACTGTAGCTTTGTAGTATTTTTTTGAAATCAGGTAGTATAATGCTTCCAGCTTTGTTCTTTTTTCTCAAGATTGCTTTGGCTATTTAGGGTGTCCCTATGGTTTTTGTTATAGATATTGTCCATGGGTTTTTGATTTTGCTATCTAGTTGCTTTATTATTAGAGAAATTTGATGAAATTCAACAATCATCCCACCACTATCTTTTCTTTTAAATTGTGTTACCCTAAATCTGTGTTTTTTTTCCACTCACTGTTATAGAGTATGAATCACTTTGCAGTATTTCATTTATTAATCAAAAGTGTTATTTTAAATCACAGTATAATATCATAGGTATGTATCATGAATTGCTACTAATAAATAGCATTTGTATTCTTTATAGGTGAATGATTCAATAAATCATGCTACTATAATTAATGCTGTCATGAACATTTAGACATTCTTACTTTCTTTAATGGTTGTATTTTCAAAAGATTCAGTAGAAATGATAAGGCACCTATTTTTTGTGTTTTAGCATGCTTCATGATGATCCAAGCAGAAGAATTCCTGCTGAAATGGCATTGTGCAGCCCATTCTTTAGCATTCCTTTTGGTAAGTTGTATATTATTTTATTTTTTTCTTGGTCATTTGACAGTCATACAAGACATCTGCACTAATTTATATTCCCAAGTTCCTTTATCTGGTGTTCAACTTATTTGGGGGGATTTACATTTAACGATATTATGATGAATTTTAACAGCCCCTCATATTGAAGATCTGGTCATGCTTCCCACTCCAGTGCTAAGACTGCTGAATGTGCTGGATGATGATTATCTTGAGAATGAAGAGGAATATGAAGGTTAGTGTTTTCTAAATTATAATGTGTCTTTCTTAAGTAAGTCTGGAATAAACATATCTATAACATTTTCATATTTTCCAGTTTATCTAATGAGAATATTGAACAATATGATCTCTAATATACTCTCACTTTTTTTTTTTTTTTTGAGGCAGAGTTTCACTCGTTGCTCAGGCTGGAGCGCAGTGGCACGATCTCAGCTCACTGCAACCTCTGCCTCCTGGGTTTAAGCCTCAGCCCCCCAAGTAGCTGAGATTACAAGCATGTGCCACCAGGCCCGGCTAATTTTGTATTTTTGGTAGGGACGGGGTTTCACCATGTTGGTCAGCTGGTCTCGAACTCGTGGCCTCAGGTGATCCACCAGCCTCGGCCTCTCAAAGTGCTGGGATTACAGGTGTGAGCCACTGCGCCCAGCCCTCTCACTTTTATATTCATAATGTCCTTTTGACTCTTTCACATTTCATCTTTACCCAGTTAATGAAGATTAATTTTCCCAACAACTTCTATCTGTCTGGTCTGTCTCTTCTAGCCTTTCCCTATGCTTGTGTTTCTCCATTTTAGTTCTCATTTTTGCTTTTAGCATTTATTCATTTAAGACATATTAACTGAATATTTACTATGGGATTACTTCCCATTTTTTGTATAGTAGGGGAGACAGCTACATAAATAATTATAGTTGTGATAATCTGAAGATAGGGTACTACACAATGGCAGAAAGGACAAATACTTAACCCAGTCTTAGTAACTCGTGAATGCTTCTCTACAGATGTTATAGCTGAGCTCAGTAATTTGGAGTTGCTTGGCTAAAAGTTGAGGGGTTAGGAAGTACGTAGCACAAACACAGAGATGAAAGTGTCAGAAAACAGCAGATTGGTATGACTGTATCTTAAGATATTTGTTTGGGAGCAATCAGTTAAAGCTAATGAGGTAGTCAGAGTACAGACTAGTTTGCTATGTTTAAGAATTTGGATTTTATCCCAGAGATGGTAATACCAAAATACAGATACTTGAAGAACTTTGCATCAGGTATAGAATAATATCTAGCTTATGGTAAGTATTCAATACCTATCTGTTCTTTGTTGAATGCAGTAAAGAGTTTATTAAATAATTTTAAATGGGAGAATGACATAGTCAAACTTGTATTTTAGTAGGGACATTTTGGAAACAGAGAGGGAGTAGGCTAAAGCAGAGCCAAACTTAGACCAAAGACAACAGCTATGAAGCATTTGCATCGACCTATTGTTACTACTACTAGAGAGACAATTTTATGTAGTGGTTAAGAGTGTAGACTTACAAAAATTAGCTCGGCGTGGCGGCACATGCCTGTAATCCCAGCTGCTTGGGAGGCTGAGGTGGGAGAATCGCTTGAACCCAGGAGGTGGAGGTTTCATGTCCCGACAGAGTAGTGAGAGAACTGTAATTTCTTTGAGTCTGTGACCATTTTAAGAGTCTTGAGTTTTCATGTTGTCTATCTGAAAGAAAGTCTTGGCCTCAGCATTGTTTCAGGTCACGAAGGTACAATGACTCTGAATTTCTTGGGATCAGTTCAAAATACTACTTATGTCCTTTTCGTCTGCATCTTTGTGAAGACCTGCTGTCTTCATCACCTCATTCTGTCTACTCCAAATAATTTTGATTTCTTTAAAACTGAAGCTTGGCCTTTTTTTGAATAAACCTTTAGACTACCATATAACTCTTCTATCTTGCTGTGACTCTTTTTCTGCTTTTAAATACACTGAGTCTTTACATTTTGTTTAAATGTTGCTATTGAATCTTAGTGTTTAAGAATCTGAAGAGAACTAAAGTGCAGCAGACAATATATGGTACCATTAAATACCTTTGTTACTTTTGATGAACAGGGTCATCATGAAATAACAAGTTTCTTAGCTAGAAATTATGGTATGTATTGGAACAGCTGTCTTGTAATCTTGATAGAGGCAGGGAAGGAAGTTAAACCTTAGATTATAGACCAAATTAAATTTCAAATCAAGTAAAGATTAAAATACTAAAACAAGGGAATGAAATAGGGAAGGAGGGAAAAGAAAGGGATGAGGGAAGGAAGTAGGGCAGGTGGGAAGGAGATAATTTTTTAATATAAAAAGACTTTGTATAATTTTGTTTTTTAATATTCCTGAAGTTGGAAAGGCCTTTTTTGAATATGGCAAAAAACTCAGAACCAGTATAATAAGCATTGAACAAAATCAACCCTGACAAAAATCACTCTAAGAAAGATTAAAAGACAAAGGATACTTTAAAGAAAAAATATTTATAGCTCTTATTACAGTTTATGGAAAAGGAAGTAGACAAGTCTTTTACACATATGCTTTTATTCATTATTATTATGGAAATGCTAATTAAAGCCAAACTGCAATATCTTTGTTACCCATTAACCACATTGACAGTGATGAAACATTTGATTATCCTCTTGTGGGTAAGGGTATAAGGAAATAGACATTTTTGTACATTGTTAGAGAAAGTTTACATTGGTAAACTTTTATGGAAAGCAAATTGGAAAAATTACAAATTTATGTCAATTTTGACCCAGCATTTCTGTTTCTAGAGTGTCAACTTAGAAATACACAAGTGACACTGGGCACGGTGGCTCATACCTGTAATCCCAACACTTTGGGAGGCCAAGGCAGGTGGATCACCTGAGGTCAGGAGTTTGAGACCAGCCTGACCAACGTGGTGAAACCCTGTCTCTACTAAAAATGCAAAGATGAGCTGGGCATGGTGGCACACGTCTGTAATCCAAGCTACTTGAGAGTCTGAGGCAGGAGAATCGCTTGAACCCTGGAGGTGGAGGTTGCAGTGAGCCGACATTGTGCCACTACACTCCAGCCTGGGCAACAGAGCAAGACTCTGTTTCAAAAAACAGAAAGAAAGAAATACACAAATGAAATGAGATATGCCTGGGGGGGAGTTTAATGGTAAAAGTTTGGAAGTTGTCTAATCGGTACTGGACATATTAGATAATATATTGAACATTCATAGAATAAAATATTTTGTAACCATAAAAACAAATGAGAAAATTTTATGTGATAATTTTATCTTAAAGGACATATTTAATATAAAAAGCAAGGTATTTGCTTTTATAATTTCATATTTGCTTGTATATAAGTTTATAATAATTATGGCAGAATACAGAAGAAATTGGCTGGGCACGGTGGCCTCCCAGCACTTTGGGAGGCTGAGGTGGGCGGACCACGAGACCAGGAGTTCGAGAACAGCCTGGTCAATATGGTGAAACCCTGTCTCTACTAAAATTACAAAAATTAGCCTGGCGTGGTGGCACCCGCCTGTAGTCCCAGCTACTGGGGAGGCTGAGGCAGAAGAATCGCTTGAACCTGAGAGGCGGAGGTTGCAGTGAGCTGAGATCGCGCCACTGCACTCCAGCCTGGGCGACAGAGCGAGACTCTGTCTAAAAAAAAAAAAAAGAAACTGATCATTATGTGTTGCCTTCAGGGAGAGTAGAAGGTGGCAGACTGTTATTTAAAATTTTGAATCATTTGAATGTCAACTATTCAAGATATAAAATGACCTCATTACTAGTTATGTATTCCTGAATTCTTTGATGATTAAAAAATTTAAAATGTTGAATACTTGTTTATTATATCAAAGCAGTTACTGTTATGTGTTTTAATAATCAGATGTTGTAGAAGATGTAAAAGAGGAGTGTCAAAAATATGGTCCAGTGGTATCTCTACTTGTTCCAAAGGAAAATCCTGGCAGAGGACAAGTAAGTGAATATTTTCATAATTGCAGAATTACTCAGAGGTTATTAAAATTCTGTGTTAAATGTTTTAGTTCTGTAGGAAGATGTACAACAAAATTTTGCTAAGGATTATGAGTTTTGCATTTTAATGATTCGTATATTCTGACTTGTATTTTTTACTTCTTCTAAAAGTTCTATAATATGCTTGCATTTTTTTAGCACTTAAAATTTGTTTTTTCTTTTTAAATATTGGCCGGGTGTGGTGGCTCACACCTGTAATTCCAGCACTTTGGGAGGCTGAGGTGGGTGCATTACTTGAGGTCAGGAGTTCAGAGATGGTGAAGCCCTGTCTCTACTGAAACTACAAGTTAGCCAGGCGTGGTGGCACACACCTGTAATCCTAGCTACTTGGGAGGCTGAGGCAGGAGAATCACTTGAACCCAGGAGGCAGAGGTTGCAGTGAGCCGAGATCCTGCCACTGCACTCCAGCCTGGGCTGGGAGAAATGAGTGAGACTTCGCCTCAAAAAAAAACTACTTTTGGCCGGTGCGGTGGCTCACGCCTATAATCCCAGCACTTTGGGAGGCCGAGGCAGACGGATCACGAGATCAGGAGTTTGAGACCAGCGTGGCCAACATGGTGAAAGCCTGTCTCTACTAAAAATACAAAAAATTAGCCCGGCATGGTGGCGCATGCCTCTAATCCCAGCTACTCGGGAGGCTGAGGCGGAGAATTGCTTGAACCTGGGAGGCAGAGGTTGCAGTGAGCGGAGATCACACCACTGCACTTCAGCCTGGGCGACAGTGTGGGACTCTGTCTCAAAAAAAAAAAAAAAAAACAAAAACTACTTTTGAGCCACTGTAAACAGTAACACCAGGCCAGGGGAGGTGGCTCATGCATGTAATCCTAGCACTTCGGGAGGCTGAGGTGGGTATATCACCTGAGGTCAGGAGTTTGAGACCACCCCGGCCAACATGGTGAAACCCCATCTTACATGGTGAAATCCTGTCTCTACTAAAAATACAAAAATTAGCCAGGCGTGGTGGTGGGCGCCTACAATCCCACCTCTTCGGGGGGCTGGGCAGGAGATTTGCTTGAACCTGGGAGGCCAAGCTGCAGCGAGCCGAGATTGCTTTATTGCACTCCAGCCTGGGTGACACAGCGAGACTCCATCTCAGAAAAAAAAAAGCAATAACACCAACTGCTAAATCATGCTTTATGTCAGGTTCAGCTAGAGAAATGTTTTAGTCTAATTTTGTTCTAATTAAGTAGAGTTAGAAAGCCAGTTAGCTTAAGTTCTAATTGTAATAGAAACTATCAGTGATAGTTTAAAGAAGGAAAGTGTGCTGGACTGAGAATTCTTGAACCTGAGTTCTAGCCTCAGTATGATTAGCTTTGTGATGATCCCCTGTTTCTTCATCTGTAAAATGTGTGGGCTAAAACTGTTATCACCACATTTTCTTTAGAAACTCTAATTCCAAATTAAATTATATGACAAAGAATATAAGAAAATATTTATTTGTAGTATTTTTATTTTTTGAGAGAATTTTAGTTTGCTCTATCTTCGGGTTTCTTGTTCTTGACACTATTGACATTGAGCCTGATAATTCTTTTGTTGGAGTAGCCGTCCTCTACATTATAGAACGTTTAACAGCATTCCTGATTTCTACCCACTTTGGACAACAAAAATGTCTAGACACTGCCAGATGTCTGTTGTCTAGGGGGTGCAGTCATCTCTGGTTGTGGATTATTTTATCTTTTTTTGTGTGTGTGTGAGACAGGGTCTCACTCTGTTTCCCAGGTTGGAGTGCAGTGGTGTGATCTCAGCTCTCTGGAAACTCTGCCTTCCAGGCTCAAGTGATCCTTCTTCCTCAGCCTCCTGAGTAGCTGGAACTACAGGCACATGCGCCACCACACCTGGCTAATTTTTTGTATTTTTAATAGAGACGAGGTTTTGCCATGTTGCCCAGAGTGGTCTTGAACACCTGAATTCAAGAGATCCACCCGATTCAGCCTCCTTAAGTGCTGGGACTAAAGGCATGAGCCAATGCGCCCAGCTATTATTTTATCTTAATAGCTTAGTATTATGAACATTCCTGACAACTGAAAAAATATGAAAACAAAAATATGAACACAATTTTATTCTAGTCCTAATGAAAAGTTATTGCCAAACTAGTGATAATAGTTTTACATTTAGTATCACATACTGAGTACTAATATGTATAATTCTGTCCTTGCTGTTTAGTCATTTAACTGATATTTATTGAGCATTTATTATGTTCTAGGTACCCATCATAAAAGTGGTCAAATCAGATTTTTTAAAAATGTGATGATAAGTGCTAGGGAGAAAAACAGATTAAGGAAGAACCTTAAGGAGTGCTAGGATAGGTAGGGTGGGTTGCACTTTTAAATGGGTTAGTAGGGAAGGACATACTGAGAAGGTTATATGAGACAAGATTTGAGGGAAGCGAGGAAGAGAATTTTAGGCAAAAGGAACAGCAAGATCCTGAGTATTCCTGGCAGATAGGAGGAGGCCAGTGTGGCTGTAGCAGAGTGAGAAAGAAGAATAGTAGGAGATTAGATCAGAGAGATTAGGGAGTTGTAGGGGGCATACTAAGTAGAGTGAGCTTGATAGAGTATTGAGATTATATTGGCTTTTACTCGCAACTAGGGCAAGGTATTGGAAGATTTGGAAAGAAGGGCTAACATGATCTGACTCAATATTAGCCCCAGTGGTCAAAACGAAGTGGAAGATACAGAATAGAGAGATAGGAGAAGTCTTTTCCAGAGAGAAGTATCCAGGTTTAAGATGATATGAAAAAAGTATCAGTGAGAGGAAAGTTGTTATTTTGAGAGGTTTTCACTGACATTTAAAGGAGAGTGAAAGCTGCTTTTGATAAACTCTTGGAATCACAGATTTAATCTATTCAGACTTTTGAAAATGTTCATTACCTAGTTGTCAAAGCCATTCTTCATTTGAATTTTCTTTCTTTTATTTGAATTTTCAATTCAAGTAAACATGATTTTATAAGGAGTGTTACAAAAATCACTGAAAAATAATGCATCTGATAATGCAATTATAAAAATCAGAATTAAAATGATATAGCCCTATTAATTTCATAATGAATTATAAAAATAAGATGCCTTTCTTAGTGTGGGATGGTGTAGTATAGAAAAGTATAGCCTATCTGAAGCAAGGAGTATTACAGAAAACATGATATTCCTTCTGTAAATGCATGTCTACTCATTTATTGAACTTTGGTCTATAGGTTTGGGAATAATTAAGAATCGGGTAAAAAAAAATCAGGAATAGATTCATTATTCCTTTTTAGGGTGGGGTGGAGTGGGGGACAGGGTCTTGCTCTGTAACCCAGGCTGGAGTACATACAGTGGCGTGATCTTGACTTTTTGCAGCCTCGACTTCCTGGGCTCAAGTGATCCTCCCAACTCTGCCTCCCAAGTAGCTGGGATTACAGGCGCGTGCTACCACGCCCGGTTAGATTTTGTTTGTTTATTTTTGAGATGGAGTCTTGCTCTGTTGTTGCCCAGCTGGAGTGCAGTGGTGTAATCTCGGCTCTCTGCAACCTCCGCCTCCCAGGTTCAAGTGATTCTCCTGCCTCAGCCCCCTGAGTAGCTGGGATTACAGGCACGTGCCACCTTGCCCAGCTAATTTTTGTATTTTTAGTAGAGACAGAGTTTCACCATGTTGGCCAGGCTAATCTCGAATTCCTGACCTTGTGATCCACCTGCTTCAGCCTCCCAAAGTGCTGGGATTACAGGCGTGAGCCCCTGCACCTGGCCAAATTGTACCTCCTAATAGGTGCAATTTCCAGCAGCTTTTGACCAATATTTTTTCCTTTTTCATTTCTAAAAGTACAGAATATCATCCAGATACCATTGAAATGCAGTTGCTGTCTGGGCTATTCAACCCTATCTTTGGCAGATGTCTAGTGTTATTCATCACTCCTGTAATGACCTTGGCAAAAGATTGTACATGATTCTCACAACTTGTCTTTGAGAGATTTTTCAGAGTTAAGCTGAGTTGTGAGGAAGTATTCTAAACCTTGCTGCCCTGAAGTATAGTTCATGGACCAGCAGCATCGGCATCACCTGAAAGTTTGTTTAGAACAGAAACTCAGACAACATCTTAGACATAAGGAAGCAAAATCTGCATTTTAATAAGATCTCCAGTTGATATATGTCCATGAAAGGTGGTAAAGCACTGGTCTAAAACAATCTTGGTGGAAATGAAATGACGTTTTTTTCTCTGTCTTCTTTCAGGTCTTTGTCGAGTATGCAAATGCTGGTGATTCCAAAGCTGCGCAGAAATTACTGACTGGAAGGATGTTTGATGGAAAGTTTGTTGTGGCTACATTCTACCCGCTGAGTGCCTACAAGAGGGGATATCTGTATCAAACCTTGCTTTAATCAGTAACCTAAGGACTGTTTCCTTTTTTTCCTCTTCCATTTCTTGGGTTATTGTATTCCACATCTGAATGCAGGAGTACCCCCTTACCATTTTAAGAAGGTACTTTGTGCATTTATTTAATCCTACTAATGTGCAGCCATTGCCCAAGCAGTGACCGCATTGCATACATTTGGCACTGAGTAGGACAAGACCTCTCAGCTATACATTGAGGGGTTTTAGAGCATCCATGTGGGCAACCCTTTTTTGTGCAGGAGAGCAGGTGTTGCTCTTCAGTATGTAACCTAAAAAAATCTTAATTATTTCATGGGTCATGAAGCAAGGATGAATAATATCATGTCTTGGTAAATACTAACAAATTTGTTAGGTTTGGTGACATCATTTACAGATTATTTCTTTATGTTGTCCAGTGGTTCTTCCTTATTGTTGATATCCATAAGCTGGCACTGGATGCTCTCAGTAATGTTAAGTAATTGTCAAGCAGCAGTTACCTACTGTGTTCTTAACACTGAGTTGTGAATTTTTTCTTAAAGGAGTACTGTAGTACTGAATATTCCTTTAAAGGAACTGCAGTGAGCCTATCTAAGTTTTTTTAAATTAAGGCTTTTAAAATAGAAAGCTGATGCTTGATCTTGCACAATTTTTATGTCTAGTACGTATGCTTGAGTGTGCGGGTATGAATGATTAGAGAAAATTTGAGTCAGTGTACTTTATAGTGTGAATCCTGTGAGCTAATACAGTCTATACTCATTTCTTCCCTACCTGTTTCACATCCGTAAGATTTAGGATATACATTTTTTGAGAGGTAGTCTGTCTGATACAGTGTAAATGACAAAACAGATAATTCCTGAGAGGCTTAGAACAAACGAGTCTAGCCTGGAGTTAAATTGAGACTTCTAAAATGATTGGAACAAAGACTAAGTTTTGCCAGATGTAAATCAACCCCTCTTTTAGTCTAAAGTACTTTAGACTTGGTATTAGCTCATCTTTTTTGTAGTAAATCTATAGTTTTAAGGTTTCTCAAGATGTGGCTCTATCTACTATCATGGAAAATTGAAGTGGGTCAAAAGAATTAGATATATAGTGAAGGGAAAAGAAAAAAATGGGTGAAGAGAGGATGGAAAATAAAGGATTATTTTTTCCTCCTTTCTGTTTCTCATATCCCTGCTCCCTTTTTCCTCCACTTCCCTCATTCTCTGCCTCTATCCTTAGCTGAAGACAGACTAGAGGAACAGCATCCCAGGTAGTTTGGCTTTTGACTGCAAGTTTGTTAAGAAAGGTGTAGATATAATGAAGTAGAAGTAGAAAGGAAGAAAAACCTCAAAGAATTCTTAAAAGGATTCATAGCAACGTAATGTGTCCCTGAGTAGAGGATGCTGCTATGCGTGTGTTCATGGACACAAGTTGATTACATAGTTTTTAGAATTATAATTATGGATTCTTCTTATTTCATGATAGGTTGTCTTTAAAGATATAAAAGTTAGGATGCCTTTATGAAGCACTGATAATACCAAAAAAAAAAAAAAAAGACAAGTTATATACAGGTTATTAATTTTTTTATTTATTTATTTTTTCCTAAGGAAAAAGTCTTCTATCTTTCCCTGCTGGAAGCCTCCTCATATTTCCTTATGTTTGCCATGCAGGTTGCTGAGAGTTCAATTAGAATTTGCATTTTACAGAATGAAATATATTATTACCCTATTCAAACAATTACTGTTTGACATTGTAGTTATTTACAATTGTCAAATTCAGGACTGTCCTTTAATGTTTATTATGAAACCAAATTTGGCTTAAGGAGGCTGATTTATGAATTACCAAAGGGTCTTTTGGCATGTTCCCCAATACATGCCCTTAGAAGGAAGAACTATTTTTTTTTTATTTTGGCCCTTTCAGGGGTTGATTATAAATCGGTTTGTTTTCAAGTCAGAATTCAAATGGGCAGAACCTGTATTGTGAAGACCTAAACTTTCCTAAATGTTCATATGGGTAGCAGATTTTGTGGTGATTAGAAACATCACGTCCTTAAATACGATGAACATGGGATACAAAGGAATTCTTTATAAGGGCAAGTATCCTAAGTTAGCACATTTACTTTTCACTCCCCTCCTCCCCCAAAAGAAAAATCTTTACAAATAAACTGCAGGTAGTCTTCTAAGCCTAGTCCTGCAGTATGCTGCTAACATCTTGATGCCAGTCTTCACAGCATTCTCTGATTGTCATCTTATTGCTGATACATTCATACATATATTTAGTGCTTGACACTGTAGAATTTTGTTACAGAAGATGCTAACTAGATGTTAAGGGAGCTGAGGGAATAATTGATGAGCCTTGAATTAACCATGCATTTAATTAGATTTTTTTTTTTTTTTTTTTGAGACGGTGTCTTGCTGTGTTGCCCAGGCTGGAGTGCAGTGGCTCAATTTCAGCTCACTGCAACCTCTGCCTCCCAGGTTTGAGCGATTCTCCTGTCTCAGCCTCTCCAGTAGCTGGGATTACAGGCGCTTGCCACCATACCCGGCTACATGTTTTATATTAAAGCCAGAGAATTGAAAAAGAAATGCCTCCTATGATTTAAATTATTTTATAGCTTAGCCCATTCTACCAAAGATCACATTAGCAGATTATTCCTTTCACCTCTGATATTATCTTTCTTAAACCTGAACCAAATATTATCAAAAGATATAAGTTTCATGATTAGGATGAAATATATACATAGGGATTTTGATTTACTGAAGTTATTGAAAAACCTAGAATTTTCTTTTTGAGAGAAAGGGTAAAGAGGTGAGGGTTCATGTCACTTAACTCCTACCCTTTTGGGCAAATTCTGTCTCAGGTAGTTTTTCATTCCCTAAATTAATACCTGTGCTTCCATGCCTCTCACCTTCCCAGTTACATCGTTGGGATATTACTGTGGTACATTTTACACCCAGAAAAGGCACATACAGTGATTATTTTGTAGGAAATACTTGATTCTTTTGAAGCATATTTGGAGGGGGTAGCTAGCTAGCCACTATCAAAACTAATACTGTATTTACAGGACAAAAACAAGTAGAGTTGGACACCTCAGTAAGAGACAGCATTAACTAAAAGTTCTGACTGCCTTTTAAAGGAATTTTTTAAAACTATCCTCTTGCAATAAGAGATCCGCATTTATTACCACTGGATGTCTTCCTTTTTTGTGGCCACCAATATAGCAGCTCTCTTTAGAGGGATTCCCTTTCTGCTATGCCTTGAGCCAAACTGGCTGCTTTTAGAACAAAAACCATTAAGTATGGTTTTACTCGAACTTCTCTTTGTTTATATTGAGAGAAATATTGCCTTCTTTTTGGTACTCCAGCTGCTTAAGAGTGCTGAGATATGTTAAATTATTCTTTAAAAGAAAATCTCTGAATGCTTATTTAACTTGTCTTCTAGATTCATGTTGCTTATATTTTAATTATTGAGCAAATGTATTATAAGGAATGCTGCCATGTAGAGAAAGCTGAAGAGAAACCATGGGCAGAGGCTGTTTTCTGTCTTATTACACTGGACCTTCACTCTGGTAAGGGCATCAGTTACTTTTCTGGAATAAAAGGCAGAGTTAGAGCACTTATCAGATGCTGTTTCATGGCTTGTTTTAGTTAATTCATCATGCAGATAACTAACATTTGGGTATCCTTTTGTTTTGGGTCTTATTTTCTGACTGTTAGACCTATCTTACATGTAATTTCTACTATCAGTATACTTGGCAGCATGACTTTTTTTTTTTTTGTACAATTAATTTAATGAAAATCAGCACCATTGTAAATGATAGTAATTGTAACAACATAGTTACTGGGTGAAGGAGTAGGGGAGACACTCAGTAACCATATATTTACCTAGACACTTATGCAAGGGTACATGCTAGGTGGCTTTATTCAGATTCGGGTACAGATGGAATCACATCATGACTTTGAGTCTGATGGATGTGTAGATAAAGATTTAAGCAAGTGCCTTGTGTTTCCTGGAAAATATTAAAACTCATTTGGGTGAAAGCTTCCCAGATGATAATAATTAATAGCACTTCTGCCTTTTTCCTGGAGTAACTTTTAGATTGAGTCACATATGATAGTATAAAAGTCCAAACTTTTCTTGGTTTACCTTTTGTTTTATTTTTCATATATATATTCACTATCTGCCTGGAAATAGCCTTGGTTTACCTTATTTTTTTGTATGTGTAAAACTATTCATGTTTGATTTTATTCCAATATTATGTATGATGGAAAAGCCAGAATTGTCTGGCAGAATTTAATTCTTCTTGGATCTCTAGTTCTGTTTTTAATATCAGGTTCCTTCGTCAAATTTTATTACTGTAGCTCTCTGATATAATTTTATTTCTTGTCAATTATGGTCACATATAGACAAGTACTTGGTCACAATTAGCTCAAAAGAATCCCCATTTCTTAAGGTGCTCAATCACCTTTATTTTGAGATGGTAGTGTTTCAAGTTAGTATTACTTATTAGCTTTCTTGATGAATATAAAAATGTTGTCTCCATACGGAGCTGAGCCTCTTGTGGTATATTAAGATAAGTCCCATTCTTAATCACAGAAGAACATGGATATTTTAGTTTTTGGAGTACCCAGAATTGTAAAATTTGGTTTCATTTGTTTTAGGATAGCTTCTCTGCTTGATACTGTAGGATATGTCATGTTTGTTATTGTAGTTGCCTCCCTCAGATGTTTTTCACTGTTTTTAAAACTATATAATGACCAGTAGATTCACAGTGACATGTACTTGACAAGTGCCGTGGATATTTAAGAAGAAGGTAAATAATTTTAATATTTTTGCTGTAATTTTATAGGAGCAGTGGACTGTAAGAGAAATAGCTATAAATCAGAGTATTGAGGAAACTTTATATTTTATAGGTGGTCATTAAAATGATCTTCAGGATATAAGATAGTTTACAAAAACTTTATTTTCCTGATAGGAAATTTTTATTCATTTTCCTACCAGTCAGCACTTTTGTTCTGCCTTGTACTGCTTATGAGGATTAATGTTTTAAATTTGCTTTATTTGTGCTTTTCAGAGAGTTGTCATAATTGTGGCAGTTGTGTTTGTGGCTCTGTAAATACTGGAATTCATGGGAAACTTCTCAAATGACTGCTTGAGTGTTATTTCCCTTTAAATTGGATAGCTGTCACAATAACCGGAAGAAAGCTGGTGGCTCTTTTGAAGAAAGCCATGTATGTTTTGTTACCTAGGTTCATAGTATTTTAATTTAAAGGCAAAGAGAAGCATTCTATCTTATTTGTCTTATAAACCATTAATCTTTTTTATGCAGAAGAGAACTTGTTTTGTTATACTGCTTTGTATAATGGAAATAAGTCACATTCTGGGGGAAAAAAACTGGAATTGTTCGTATTTTGTTTTTTTTGGAGGGGAGGAATCTTTATGTGAAAAATCAGAGCTACTTGTTACCATGAGCCATTATTATCAACAAGATAATTATTTGTAATCACTTTTTTATCCCAGGTTGGAATTGCTTTCCCCTTCTAAGTTATCTTCCCTTAATAATATTTATGATGTCAGGACAGTGAGGGTGTAAGAGCAAATGCAGTGAGGTATTCAAAAATCCTGCATATATGGACTCAAAAGTTCCTTAGTTATTTGAATTATATATAGCTATATTATTTTATTAGCATGGGTTGTCAGAAGACTGCCAATTTTAAGAGTAAAGAGGAGAGAGATAAGTAATAAAAAAATAGAGGAGAGCAAGAAAATGGCTCCCTTACTGGTCTTAGTAATCTTCTATATAGTTAATGAGCTAAACATGATACTTAAAGTTCCAGGTTTGGTACCGCTAGCATAGAAGCATTGCCTTTCCTACACATTCCTCATCATTGTTTCCTCAGAAAAGTATTTTAAGAGTTTGTGAAACCAGATTAAATATCTATATTCAGTTTGGCCTAATGTTTAAAAATAAATATTTGTACTCCAGCTTTTGTGTATTTGGTGTACATTGCCACTTACGCAAATCAAGGATCAGAAAACTGGAGGTTAGCCATCTCCATTATTTCCTTTTGCACATTAGGTACAGTGGGTGGCATTAGTATGCACTAGCTGCAAAGTTACAGCACCTTAAGGAAGTAAGCATATTTATTATAATTAAAAAAAAAGTTAAGCTGCATCTCTGTAGATTATTTACTTTGCAGACTGTAAAGCTGTCATATCTTTTCCAGCAGAATTTACTCTTCCATTCTTAATTCTTTTTTGAAATCTTAAATAATTTAACATTCCTTTATAACCTCTTAACAGTGTCAAATCTGGGGTAGAAGGGATTTTATTTTTTCCCCAAAGGGCTCCATCTTTGCTATCTATTGAACATTCTTAGAAAATCTAATTAAGATCAATAAATTTTAACAGTTGATGGCATCCTGTGTCAGCTGGAGTAGTTGGTTGTGAATGTTAAAACCTAGTACTATTTTCCCTCAGTGACATGTAATTGCTACATTTTTTATAAGAAGGTATGGTTAGAAAAAAATGTGAAAGATCACTTAAACCAAAGCCAGTTACAAGGAGTAATCTCTCCTGTTGGTTTACCTTCACCTCAGAACTACAAGAATATTACAATACCTAGTGAATAGTTGTCTGTAACATTTCTACCAGTTGTATCAGTAGCATATTGGTCTTGGCATTTCTTGGCACTATGGTTCTGCTGTATTATTTGTGATGTCTCATTGTTTGTGAGGTTTTGTTTTTTTTTTTTAAAGAAAAAACAAAAACAAAAGTTAAGTGGGACTATATATGTAGATGTGTGTCAGTACCAAAAAGTTATTTTCTCAAATCCCTAAATTTCTGATTTCCATTCAAGTCTTTTAAACTCTTTCCTGCTGAATAGCAAAGAACTTTTATTTTCCACTTTCCTATATTCCTAAAAAGTATGAACAATGCGTTTCAGTTGACTGTATTGCGTACTTTTTTGCTGAAGACTTTTTCTGTCAACACAATTGCCTTGTTCAGTTTTGTTGTAAACTGACTTACCATAAGATGCACTGTTGATAATGCTTTCTGGTGTGTTTGATACGAGTGATAAAATAAAAGCTTAAAAATAAAGGAGTGTCTTTTTAATTTCAACTTTTTCTATACTTAGTATAAATACTCAGATAACAGGTAAATATATTTATTTTATGATTTAATTTTAACGAAAAACTGCCATTAAAAATTTCCATATAGCTTTAACCACCCATTTCTAAAGAATATGATTTTTCACTTTTGGAAATCTTGCATCATATTGACAATACTAATATGTAATTTTTTGTTTTGGAGAAGTGTTCTTGATATTGTAGAAACAGCCAGGTCTAATGAAAAGAACCAGAGTTCAGAGTCAGGAAATTTGTGTTCTAGTCTTGGCTGTTTTATCAACTTGGATATCCTTAATCCAGTGATTCTGCTTTGATAATAGCTGTATTTTTATGTTGTGAGGACCGAATGAAATAATAGGTGCAATAGTAATAAAACAGCCATAAATCATGATGCATCAACTAGGTGATGGATACCATTTTAGTTTATATCATGTTTAATGTTCCCTTTTTCCATGTGGGAACTGCGACCCAAATAACCTGAGACCCAATTAACTGAGACAACTGAGACCCAATTAACCCAAATAAAGAGACTTGCCCGACATTTCATAAAACTGAGAGGTGGTATTTATATACTGGTCTGTCTGGGAGTGGCATTGGCATGTTGTTTTAGGAAGTCAGTGACAGATCTGGAAGATAAATTCAACAGGAAAATATTGTTAGGAGGGACACCCTAAGAGACTGTTTTAATAACTTAGACTGGAGATAAGAATATTTAAACCAGTAATTTTCATCCCTCAGCATATAACAGAATCACCTGGGAGGGCCTCTTAGGCTACCTACTGCTGGGCCCCGCCCCTAGAGTTTCTGACTAGTTTTGTGGAATTCAAGAATTTGCATTTCTAACAAGTTCTCAGGTGGGGCTGTTGCTGCTGCTAGTGTGGAGACTGCACTTTGAGAACCACTCATCTAAACAAAGAGCATTGTTCACAATTGAAAAGCAGAAGCAGTCCTTTATTCAAGAGCTACTTAGGAGTAGCTCAATCTCTTCATCTCGCTGGTAGTAGAATAGTGACTAACTGAGTGTTATTTTGCGCCAAATGTTGTGCTAAATACTTTTTGTGCATTATCTTTCCCCCTACCTACCCCTAATCCTCCCAACAAGCCTATGAGGAAGACATTAATGTTCACTTCATTTTATGGTTAAATAAATGGGTTGTTTAGCTTACTTCCTAGGGTTTACACAGTGGACAAATGAATATCTAACTCCAGAGTCACCACTGTGCTAGATTGCCTGCTAGTCAACCCAGTAATTCCTTCCAGATCCAGCTTCCCTTTTTCATTTCCTCAGATACTACTTGGTTTGGTCCTTGATCTTTTACTAGAGCTTCTTACAAGATCCCTGTCTCCTGCCCTCTTGTCTCTTAACATTGCTAACAGTTTTCATTTTTAAAAAGAAGCCTGATCATGCTACTTATGTTTAAAATTCTTCATTTTATTTCTTATTCTGCCCATTTGCCTTCAAAATAATATGTAATTCCCTTGAATTGGCATATAAGACTTTTTACAATCTGGCTCCACCTGTCAATCATGCCTCCTGTCTCTTTCTCTGTTTATATTTCATGCTGCAGCTACACTTACCTGTATTTCTGCAAAGTCCATACTTTTTCCTGTTTCTGATCCTCTTATTAAAATGCCATTCAGGCCAGGCACAGCGGCACATGCCTGTAATCCCAACATTTTGTGAGGCCGAGGTGGGTGGATCGCTTGAGCCAGGAGTTCGAGACCAACCTGGGAAACATGGCAAAACCCTGTCTATACAAAAAATAGAAAAATTAGCCTGCCATAGTGGCATACACCTGTAGTCCCAGCTACCTGGAAGGCTGAGGTAGGAGTATCACCTGCGCCTGGGAGGTCAAGGCTGCAGTGAGCTGTGATGAGACCAAGTGCACTCCAGCCCAGATCACAGAGTGAGACCATGTCTCAAAAATAAAACAGGAAGAAATTAGCCAGGCATGGTGGCATGCGCCTGTAATCCCAGCTACTCGGGAGGCAGAGGCATGAGAATCGCCTGAACCTAGGAGGCAGTGGTTGCAGTAAGCCAAGATTGCGCCACTGCACTCCAGCCTGGGCGACAGAGCCAGGCTCTGTCTAAAAAAAGAAAAACAATAAAATAAAACAAAGCGCCATTCAATTCCCTGCCTACCCATGCCCAGTTCATCTGTGTGATAAAATCATATTGATCTTAAAACAGCTCAGTTGTTACTTTCTCTAGTTATCTTCCCTGTACTCCTCCCTGTCAAATTGTTAGTACTTCTGTACCAAGTCTGTACTTTGTACGCATTTCCTATATGACTAGATTTACCATTTTGTTTTGCCCCAAGTGTACTCCATATCAGTAGTGGATCATCATATTCAGATCTGTATTCCTAGCACCTTGCCCCATGCCTGGGCTATATAGTAATTGCTCAATAAATGTTTGTGGCGTTGAAAATGAATTCATAGAATCTGGCATCCAGTTGGATGTGGATGACTCCAATATTTCAAATAATGGCAGTTTAGGGGTTTATTTATTTTTGAGACAGTTTTGCTCTTGTTGCCCAGGCTGGAGTACAATGGCACCATCTCGACTCACCGCAACCTCCGCCTCCCAGGTTCAAGCAATTCTCCTGCCTCAGCCTCCCTAGTAGCTGGGATTACAAGCATGCACCACCACACCTGGCTGATTCTGTATTCCTAGTAGAGACGGGGTTCCTCCATGTTGGTCAGGCTGGTCTTGAACACCTGACCTCAGGTGATCCGCCCGCCTCTGCCACCCAAAGTGGTGGGATTACAGGTGTGAGCCACTGCACCCGGCCAGTAGTTTCTATTTTAATTATAGCAAAAGGAAATCATTATAAAGTATAATCTATTGATGTACAAATAACAAAATTGGCAATTAATCAAACAACTTAGAAATTTAGAAAGGTAGACTTTGGATTTTAAAAATATAGCAAATTATGCCCAGTCACAGTGGCTCATGCCTGTAATCCCAGCACTTTGGGAGGCCAAGGTGGGTGGATTGCTTGAGGTCAAGAGTTCAAGACCAGCCTGGCCAAGACAACAAAACCCCATCTCTACAAAAAAAAAAAAATATATACAAAAATTAGCTGGGCGTCGTGGCACACACCTGTAATTCCAGCTACTTGGGAGGCTGATGCCTAAGAATCGCTTAAACCCGGGAGGCTCTCTCTCTCTATATATATATTATAGAGAGAGAGAGAGCAGATTATTTTTGAGGAACAGTTTGTAGTCCTAAATTTAAGGAATTCAGATTTTTCATTTCCTTCTGTTGCATAAAATTGTATATCTGAACAACCAAAATCCTTGAGTTCTTCTTTAGCATGAGTATATTGAACTCACTAAGCAAATTTCCACTTTAAAAACAGGAGGTATTTTATTGTGACTTGTAGTTCTCTCTAATATTCTGTAACTTTTAAGAATTCTTGACTTAATATGTTGGAACATGAACGAGTTGCTACACATAATTACTAAACCATTTCCAAAAGCCTATTTTTCATTAAGCATACAATGTCTTCTGCATATGTAATATTATATCGATGTCTATATGTATATTTCAATATCTTTATTTACATATGAAATAAAAATAATGCTCAAAGGAAAGTGGGTGACTGATGGCTGCATATTCAAATACCAGCTAAATGAAATGTCTTCCAGAGTTGTGCAGACCTGGCAAGAGGCTCTATGACAAGGACCATCAAACACCTGTTCAGTTGAGAATACTTTGTAAAGCAATAAGACATTATTGATGTTTCTGTTGGAAAAGATTTATTAGACTAACAAAAGATTATTGCTATAGGCCAGGCGGTGGCTCATGGCTGTAATCCCAGCACTTTGGGAGGCCAAGGAGGACAGGTCACTTGAGGTCAGCAATTCAAGACCAGCCTGGCCAACATAGTGAAATTCCATCTATACCAAACAATCCAAAATTAGCGGGGCATAGTGGTGCATGCCTGCGGTCCCAACTACTCAGAAGACTGAGGTGGGAGACTTGCTTGAACCCAGGAGGCAGAGGTTGCAGTGAGGCATTGTACTCTAGCCTGGGTGTCAGAGTGAGACCGTGTCTCAAAAACAAAAATAATAATAATAAAAATAAAATAAATTACTGCTATATAATTAGAACATTTACTTTTTTTTTTTTTTTTTTGAGACGGAGTCTGGCTCTGTCGCCCAGGCTGGAGTGCGGTGGCCGGATCTCAGCTCATTGCAAGCTCCGCCTCCCAGGTTTACGCCATTCTCCTGCCTCCGCCTCCCAAGTAGCTGGGACTATAGGCGCCCGCCTCTTCGCCCGACTATTTTTTGTATTCTTTAGTAGAGGGGTTTCACCGTGTTAGCCAGGATGGTCTCGATCTCCTGACCTTGTGATCCTCCCGTCTCGGCCTCCCAAAGTGCTGGGATTACAGGCTTGAGCCACCGCGCCCAGCCAGAACATTTACATTTTTAAGACCACACTCCTTTAAAGAAAAGAGGGATCAGGCCGGGCACAGTGACTTGCACCTGTAATCTCAGCACTTTGGGAGGCCGAGGCAGGTGGATCACTTGAGCTCAGCAGTTCGAGACCAGCCTGGCCAGCATGGTGAAACCCTGTCTCTACTAAGAATGCAAAAATTAGCTGGGCATGGTGACATGTGCTTGCAGTTCCAGCTACTCAGGAGACTAAGGCAGGAGAATCACTTGAACTCAGGAGGCAGAGACTGCAGTGAACCAAAATGCGCTACTGCCGTCCAGCCTGGGCAACAGAGCAAGACTCTGTCTCAAACAAAAAAAAAGAAAAGAGGAATCGGGTAGATTTTTTTTAAAGATACAGATTTTGCAATAACCTTTTGAAGAATGAAGCTCACAAAAAGAACTACATTTTAGGTGGAAATGAGCAACTTATAGAGGTAGCAAACACATCTGGTCACCTGAGTGGCATTGCTGATTGCACAGTTGGCAATAGAGAGCCTCTGGGGCTTATAAGCTTAAAAAAAAGCTTATTTTTGCTTAAAAAAACTTAAACCGTATATTTAACTGTATGTTAAGACACGTCTAAATAAAATGTTCTGAGAGTAAAGATAAAGCAAGTAAAGGCTCATCTTTTTGGTTTATTGTGTTTTTAAATTTTATTTATTTATTTATTTTTATTTGAGACAGATTCTCGCTCTGTTGCCCAGGCTGGAGTGCAGTGGTGCCATCTTGGCTCACTGCAACCTCTGCCTCCTGGATTCAAGCAATTCTCCTGCCTCAGCCTCCTTAGTAGCTGGGACTATAGGCATGCACCACCACGCCTGGCTAATTTTTGTATTTTTAGTAGAGATGGGGTTTCACCATGTTGGGCAGGCTGGTCTTGAACTCCTGACCTCATGATCCACCCATCTTGGTCTCCCAAAGTGCTGTGAAGGCTCATCTTTAAAGTAAGAATGAAAGCCAAAGCTTAGTTAAGCAGTCATGGAACAAGTTGAAGTTAGAGAAGAAGTGCTTATTAGTGTTTAGTATAGCACTTCCTAAACTATATCCTTGGAACATTAGCATGCCGTATAATATTAAGAGAGGCCTAGAGAGGCTGAGTAGACCAGAAATATTCTATAGTTAAGTATGTTTTGGACGTACTGCATACTTTTCCCCCAATTTTCTTTTTTTTTTTTTTTTTTTTTTTTATTTATTTATTTATTTATTTATTATTTTTTTTTTAATTATACTTTAAGTTCTAGGGTACATGTGCATAACGTGCAGGTTTGTTACATATGTATACTTATGCCATGTTGGTGTGCTGCACCCATCAACTCGTCAGCACCCATCAATTCATCATTTATATCATGTATAACTCCCCAATGCAATCCCTCCCTCCTCCCCCCTCCCCCCTCCCCATGATAGGCCCCAGTGCGTGATGTTCCCCTTCCCGAGTCCAAGTGATCTCATTGTTCAGTTCCCACCTATGAGTGAGAACATGCGGTGTTTGGTTTTCTCTTCTTGTGATAGTTTGCTAAGAATGATGGTTTCCAGCTGCATCCATGTCCCTACAAAGGACGCAAACTCATCCTTTTTTATGGCTGCATAGTATTCCATGGTGTATATGTGCCACATTTTCTTAATCCAGTCTGTCACAGATGGACATTTGGGTTGATTCCAAGTCTTTGCTATTGTGAATAGTGCCGCAATAAACATACGTGTGCATGTGTCTTTGTAGTAGAATAATTTATAATCCTTTGGGTATATACCCAGTAGTGGGATGGCTGGGTCATATGGTACATCTAGTTCTAGATCCTTGAGGAATTGCCATACTGTTTTCCATAATGGTTGAACTAGTTTACAATCCCACCAACAGTGTAAAAGTGTTCCTATTTCTCCACATCCTCTCCAACACCTGTTGTTTCCTGACTTCTTAATGATTGCCATTCTAACTGGTGTGAGATGGTATCTCATTGTGGTTTTGATTTGCATTTCTCTGATGGCGAGTGACGATGAGCATTTTTTCATGTGTCTGTTGGCTGTATGAATATCTTCTTTTGAGAAATGTCTGTTCATATCCTTTCCCCACTTTTTGATGGGGTTGTTTGTTTTTTTCTCGTATATTTGTTTGAGTTCTTTGTAGATTCTGGATATTAGCCCTTTGTCAGATGAGTAGGTTGCAAAAATTTTCTCCCATTCTGTAGGTTGCCTGTTCACTCTGATGGTAGTTTCTTTTGCTGTGCAAAAGCTCTTTAGTTTAATTAGATCCCATTTGTCAATTTTGGCTTTTGCTGCCGTTGCTTTTGGTGTTTTAGACATGAAGTCCTTGCCCATGCCTATGTCCTGAATGGTACTACCTAGATTTTCTTCTAGGGTTTTTATGGTATTAGGTCTAACATTTAAGTCTCTAATCCATCTTGAATTAATCTTCGTATAAGGGGTAAGGAAAGGATCCAGTTTCAGCTTTCTACTTATGGCTAGCCAATTTTCCCAGCACCATTTATTAAATAGGGAATCCTTTCCCCATTTCTTGTTTCTCTCAGGTTTGTCAAAGATCAGATGGCTGTAGATGTGCGGTATTATTTCTGAGGACTCTGTTCTGTTCCATTGGTCTATAGCTCTGTTTTGGTACCAGTACCATGCTGTTTTGGTTACTGTAGCCTTGTAGTATAGTTTGAAGTCAGGTAGCGTGACGCCTCCAGCTTTGTCCTTTTGACTTAGGATTGTCTTGGCAATGCGGGCTCTTTTTTGGTTCCATATGAACTTTAAAGCAGTTTTTTCCAATTCTGTGAAGAAACTCATTGGTAGCTTGATGGGGATGGCATTGAATCTATAAATAACCTTGGGCAGTATGGCCATTTTCACGATATTGATTCTTCCTATCCATGAGCATGGTATGTTCTTCCATTTGTTTGTGTCCTCTTTGATTTCACTGAGCAGTGGTTTGTAGTTCTCCTTGAAGAGGTCCTTTACATCCCTTGTAAGCTGGATTCCTAGGTATTTTATTCTCTTTGAAGCAATTGTGAATGGAAGTTCATTCCTGATTTGGCTCTCTGTTTGTCTGTTACTGGTGTATAAGAATGCTTGTGATTTTTGCACATTAATTTTGTATCCTGAGACTTTGCTGAAGTTGCTTATCAGCTTAAGGAGATTTTGGGCTGAGACGATGGGGTTTTCTAAATATACAATCATGTCATCTGCAAACAGGGACAATTTGACTTCTTCTTTTCCTAACTGGATACCCTTGATTTCTTTCTCTTGCCTGATTGCCCTAGCCAGAACTTCCAACACTATGTTGAATAGGAGTGGTGAGAGAGGGCATCCCTGTCTTGTGCCAGTTTTCAAAGGGAATTTTTCCAGTTTTTGCCCATTCAGTATGATATTAGCTGTGGGTTTGTCATAAATGGCTCTTATTATTTTGAGATACGTTCCATCAATACCGAATTTATTGAGCGTTTTTAGCATGAAGGGCTGTTGAATTTTGTCAAAAGCCTTTTCTGCATCTATTGAGACAATCATGTGGTTCTTGTCTTTGGTTCTGTTTATATGCTGGATTACGTTTATTGATTTGCGAATGTTGAACCAGCCTTGCATCCCAGGGATGAAGCCCACTTGATCATGGTGGATAAGCTTTTTGATGTGCTGCTGAATCCGGTTTGCCAGTATTTTATTGAGAATTTTTGCATCAATGTTCATCAGGGATATTGGTCTAAAATTCTCTTTTTTTGTTGTGTCTCTGCCAGGCTTTGGTATCAGGATGATGTTGGCCTCATAAAATGAGTTAGGGAGGATTCCCTCTTTTTCTATTGATTGGAATAGTTTCAGAAGGAATGGTACCAGCTCCTCCTTGTACCTCTGGTAGAATTCAGCTGTGAATCCATCTGGTCCTGGACTTTTTTTGGTGGGTAGGCTATTAATTGTTGCCTCAATTTCAGAGCCTGCTATTGGTCTATTCAGGGATTCAACTTCTTCCTGGTTTAGCCTTGGGAGAGTGTAAGTGTCCAGGAAATTATCCATTTCTTCTAGATTTTCTAGTTGATTTGCGTAGAGGCGTTTATAGTATTCTCTGATGGTAGTTTGTATTTCTGTGGGGTCAGTGGTGATATCCCCTTTATCATTTTTTATTGCATCTATTTGATTCCTCTCTCTTTTCTTCTTTATTAGCCTTGCTAGCGGTCTGTCAATTTTGTTGATCTTTTCAAAAAACCAACTCCTGGATTCATTGATTTTTTGGAGGGTTTTTTGTGTCTCTATCTCCTTCAGTTCGGCTCTGATCTTAGTTATTTCTTGCCTTCTGCTAGCTTTTGAATGTGTTTGCTCTTGCCTCTCCAGTTCTTTTAATTGTGATGTTAGAGTGTCAATTTTAGATCTTTCCTGCTTTCTCTTGTGGGCATTTAGTGCTATAAATTTCCCTCTACACACTGCTTTAAATGTGTCCCAGAGATTCTGGTATGTTGTATCTTTGTTCTCATTGGTTTCAAAGAACATCTTTATTTCCGCTTTCATTTCGTTATGTACCCAGTAGTCATTCAGGAGCAGGTTGTTCAG
The DNA here is from genome assembly GCF_007565055.1 of Rhinopithecus roxellana. Lineage (NCBI taxonomy): Eukaryota > Metazoa > Chordata > Mammalia > Primates > Cercopithecidae > Rhinopithecus > Rhinopithecus roxellana. Next base: position 54,010,277 of record NC_044556.1, on the reverse strand, counting down.
TTTCCATGTAGTTGAGCGGTTTTGATTGAGTTTCTTAGTCCTGAGTTCTAGTTTGATTGCACTGTGGTCTGAGAGACAGTTTGTTATAATTTCTGTTCTTTTACATTTGCTGAGGAGTGCTTTACTTCCAATTATGTGGTCAATTTTGGAATAAGTGCGATGTGGTGCTGAGAAGAATGTATATTCTGTTGATTTGGGGTGGAGAGTTCTATAGATGTCTATTAGGTCCGCTTGCTGCAGAGATGAGTTCAATTCCTGGATATCCTTGTTAACTTTCTGTCTCGTTGATCTGTCTAATGTTGACAGCGGAGTGTTGAAGTCTCCCATTATTATTGTATGGGAGTCTAAGTCTCTTTGTAAGTCCCTAAGGACTTGCTTTATGAATCTGGGTGCTCCTGTATTGGGTGCATATATATTTAGGAGAGTTAGCTCTTCCTGTTGAATTGATCCCTTTACCATTATGTAATGGCCTTCTTTGTCTCTTTTGATCTTTGATGGTTTAAAGTCTGTTTTATCAGAGACAAGGATTGCAACCCCTGCTTTTTTGTGTTCTCCATTTGCTTGGTAGATCTTCCTCCATCCCTTTATTTTGAGCCTATGTATGTCTCTGCATGTGAGATGGGTCTCCTGAATACAGCAGACTGATGGGTCTTGACTCTTTATCCAGTTTGCCAGTCTGTGTCTTTTAATTGGAGCATTTAGTCCATTAACATTTAAGGTTAATATTGTTATGTGTGAACTTGATCCTGCCATTAGATATTAACTGGTTATTTTGCTCGTTAGTTGATGCAGTTTCTTCCTAGCCTCGATGGTCTTTACATTTTGGCATGTTTTTGCGATGGCTGGTACCGGTTGTTCCTTTCCATGTTTAGGGCTTCCTTCAGGGTCTCTTGTAAGGCAGGCCTGGTGGTGACAAAATCTCTAAGCATTTGCTTATCTGTAAAGGATTTTATTTCTCCTTCACTTATGAAACTTAGTTTGGCTGGATATGAAATTCTGGGTTTAAAATTCTTTTCTTTAAGAATGTTGAATATTGGCCCCCACTCTCTTCTGGCTTGTAGAGTTTCTGCCGAGAGATCTGCTGTTAGTCTGATGGGCTTCCCTTTGTGGGTAACCCGACCTTTCTCTCTGGCTGCCCTTAAGATTTTTTCCTTCATTTCAACTTTGGTGAATCTGGCAATTATGTGTCTTGGAGTTGCTCTTCTGGAGGAGTATCTTTGTGGCGTTCTCTGTATTTCCTGAATTTGAATGTTGGCCTGCCCTACTAGGTTGGGGAAGTTCTCCTGGATGATTTCCTGAAGAGTGTTTTCCAACTTGGTTCCATTTTCCCCCTCACTTTCAGGCACCCCAATCAGGCGTAGATTTGGTCTTTTTACGTAATCCCATACTTCTTGCAGGCTTTGCTCATTTCTTTTTCTTCTTTTTTCTTTTGGTTTCTCTTCTCGCTTCATTTCATTCATTTGATCTTCAATCGCTGATACTCTTTCTTCCAGTTGATCGAGTCGGTTACTGAAGCTTGTGCATTTGTCACGTATTTCTCGTGTCATGGTTTTCATCTCTGTCATTTCGTTTATGATCTTCTCTGCATTAATGAGTCTAGCTGTCAATTCTTCCACTCTTTTTTCAAGATTTTTAGTTTCTTTGCGCTGGGTACGTAATTCCTCCTTTAGCTCTGATAAGTTTGATGGACTGAAGCCTTCTTCTCTCCTCTCGTCCAAGTCATTCTCTGACCAGCTTTGATCCGTTGCTGGTGATGGGCTGCGCTCCTTTGCAGGGGGAGATGCGCTCTTATTTTTTGAATTTCCAGCTTTTCTGCCCTGCTTCTTCCCCATCTTTGTGGTTTTATCTGTCTCTGGTCTTTGATGGTGGTGACGTACTGATGCGGTTTTGGTATAGGTGTCCTTCCTGTTTGATAGTTTTCCTTCTGACAGTCAGAAGGACTGTCTGTTGGTCTGTTGGAGATTGCTTGAGGTCCACTCCAGACCCTGTTTGCCTGGGTATCAGCAGCAGAGGTTGCCGAAGATAGAATATTGCTGAACAGCCAGCGTACCTGTCTGATTCTTCCTTTGGAAGTTTCCTCTCAGGGGTGTACTCCACCCTGTGAGGTGTGGGGTGTCAGACTGCCCCTAGTGGGGGATTTCTCCCAGCTAGGCTACTCAGGGGTCAGGGACACACCTGAGCGGGCAGTCTGTCCGTTCTCAGATCTCAACCTCCGCGTTGGGAGATCCACGGCTCTCCCCAAAGCTGTCAGACAGAGTCGTTCGTGTCTGCACCGGCTCCTGCTACTTCCCCTGTTGGTCTTCAGCTGTGCGCTGTCCCCAGAGGTGGAGACTACAGAGACAGGCAGGCTTCCTTGAGCTGCTGTGAGCTCCACCCAGTTCAAGCTTCCCAGCGGCTTTGTTTACCTACTTAAGCCTCAGCAATGGCGGGCGCCCCTCCCCCAGCCTCGCTGCTGCCTTGCGGATAGATCGCGGCAGACTGCTGTGTTAGCAGTGAGGGAGGCTTCGTGGGCGTGGGACCCTCCCGGCCAGGTGTGGGATATATTCTGGTGTGCCTGTATGCTTACAGCGCAGTATTGGGGTGGGAGTTACCCGATTTTCCAGGTGTTGTGTGTCTCAGTTCCCCTGGCTAGGAAAACGGATCCCCTTCCCCCTTGCGCTTCCAGGTGAGGCGATGCCTCGCCCTGCTTCAGCTCTCGCTGGTCAGGCTGCAGCAGCTGACCAGCACCGATTGTCAGGCACTCCCTAGTGAGATGACCCCAGTACCTCAGTTGAAAATGCAGAAATCACCGGTCTTCTGTGTCGCTCGCGCTGGGAGTTGGAGACTGGAGCTGTTCCTATTCGGCCATCTTCAATTTTCTTAGAGAAGTTGGGAGTCTGCTTGGTCTATTTAAACCTACAGAAGAGTTGGAAGGATAGTAAGTTGATGCCAGCATACCCTTCATCTACTGTCAATATTTGTCACATATTTTTAATCTCTGGCCCTCTCCCCCTTTATGTACATAAATAATAAACATAACCTTTTTTCTGAACCATTTAACAGTTGCATGTATCATAACATTTGACCTCTAATTACTTCAGCATGAGTCTCCTAAGAATAAAATTGTCATCTATAACCAAAATACCTTTATCACAACCTTAGAATTTAACACTGATACAGAAATTCCTAATATAGTCTGTCTTAGTCTGTTTTCTGTTTCTATAACTGAATACCTAAGATTGGGTAGTTTATAAAGAAGAGAGATTTATTTATCTCATGATTCTGGAGGCTGGGAAGTCCAAGATTATGAGATCGGATTCTGGTGAAGGCTCCGTGCTACATCATAATGCGACAGAGAAGTAGAAATGGCAAGACCAGGGGTGGCCTCATTTTTATAACAACCCACTCTCATAACTATTCTAGTCTCCAGAGAACAAGGACTCACTCCCTCGAGAATTCACTCAGTCCCATGAGAGCAGCATCTGTCCCTCTTTATGACCTAATCACTTCTTAAAGACCCTGTCTCCCAACACTGCCACCCTGGGCACCAGTTTCCAACACATGAATTCTGGGGGACACACTCAAACCACAGCACAGTCCATATTCAGTTTTTCCCAGTTATCTCATATAATGTCTTTTATAACTGTATTTCTCTGCCGGGACCCAATTAAGACTCTTTGTATTGAAAGTATCTGTTGAGAATTTGTGCAATGTTGGTGTTCCTCAGAACACAGAACAGCTAGTTGGTGAAAAACTAGCTTAGACTATACACTTAAACCCATCCCTTTTATTATTATTATTACTATTATTATTATTTTGAGACAGAATCTCGCTCTATTGCCCAGGCTGGAGTGCAGTGGCGTGATCTCAGCTCACTGCAACCTCCACCTCCCAAGTTCAAGTGATTCTCCTGCCTCAGCCTCCCGAGTAGCTGGACGACAGGCGCCCGCACCATGCCCAACTAAGTTTTGTATTTTTAGTAGAGACAGGGTTTCACCATATTAGGCAGGCTGGTCTTGAACTCCTGATCTCAAGTGATCTGCCTACCTCAGCCTCCCAAAGTGCTGGGATTATAAGTGTGAGCCACTGCATCTGGCCTCATCCCTTTTATAATTTAATAATTGTTAACACTCATTTAAAATGTATTTTCTTATTTCAGGGGAAGCAACATTAAGTGGACTTTTTGTTTTATCCTTTGTATCTCTTGGTTATGCTTGCAAGGGAAAACAGAGCTATAATTACTAAGAACCTGCATATGCCGTGACAAAATAGCAAATAATACTTTTTTTTTTTTTTTTTTTTTTTTGTGATGGAGTCTCACTCTGTCACCTAGGCTGGAGTGCAGTGGCGTTATCTTGGCTCACTGCAACCTCCACCTCCCAGGTTCAAGCACTTCTCCCACCTCAGCCTCCCAAGTAGCTGGGACTACAGGTCACCACCACACCTGGCTAATTTTTTATTTTGTATTTTTAGTAGAGATAGGGGTCTCACCATGTTGGCCAGTCTGGTCTCAAACTCCTGACCTCAAGTGATCTGCCTGCCTTGGCCTCCCAAAGTGCTGGGATTACAGGTGTGGGCCACCACACCCAGTCTAATTTTGTATTTTTAGTAGAGACAGGGTTTCACCATCTCTGGCCATCTCGAGGCCAAGCCAGTCTCGAACTCCTGACCTCAAGCAATCCACCCACCTCAGCCTTCCAAAGTGCTGGGATTACAGGCATGAGCCACTGTGCCCGGCGAAGAAGTGTGTAACTTTAAAAGGGAAAGGATGGAGCAAGTATGGTCCAAAGAACCATAGTAATTGACATATGTCCTAGAGACCATTTAATTAAAAAATAAACTTTTTATTACACAAAATTTCATGACAAATAATGCTTAACATATGTTTGGAAATCATCCCAGACAAAAATCTTAGGGCCACTGCTGATTTAGGAGCTATGGTAAAGTTTTTGACTTAGTGAGGCATTCTGGTCCTCATTTGCAGCTAAACTAAGAAATCATTTCTTTCCTTCTTTCTTTTCTCTCTCTTTTTTTTTTTTTTTGTTTTTTGTTTTTTGTTTTTGAGACAAGGTCTCTCTCTGGGGTGCAGTGGCACCATCACAGCTCACGGCAGCCTCCTGAGTAGCTGGCACCACAGGCATGTGCCACCATGGACAGCTAATTTTTAAATTTTTTTGTAGAGACAGGGTCTCACTATGTTGCCCAGGCTCATTTCTGATTTCTATAGCTAGGAGTTGGTTGTATTACATCCTAAATTTCCGCGTTCTATGAAGTAGATGATAATAGAGTCATCAACATTTTCCACTGGTAGTTGGTTTTTCCTAAGAGGAAATGGAAGACACTGAGCATGAATAAATATTATACTATGTCAGATTGGCACATGGAGGTTTTCTTTTTACTAATGTCTGTCATTACTCATTACTTAATAGTATTAAGTATATGTCTTAATCACACTAAGTCTGAGAGTTAGGGAAAATTCTGTTTTAACTACGATACCGAAAGGTTTATTTCTGTTTCCTTGAAAATAAGTCCTGGCCAGGCGCAGTGGCTCATGCCTGTAATCCCAGCACTTTGGGAGGCTGAGGCGGTGGATCATGAGGTCAGGAGTTCAAGACCTGCCTGGCCAAGATGGGGAAACCCTGTCTCTACTAGAAAAAATACAAAAAATTAGCTGGGTGTGGTGGCACTCACCTGTAATCCCAGCTACTCTTGAGGCTGAGGCAGAGAATTGCTTAAACTTGGGAGGCAGAGGTTGCAGTGAGCCAAGATTGCGCCACTGCACTCCAGCCTGGGCGACAGAGCAAGACTCCATTTGGAAAAAAAAAAAAAAGAAAATAACAAGTCCTTTAACTTTCCTCTAAAATCATTTTAGTGTCTAGATAGCTTATATTTCTTATCTCCTTATACTCTATCTAGATGACCACACAGCCTTTCTCTTTCAAATGCCACTTACATATGCCAAACACAGACAAATATTTCATGCCAGCCAATCCCCACTTTTGTGGACTCACCCAGGCTGAAGTGCAGTGGCACAATCTCAGCTCACTGCAACCTCCATCTCCCAGGTTCAAGCAATTCTCCTGTCTCAGCCTTCCAAGTAGCTGGGATTACAGGCATGTGCCACCATACCTGGCTAATTGTGGTATTTGTAGTAGAGACAGGGTTTCACCATGTTGTCCAGGCTGGTCTTGAACTCCTGACCTCAGGTGATCCGCCAGCCTCAGCCTCCCAAAGTGCTGGGATTACAGGTGTGTGTCACCGCGCCCAGCCACCCATATATATATCTAAGGGCCTACTAGATATTTTCACTTAGTAGTCATGTGAATGCCTCAAATCTCCATATCCCAAACCCCATTTTTTTGTCCTGTATTGCGAGTAACAGAAACTAATGCTAAATGAAATGAACAACCAACCAAACAAAACAAATCTTATAATTAGGACACAGTTGAGTTTATGAAATATAAGAGTAGCTATGCAGTTAGATCTCACGCAGGGACACGATCCAGAAACTGGGAAGCTGCCAGTACTCTCCCTATTCTTTTCTTGCTTTGCCTCTTAGTCTCTGCTTTTCTTTTGGGGAATACCTGCTTTGTGCTTTATTAGGCTGTCTCTCCCTCTCTTCCTCCTCTGCCCGATTCCTCTTCCTGCTGCTGCTGTTGACTTCTCTCTGCTTCCCCATCTACCAGTGGGATATGACTGTCCACTGCATAGGCAGTTAAAATTCTAGCCACATTTGAAAAGTAGCTTTGTTTTTTTATTTCTTTATTTTTTATTTTTTATTTTTTATTTTATTTTTATTTTTTTTTATTTTTATTTTTTTGTTGAGACAGAGTCTCGCTCTGTCACCCAGGCTGGAGTGCAGTGGCCGGATCTCAGCTCACTGCAAGCTCCGCCTCCCGGGCTCCCGCCATTCTCCTGCCTCAGCCTCCCAAGTAGCTGGGACTACAGGCGCCCGCCACCTCGCCCGGCTAGATTTTTGTATTTTTTTTTTTTTTTAGTAGAGACGGGGTTTCACCGTGTTAGCCAGGATGGTCTCGATCTCCTGACCTCGTGATCCGCCCGTCTCGGCCTCCCAAAGTGCTGGGATTACAGGCTTGAGCCACCGCGCCCGGCGTTTTTTTTTTTTTTTTTTTTTTTAGACGGAGTTTCCTTCTTGTTGCCCACCCTGGAGTGCAATGGCTCCATCTCGGTTCACTGCAACCTCCGCCTCCCAGGTTCAAATGACTCCTCCCGAGTAGCTCGGATTACAGGCATCCGCCACAATGCCCAGCTAATTTTGATATTTTTAGTAGAGACGGGGTTTCACCATGTTGGCCAGGCTGGTCTCGAACTCCTGACCTTGTGATCTGCCCACCTCAGCCTTCCAAAGTGCTGGGATTACAGGCATGAGCCACTGCACCCAGCCTGAAAAGTGACTTTCTTTAGGCCCAATCACAAATTCCCAGAAGAGAATCTTTAATTGGCACAGTGTGTTTAAGTGTCCATGTTAGACCAATAAACTATGAAAAATATTGATCCACATTGTACAAAGACTGTTGTGTACTTTTCCTTTTGAGAGGGGGCTGTTCTTACAGAAGGGAGAATTGTTCATTAGCCAAAGAGATATCTCAAAACCTACCTTGACTATATTCTTTTTTCAGGTAATAACCCATCTACGCAGTGACCTAAGTCAGAAACATGAAAGCCATTTAGTTCTCCTCCTCCCTCACTGTCAACATGGAGTCAGTCAGCCTTTCCTATCCTAAATCTTAAATATCTCTTATATTTATTTCCTGAACTTCATACGCATCATCAGATATATATATATATATAAAATAGAGATGGATTCTCAGATTTTGACCAGGCTGATCTCGAACTCTTGGCCTTAAGCAATCCTCCCATCTCAGCCTCCCAAAGTGCTGGGATTACAGGCGTGAGCCACCATGCACGGACCATCAGCATATTTTGGACCATCATAATCTCTTGCTTAAACTATTACAGTGATCTTCCTGCCTTCAGGCTCCAGCTGCCAAGAGAATTAAAAATTTTGATCAGATTCTTTCACTTCTTGAAATTCTTCAGTAGCTCCATATGCCCTGCCCACTCCTCCCCAACACTTGCCTGGATTTTGGACCCAGTGTTCCAATATCTGTTTTCAATAGCAGTACTTCCTCCATTTCTGTGTATCATTGCTTGGCAAGTACCTACTCATCCTTTAAGAATCAGCCCATGTATCTACATCTGTGTAAACCTGTGTTCTCCTGTCTCAGCCTTCCAAGTAGCTGGGATTACAGGCATGTGCCACCATACCTGGCTAATTGTGACTTTCTTTAGGCCCAATCACAAATTCCCAGAAGAGAATCTTCTGGGAATGGTCCCTGGGCTGAATCAACTATTCCTTCCTTGATGCTTCCAACGAATTTTGTGAATATTTATAAATTCTTATCACTAAATAACATTTCTCTGTTTCTTCCCTTTGCATGTGAGATCTGTAAAAAGCAGTGACCTCATCTTATTCATCTTACAGCTAAAAGAACATGTGTTATAATAAGAAGGCTACATTATTTCTGCCAGGGAATATGAGAGCTAAAAAAATTATACTCCTCGTCTCTGAACTATTTATTTATTTATTTATTTTTTGAGACAGTCTTGCTGTGTTGCCCAGGCTGGAGTGCAGTGGTGTGATCTCTGCTCACTGCAGCCTCTACTTCCTGGGTTCAAGCAATTCTCCTTCCTCAGCCTCCCAAGGCAGGATTACAGATGCCCACTACTATGCCCGGCTAATTCTTGTATTTTTAGTAGAGACAGGGTTTCATCGTGTTGGCCAGGCTGATTTCAAACTCCTGACCTCAAGTAATTGGCCTGCCTCGGCCTCCCAAAGTGCTGGGATTACAGGCTTGAGCCACTGAGCCCAGCCTCTCTTCTTTGCTTCTGCATAAAGTATGTGCTCTCAGGCTTTTAGTAAGCTAGTATTAAGTATTTGTACTTTTAGGGGGAGGCTGTGACTAGGTGTTAAGTCTAATTCTGTACTGTAATGTTAGGAAACTTATTGTACCCATGCACCTAAGCTACATTCTCCAGCTGTTCTATCAGCAAACAGTGGCCATTTGCTCTCCACTGCTTGACTATTTCATCTCACTAGATTCAAGACTTGGTTCAGACTGGGTGCGGTGGCTCACGCCTGTAATCCTAGCACTTGGGAAGGCTAGGGCAGGCAGATAACTTGAGGTCAGGAGTTTAAAACCAGCCTGGCCAACATGGTGAAACCTCATCTCTACTAAAAATATAAAAATTAGCCAGGTGTGGTGGCACACACCTGTAGTCCCAGCTAATTGGGAGGCTGAGGCAGGAGAATCGTTTGTGGTGGCACACACCTGTAGTCCCAGCTAATTGGGAGGCTGAGGCAGGAGAATCGTTTGAACCCAGGAGGCGGGGACTGCAGTGAACCAAGATTGTACCACCGCACTCCAGCCTGGGCGATAGAGCAAGTCTCTATCTCAAAAAAAAAAAAAAAAAAAAAAAAAAAAGCAGAGAGCTGTATGTGATGGTTAATTCTGGGTGTCAACTTGACTGGATTAAGGGATACACAGATAACTGGTAATGCATTATTTCTGGATATATCTGAGAGGGTGTTTCCAAAAGAGACGGGTATTTGAATCAGTGGACTGAGTAAAAAAGATTCACCCTCAACGTGTGCTGGCTGAGGGCCCACAGAGGAAAGGCAAAATTCACCCTCTCTCTTCTGGAGCTGGGACACCATTCTTCTCTTGCCCTTGGACATCAGAACTCTATGATTTTTGGCATTTGGACTCTGGGACTTGCATCAGCAACCCCCATCCCATGCCGCAGGGTTCTCAGGTCTTCTATTTCTAACTGGAAATTACACTATCATCTTTCCTGGTTCTGAGGTCTTTGGACTTGTTCTGAGCCACTATGCAGGCAGCCTGTTGTGGATCTTCTCAACCTTCATAATCACCTGAACCAATTCTCCTAATAAATCCTCTCACATATATCTATGTATATACATACGTCTTATTGGTTCTGTCTCTTGGGAGATCTCTAACTAATGTGTTGTGCATGCCCGGTTCCTATTCCCAAATTTACCAGTCTTTCTTCTGGACATAAGTGAGTAAGGAACCTCAGGAGTGGGAACTAAGTGTTCACCCTTAACACTTAGAATCAGGATGGCTCCCAGCTTGTGGTAAAGCACTATTTATTTATTTATTTATTTATTTATTTATTTATTTAATTTTTGAGGCAAGTTTTGCTCTTGTTGCCCAGGCTAGAGTTCAATGGCGTGATCTCAGCTCACTGCAACCTCCGCCTCCTAGGTTCAAGCGATTCTCCTGCCTCAGACTCCTGAGTAGCTGGGATTACAGGCATGCACCACCACACCCGGCTAATTTTTGTATTTTCAGTACAGACAGGGTTTCTCCATGTTTGGTCAGTCTGGTCTTGAACTCCCAACCTCAGGTGATCTGCCTGCCTCAGCCTCCCAAAGTGCTGGGATTATAGGTGTGGGCCACTGCGCCCGGCAGCACTATTTATTTATTTATTTATTTATTTATTTATTTATTTATTTAAACGATCTTGCTCTGTTGCCCAGGCTGGAGTGCAGTGTCATGCTGATGACTCATACAGCCTTGACCTCCTGGGCTCAAGTGATTTCCCACCTTAGCCTCCCTAGTAGCTGGAACTACAGGCATGCACGACCACACCTGGCTAATTTTTTTTTTTTTTTTTTTTTTTTTTTTTTTGTATTTTATGTAGAGACAGGGTCTTGCCGTGTTGCCCAGGCTGGTCTCAAACTCCTAGTCTCAAGTCATCCTCCCACCTTGGCCTCCCAAAGTGTTGGGATTATAGGCGAGAGCCACTGCACCCGGCCAGCACTCCCTTCTTATTATTGCTGCACATTCATCAAAGGCCTAAGCATCTGACTTTGTGTTACAGCCAAGAAAGAGAATTTGGAGGTTGGCTCTGGTGATAAATAACATATGGAGCTACAGCCTCTGACCTAGGCTGCCTGAAAGTGGTGTTGTGAGAGTCACTTTTATGGTTTTGGCAAACTGAAATTCTACCATTCAAAATGGCTTCCACCTACTTGTTCATGTGTCTGTTCATGTACATGATGAAATTGTTTTCTTTGTTCACAAAGAAACAGGCAAGGGAAATCAGCTAACTGGCTAACCCTTAAGCAATAGGGAAGATATGGCAAGGGCTGGTTATGTTACTACATTGGTTTGTATCACAAGTGGACATAGAGAGTCTGGGGTTAAGGAACAGAAGTTTCCATTTTAATGCCATATTTCTCCATTATCTTCATTGACAGAGCATCAGAACCACTTGCCTGCTGACAAAGGCCAAGTTTAATTACGGTAAAAGAGGTGAGGAGATGCCAAATGTGTGTGTGTGTGTGTGTGTGTGAGAGAGAGAGAGAGAGAGAGAGAGAGAGAGAGAGAGAGAGAAAGAGAGTGAGAGAGAGAGACGGAGAGAGAGAATTAGAGATTTCAGGACCAGGCAAAGGAGGTAGCTTGGAAATGAAAATACAAAGGTAAGTTTGAGTGTTCAAGGGACTTGTATGACTCTCCCTTGCACTCTCAAAGTTGGAGAGACTTCCTCACACATTAATGATATGACCTTAGTAAGCTGCTTAAACTTTACAAGACTTGGTTTCCTCTTTTGTAACATAGAGATAATAATTATATTTACATTATAAAATTGCTGTGAAGACTAAATGAGCTTATTCATATGAAACACCTGTGAGGTGTCTTTCCCTCCCTTTTGTTCTCATTGTCATCCAAATTTCTCTTCTTATGTTGGGCTGCAAGTTGAGCTTTTCAAAACATTTTCCCTTCAATGTTATCTCCATTTTTCTCATCATTTGGGGATAGTGCCTAACTCATCCTGACCATTTTTGATGTAAGGAACCTCCCTCATAGCAGGATTTTTTTTTTCAGCATGCTCATACTTTTTGTTTCTAACAATCTTACATTTGGAAAACTCATTTTTACTTGCAACTGTGGAAAAACATGTCATCTACAGTGGATGCAGAAACATAGTTTTAATGCTTTTTGCTTTTTTTCTATTATTACTGTTATTATTTTTTTCATTAGGTGGCCTGGCATGGTGGCTTACATCTATAATCCCTGCACTTTGGGAAGCCGAGGCGGGTGGATCACTTGAGGTCAGGAGTTTGAGAGCAGTCTGGGCAATATGGTGAGACCCCATCTCTACTAAAAATACAAAAGATCAGCTGGGCTTGGTGATGCACACTTGTAATTCCAGCTACTTGGGAGGCTGGGGTAGGAGAATTGTTTGAACCCAGGAGGCAGAGGTTGCAGGAAGCCGAGATCATGCCCCTGTACTCCAGCCTGGGTGACAGAGTGAGACTTTATCTCAAAAAAAAAAAAATTAGGTTATTAAGCGTGTCAAGGAATAATTAAATACAGACTATATTCTCTACCCTTTGATATAGTGGAGGAAAAATAATACTGCCACCATCAATATTTTTATTTCATATAAATATTATTATGTATATATTTTCACCTCCTTAATACAGCTTCACTGTCATGTTTAAATGAAGATGGGGAGGTGGATTTTTGTCTGAGATTTTAACAATATCTTTTCCTTCCACAGATAACAAGCCCTTAATTTTGCTTGTAGCTTATAGCTGTATGAATAGGTAAAAGGGGATTATTACTTGGATGCAAAGCTCAGTAAGTTGACTGATGATTAATTCATAAGGAATATTTTACTGTTAACATAGACATGGGCCTATATGGGCCAATTTTTTCTTAATCTGTTTGTTTAATATGTCTGAAATAAGGTTTTGTGGCTGAATTCAAGCAGCCTATCCCCTGTGTCACCAGAATTTCAAGCCTTAAATCTCTCTTTAATTATGCTTTTCACTACTGGCTTCAACAAAGCTGTATAATTGTGCATATGTGCCCCACATACATATGCCCCATGTAATAGGTAGACTGCATTTCTTAGATAGAATACATACTTAACTCATTGCTCATGATATTTCTTTGAGTTCCAGGAATATGACCAAAGATTAATTTTCCAGGTTGTACAGGAAAACAGAAACCACACAGGCTAATAATGACTGATCTCAGAGCATATGAATTGAATGGCTCTGTGTCTCAAACTTTCAGTTGCCTGAATTGAGAGGCCTTTTCTTATTCTTGCATCATTTCCTATTGAGCCCTTCTGAAGTTCCTTACTAAGTTGAAGCAGCACCCTCCTTATGGAAAAATACAGTTCTCAATGAAGGTAAGTATGGCAACTATGATCTCTGTTAGAACAGCCCAACAAATGCTCAAAGCTCACATACAGGGGAGGGCAGGTTTGCCTGACCACACTGGGTGAGCAGCAGAATTAAAAGCCCAGCCTGAACCAGGGGTGGTGACTCATGCTTGTAATCCCAGCACTTTGGGAGGCCAAGGCGGGTGGATCCCTTGAGGTCAGGAGTTTAAGACCAGCCAGGGCAAAATGATCAAACCTTGTCTCTACTAAAAATACAAAAATTTGGCCGGGCACAGTGACTCATGTCTGTAATCGCAGCACTTTGGGAGGCCGAGGCAGGTGGATCACGAGGTCAGGAGATTGAGACCATCCTGGCTAACACGGTGAAACCCCATCTCTACGAAAAATAATAAATAAATAAAAATAAAAAATTAGCCGGGCGTGGTGGCAGGCGCCTGTAGTCCCAGCTACTCAGGAGGCTGAGGCAGGAGAATGGCGTGAACCCGGGAGGCGGAGCTTGCAGTGAGCCGAGATCGCGCCACTGCACTCCAGCCTGGGTGACAGAGCGAGACTCCGTCTCAAAAAAAAAAAAAACCCAAAAAAGCAAAAATTAGCCAGGCGTTGTGGCAGGTGCCTGTAATCCCAGCTACCCGAGAGACTGAGGCAGGAGAACCGCTTGAACCCGGGAGGTGGTGGTTGCAGTGAACCTAGATTTTGCCAATGAACTCCAGCCTGGGTGACAGAGCCAGATTCTATCTCAAAAAAAAAAAAAAAAAAAAAAGGCCAGCCTGAGCCTACAGGGTAACATATTTTTCTTTCTTGTCTAGAGAATTTGTATTACATATGATTATTATATTTTTCTCATACAAAGACATTGTTCATAATAAGCTGTACCAAATTTTAAAGAGAAATATTCTACATGAGATCATTAAGATCCTGACTATAAGCTCTGAATAAGACACCAGAAAACACCAGTGGCCAGTGGCTCACACCTGTAATCCCAGCACTCTGGGAGGCCAAGGTGGGCGGATCACCTGAGGTCGAGAGTTACAAAATTAGCTAGGCATGGTGATGCATGCTGGTAATCCCAGCTACTGGGGAGGCTGAGGCAGGAGAATCGCTTGAACCGGGGAGGCAGAGGTTGCAGTGAGCGGAGATTGTGCCATTGCACTCCAGCCTGGGCAACAAGAGCGAAACTGTCTCAAAAAAAAGAAAGAAAGAAAGAAAGAAAGAAACCAGAAAACCTTTGTCATTTTAAAATGGTTTCTGGGTGGTAGCTGCAGATTGCAAAAATATTACAGTTTTACAAGCTGCATTTTATAGCTCCAGAGACAATTCATCTTTTGCTTGGGGGAGCAATTCAACAGGTCTTTGGGTGATGTAAAGACAGTACTCACAGACTAGTGTGTGGAAATAGGAAGGGGCTAAACTGCTCGGTATATTAAAGATTTTGTTCCTTGGGTACAGAGAGAATCAAGTGATTACCTGATTTTCTGCTTGTGGGGAATCCAAAGACATGAAATTGGAATTATTTTATCTGGATAATAAAATACAGTGATCTCAGGAGGCCAAAAATAAGAACAAACATCAACCAACTTGGTAAAGTTGGGGTACATATTGGATTCATTTGAGAGTTTTTTGTTGTTGTTGTTGTTGTTACTACAGGTATTTATTTAAAGGAAAACATGCAGACTAAATAATTTTCTTTTTCTTTCTTTTTTTCTTTTTTTCTTTGAGACGGAGTCTCACTCTGTCACCCAAGCTGGAGTGCAGTGGCACAATCTCGGCTCACTGCAACCTCCACCTCCCAGGTTCAAGAGATTCTCCTACCTCAGTCTCCTGAGTAGCTGGGATTACAAGCGCCTACCACCACGCCCGACTAATTTTTGTATTCTTTTAAGTAGAGACAGGGTTTCGCCATGTTCGCCAGGCTGATCTTGAACTCTTGACTTCAGGTGATCTGCCCGCCTCAGCCTCCCAAAGTGCTGGGATTACAGGTATGAGCCACTGCCCCCAGCCTAAATAATTATTATATTGTGTTTTGGGCTTAGCCATCTTCATAAAAATACTTTGAGAACAGCTGCATCCATAGATTTCAACTACATGATTACTTCTTTGCCCACTCTTTTATCTCTTTTCTCTCCCGAGTAACCACTTTCAGATACAGTTCAAAGTAGAATTTATCCTGTCATATTTGGTCCACTGCTCTTTAGGCAAGATCTGCTGCCTCATAGTCAGGTCCAGTGCAGTGATGCAAAACATCCTGTTGTTACAGAGGTTCACAAGAAGGCTTCTTATGGCTTCTCTTCTTCATCCTTGTATATGAGAAAGTTTGGAACCCTGGTACAGTATCGACATGCACCTTAGACTGGTACTTCCCGGAGGATTGAGTCAAAAGCAGCTACCAAATGGATTTTCAGAGTCCAGACTGAGCAGTTAATCTCATCCACACACTCCCTTCTTCCCTCAGTTCTCTGTTCTCTTTCTTTTTTTTTTTTTTTTGAGACGGAGTCTTGCTCTGTCGCCCGGGCTGGAGTGCAGTGGCCGGATCTCAGCTCACTGCAAGCTCCGCCTCCCGGGTTTACGCCATTCTCCTGCCTCAGCCTCCCAAGTAGCTGGGACTACAGGCGCCCGCCACCTCGCCCGGCTAGTTTTTTGTATTTTTTAGTAGAGACGGGGTTTCACCATGTTAGCCAGGATGGTCTCAATCTCCTGACCTCGTGATCCGCCCGTCTCGGCCTCCCAAAGTGCTGGGATTACAGGCTTGAGCCACCGCGCCCGGCCAGTTCTCTGTTCTCTTGCAGCCTCTGCCTTCAAAATCTGTCCATTGAGTGACCCTATGGCCACTGTTCCATTTTGTAATCCCAACTAATGGGGAAGGATTTTTTTTTTTTCTTAGTCTCTTCATAAGCATTCAAGGGAAATGCCTCTGGCT
Organism: Rhinopithecus roxellana; assembly: GCF_007565055.1. Classification (NCBI taxonomy): domain Eukaryota; kingdom Metazoa; phylum Chordata; class Mammalia; order Primates; family Cercopithecidae; genus Rhinopithecus; species Rhinopithecus roxellana. The sequence goes on along the minus strand of NC_044556.1, from coordinate 53,994,136 downwards.
TTGCTCAGATGCTGGCTGTCTTCCACTCATTTCCTGTCAGCTCCTGGAGGAAGAGAAAACACTACTTTCTGGAGAGAAGGTTATGGGAGAGTGGGGTGGGATAGGTACTCCCTTTGCAATTCAGTTTACTCATCGAGAGCAGCAGTAATTTCCTACTGACTTCACAGAAAATAAGTACAACTCAAACTAACCAAGAAGGGCAATTTTTTTTCCCTTTTGGTACATTACATCTCAAAGTTAAGAAACAAAACATTAGAAATTGCTGATGGTTTGGCTGTTCCTTTTAAACAACACATCCTGGTCATTGAAGCATTTGCTCTTTCCTAGACCTGTCTTATATTATACCCTGGCCATACATTACTTTTCATTTCTCATAAAAAAAAGGGAAACGCCATTTCAAATTAGCATTCTTTTCTTTTGTATTCCAAATTTTCTCCTGATGGAAGTCTCTCCCACTGTCAAGAACAATTTTTAAGAGCAAAGCAATCTCAATTTGTATTTATATTAAAAAAAAAAATAGGTGGGGCACAGTGGTTCATGTTTGTAATCCTAGCTCTTTGGGAAGCTGAGTTGGGAGCATCACTTGAGCCCAGGAGTTCAAGACCAGCCTGGGCAACAAAGTGAGACCCCCATCTCTACAAAAGACACCAACAAAAAAAAAAATAGTTAGATGTGGTGTCACGCACCTGTAGTCTCAGCTACTCAGGAGGGTGAGGCAAGAAGATTGCTTGAGCCTGGAAGGTTGAGGGTGAAGTGAGATGTGATTATGCTACTGCACTCCAGCCTGGGTAACAGAGTAAGATCCTGTTTCTCAAAAAATAAAATAAAATAAAATAAAACAAAATATTTATTTAATTGGTAAATTCTGTCTGCCTAAATTCCCCTAACACATTTTCTGCTGGATAGAGGCAAGGAGAAGTAAATGGTAGGCCACTTTGACACCCCCTAAAACACACACACACACACACACACACGCTAATATCCCTTACACTGCATTTATTTGTTTTGACATCATGTAAAGATTAGGAATATTTGGAAAAAATACTTCAGAGATGTAATGGCTCTTTTTCAAATATGTGCAGGGATTTCACTTCTTTAAGGAAGTCTTTCTTGAACCACACCCTGTGGTTCAACTTCATAATTTGTTGTGATGTCAACTTCATAATTTGTACTACCATAGCATCATAGCAATCTCAAAGTACAGATATGTACTTTGATTATAATTGTGCCTTAGCATTTATTAGTGTAATTACACTTGAATGTGGCCTCTCCTCTAGCTTCATTTGATCATGAACTGTTTCTGGCTTGGTCACTATTATATCCCCTGTATCAAATATGTTGCCTGATACACTGTAAGAGCCCAATAATTATTTGTCAAGTGCATATGTAACCACCCAATGGGATCATCTTGCCCACTGCTTAGACAGAGCCAATTTATCCAAACAGGGGAATTGCAATAGAAAGAGTTCAATACACGTAGAGCCAGCTAAATGGAAGACTGGAGTTTTATTATTACTTAAATCAACCTCCCTGAAAACTAAAAATTTCAGAGGCTAGGGCTTCTCAAGCTTAATTTAGTGGGCATGGGACTTCAGAAGAGGGAATGCTGATTGGTTGGGGATGCAATCATAGGAGTGTAGGAAACAGTCTTTTTCTGAGTCTGCTTCTGGGTGGGGGCCACAGAGGAGCCCCTGGTCTAGATGGGGCCATCTGGTTGTCAGAAATGCAAAAGTCTGAAAAGACATCTCAAAAGGCCAATCTTAGGTTCTACAGTAGTGAAATTATTATTATTATTATTATTTTTCGAGACGGAGTCTCGCTGTGTTGCCCAGGCTGGAGTGCAGTGGCGCGATCTCGGCTCACTGCAAGCTCCACCTCCCGGGTTCACGCCATTCTCCTGCCTCAGCCTCCGAGTAGCTGGGACTACAGGCCCGCCACCACGCCCGGCTAGTTTTTTGTATTTTTAGTAGAGACGGGGTTTCACCATGTTAGCCAGGATGGTCTCGATCTCCTGACCTCGTGATCCACCCGCCTCGGCCTCCCAAAGTGCTGGGATTACAGGCTTGAGCCACCGCCCCCGGCAGTAGTGAAATTATTTACAGGAGTAATTGGGGAAGTTGCAAATCTTGTGACCTCCAGAATAATGGCTGGTAATCATTTAACTGTGCTTACATCTTAGCAGAATTCAGGCCCCTCTCATCCTCGTAATCTGGTGGATTTTCATTGTTTTTTTTTTAAACGGAGTCTCCCTCTGTCACCCAGGCTGGAGTGCAGTGGTGCAATCTCGGCTCACTGCAGCCTCCACCTCCCAGGTTCAAGCAATTCTCCTGCCTCAGTCTCCCGAGTAGCTGGGATTACAGGCGAGCACCACTACACCCAGCTAATTTTTGTATTTTTTAGTAGAGACGGGGTTTCACCATGTTGGCCAGGCTGGTCTCAAACTCCTGACCTAGTGATCTTCCCACCTCAGCCTCCCAAAGTGCTGGGATTACAGGCGTGAGCCACCACACCCAGCCTTTCATTGCTTTTACAAAAGTGGTTTAGTTTAGGGAAGGGCTATTATAATTTAAACTATAAACTAAAATTCTGCCCAAATTAGTGTGACCCATGCCCAGGAATACCAAGGGCAGTTTGGAGGTTAAGGCAAGGTGGAGTTGGTTAGATCAGATCTCTTTTACTGTCATAATTTCTCGCCATTATGATTTTTGCAAAGGTGGTTTTAGAGAAAGGAACGGGTGGTTCAAGTGGTAGTATTCAGAAAAATGGGCAGAATCACAAGGGAGGCAGATATTCCACCCCCACCCCTCGGTTGTCCATACCCAAATCCCTGGAACCAAGGAACATGTTGCATTACATGGCAAAAGGGATTTTGCAGATCCAACTAAAGTTATGAACTTTAAGATAGGGAGGTGATCCTGGATTTTCCCTAGGGATGAGGATGTGGGGAACATTCAGTTACAGAAGCCTTTAAAGCAAATAGCTTTTTCTCTTTTTTTTTGAGATGGAGTCTCACTCTTGTTGCGCAGGGTGGAGTGCAATGGCGCAATCTTGGCTTACTGCAACCTCCGTCTGCTGGGTTCAAGCAATTCTACCTCAGCCTCACGAGTAGCTGGGATTACAGGAATGCGCCCCCATGCCTGGCTAATTTTTTTTTTTTTTTTTTTTTTTTTTTGTATTTTTAGTAGCGACAGGGTTTCTTCATGTTGAGTCAGGCTGGTCTTGAACCCTCGACCTCATGTGATCCGCTTGCCTTGGCCTCCCAAAGTTCTGGGATCACAGGCGTGAGCCATTGCACCCAGCAAAGCTGAGAACTTTTATGGCTGGGCACGGTGGCTCACACCTGTAATCCCAACACTTTGGGAGGCCAACGGTGGCAGATCACGAGGTTGGGAGTTCGAGACCAGACTGGCCAATATGGTGAAACCTCGTCTCTACTAAAAGTACAAAAATTAGCCAGCCGTGTTGGCATGCGCCTGTGGTCCCAGCTGCTCAGGAGGCTGAGGCAGAGGAGTTGCTTGAACCTGGAAGGTGGAGGTTGTGGTGAGCCGAGATCACGCCACTGCACTCGGCCTCGGCGACAGAGCATGACTCTGTCTCAAAAAATAAAAATGAAAAAAATAAAAACCAGAGAACTTTCTCCAGCTGGGGTCAGAGAGAGGTGGCAGAAGGTAAAGTCAGAGATTCAAATCATGAGAAGAACTCTACCTGCCATTGTTGGAAGAGGCCACATAGAAAGCATGAAAATAAATGTGGGCACCCTCTAAGAGCAAAGCCTGGCCCTGGCCTGACAGCAACAAGGAAACAGTGACCTCAAGAAACTGAATGTGGCCAACAACTTGAACAAGTCTGGGTGTGTATTCTTCCCTAGAGCCTCCATTAAGGAGTGCATTCCATTAAGGAGTGCAGCCTTGATGTAAGCGTTTTGTTTTTTTTTTTTCTTTTTTCTTTTTTCTTTTTCTTTTTTTTTTGAGACAAAGTCTTGCTCTGTTGCCCAGGCTGAAGTGTAGTGGTGCAATCTCGGCTCACTGCAACCTCCACCTGCCAAGTTCAAGCTATTCTCCTGCCTCAGCCTCCCAAGTAGCTGGAATTACAGGTGCCTGTCACCACACCCAGCTAATTTTGTATTTTTAGTGGAGACAGGGTTTCAACATGTTGGCCAAGCTGGTCTCAAACTCCTGACCTCGTGATCCACCTGCCTCGGCCTCCCAAAGTGCTGGGATTATAGGCGTCAGCCACCGTGTCTGATTGATTTTAGCCTTTTTGTACCCTAAATAAAGGACCCAATTGAACTTACCCAGCTTCCTGATCCAGAGAAACTGTGACATAACAAATTTGTGTGGTTTGAAGCCACTACGTTTGTAGTATTTGTTAGAGCATCCATATAAAACGAATACATCCATCCACAGAACAAAGAGATTTTATAACATTTCTATCTGACAATACCTAATTCATGATTTCATTAGCTCTATCTGTCAGAGATGTTGAAGAAATGATTCATGCATTGGTTGGGAGGTAGGATATGATGACTTAGGAAGTTTCTTCCAGGGACCTGGTGCAGTGGGTCGCGCCTGTAATCTCAGCACTTTGGGAGGCCAAGGTGGGCAGATTATGAGGTCGGGAGATCGAGACCCTCCTGGCCAACATGGAGAAACCCTGTCTCTACTAAAAATACAAAATACACCTCCACCTCCCAGGTTCAAGCAGTTCTCCTGCCTCAGCCTCCTGAGTAGCTGGGACTACAGGCATGTGCCATCACGCCCAGCTACTTTTTTGTATTTTTAGTAGAGACGGGGGCCAGGATAGTCTCCATCTCTTGACCTCGTGCTCCGCCTACCTCAGCCTCCCAAAGTGCTGGGATTACAGGCGTGAGCCATCGTGCCTGGCCCATTATTGTCTTTTTGAGATGTTACTCTGCAGTATTTATCTAAATGGGTGCTGGACAGAGTATTTACTATTTTGGAAAATAAATTGTTGGATATATGAATTCAGTGATTAAGAGTATGAAATTTGTAGTAAGAGAGATGTGTTTATATTCAAAATCTGCCACTGGTTGAGACCTTGAAAAAGCTGCTTAACATTTCTCAGCCTGTTTATTGAACTATAAGATGAAAATAATATCAGGGCCGGGTATGCTGGCTCACGCCTGTAATCCCAGCACTTTGGGAGGCTGAGGCGGGTGGATCAGGTGCTTGAGACCAACCTAGCCAACATGATGAAACCCCGTCTTTACTAAAAGGACAAAAATTAGCCGGGTGTGTTGGCACAAACCTGTAGTCCCAGCTACTTAGATGGCTGAGGCAATAGAATTGCTTGAACCCAGGAGGCAGAGGTTGCAGTGAGCTGAGATCAAGCCACTGCACACTGTACTCCAGCCTGGGTGACAGAGCAAGACACTGTCTAAAAAACAAACAAACAAAAAAAACCAAAAACACAAAACAAAACAAAAAAAAAAACAACAAAAATAATTATTAAAAAATGATCTTAACTTTTGTGGTAAAAAATGTTAAGCACATAATTGAAAATATTTTACATTGTTAATTTAAATATAGGCTTTCCTTATTCTAATAATTATCCAAATCAGCTATAATCAGGTGCTATATCAAAGAGTCATTCCAGCCTGGGCAACAAAGCAAGACCTTTCTCTACAAAAATTTAAAAAAATAAAAATTAGCCAGGTGTGGTGGCATGCACCTGGAGTCTCAGCTACTTGGGAGGGTGAGGCGGGAGGATCACTTGAGCCCAGGAGTTTGAGGCTGCAATGAGCTGTGATTGAGTCACTGCACTCTGACATGGGCTATATAGAACAAGAAAAAAAAAAATTCACAGCTGCCATTTGGAAAGTTCCATTTACTGTATATTTTCATATTCCTAAATTACTTTTTAGCAATTTTCTATTGTGTACTAAATTGTGGCCTAAAGTCATGTTTTTTATGGCTAATAATAAATAACAATTTTAGACAGTTATTTAAACAAAATGGCTACCTCCAAACCAACCATCACAATGTTTCTTTAGTAGTTACAGTAGAATCTTATAAAACCTACCATTAATGGAACAAGGTTCAATGACAAATAAATGAAGGACAAATTAATCTTTAAAAATATAAACAAATGCTGGGCACTGTGGCTCACACCTATAATCCCAGCACTTTGGGAGGCCAAGGCAGGCGGATCACGAGGTCAAGAGATCAAGACTATCCTGACCAACATGGTGAAACCCTGTCTCTACTAAAATTACAAATATTAACTGGGCATGGTGGCACGCACCTGTAGTCCCAGCTACTCGGGAGGCTGAGGCCGAATTGCTTGAACCTGGGAGGCAGAGGTTGCAGTGAGCTGAGATCACGCCACTGAACTCCAGCCTGGTGACCGAGAGATTCTGTCTCAAAAACAAACAAACAAAACAAACACCAAATATCAAAAAAAAAAAATTAATAATTGTAGATTTCCATCATGATGTAATTTAATGAGATAATCTGGCGAGGAAAAGAAAAAAGTCTGTATGTCCATTTCAATAAAAAGGATTTATTTTATTCTTGGGTGGCCTGTTTATATTTTATGCATTCATTTTAACTGTTGAGAATACAGTGCAATGAAATATATTCTATCAAAAGAAGAATCTAGATTGTCTCCTTAAAACAGCCTTACGGTCAGAAGTTACTTCAGTGAGATGCCAGAAAGGTCTGGGCTCATGAGCAAACCCCAGGGCGTCTTTTCAAAAACTTGTGAGAAATGAGCTCAACTGGGGCAGGGTGTGGTGTGCTACGTGAAGTCAGGATTTCAGAGAAGACACTGTTCCTCTCTCTCCCTGGGGAGGAACACTGCCAAGGATAGTAAATAAGTCTTTTAAAAGTATTTAGACTTTTTACTCTATAAGAAAAAATACTAGTTTGAATAGGAATTGTTTTATGTGCCAGGCTCAAAAGGTGATTTCCTTCCTTCTTTCCTTCCTTATTCCTTCTCCCTCTCTCCCTCCCTCCCTTCTTTCTCTCCTTTGTGTTTCAAGTTTTAATATTTATAATATCTGTAAAATTAAAAAATAAGAATCTATTTTATTCTTTTAAAAATACTAAAAGCTTCAGGTCTTTAACTGATTTTTTTTTTTTTTTTTTTTTTTTTTTTTTTTTTTTTTTTTTTTTTTTTTTTTTGCTTTTAATCTTTCTTTCATCACAAAAAGGAAGATAAAAAAAAGAGTCTCAAGTAACACCAGCTTGGCTACTAAGGGACCCTTTGTGCCCCTGCTGGGTCAGCAAGACCAATCAGAACAGTTTGATCACATAAGGGGCAGGTACTGTAGGAGGTGCAGGCCTGTGATATTAACTGTCTGTATTTTGTCCCACTTTATAGGCAGAGAAGATAAAATGGTGGCTTTTAAAAAATCCTTCAGGGGATCTGGCACAGTGGCTCACACCTGTAATCCCAGCACTTTGGGAGGCTGAGGTTGCAGTGAGTCAAGATTGCACCACTGGACTCCAACCTGGGCAACAGAGCGAGACTCTGTCTCAAAAAAAAAAACCAAAAAACAAAAAACAAGAAAAAGAAAAACCCTTCAAGAACTCCTCACTGGCCTCAGGACAAATTATAAGCTCCAGTGTGGCTGGAGTCTGGTGAACCAGGGCAGGCTATGGAGAACTTTAGGGAGAAGTTAGAGAAGGAGCGGGCCAGGTGGAGTGGGACAGCATAGATGACCTTGTGAGTCATTTGATGATTTTGCATTTTATTCTGGTTGAGATAGGAAGCCATCAGAGTGTTTTGAGCACAGGGGTACTATAAATCCACAGATCATCATTCTGGCTGTTGTATTGAGAATGGCTTTAAGAAGGGCAAGGGGTCTGGGTTTGGTCGTTGACGCCTGTAATCCCAGCACTTTGGGAGGCTGAAGCTGGAAGATCACTTGAGCCTGGGAGTTTGAGACCAGCCTGGGCAACAGTGAGACCCCATCTCAATTAAAAATAAAAAAGAAAAAAAAAAAAAAAAAAGAAAAAAAGGGAAGAAAGAAAGAAGAAAAGATAAAAACAAGGGAAAGGGTAGAAGCAAGACCAGTTTGGAGGCCATTAAGTAACCCAGGTAAGAAATGATGATGGGAGAAAGTGATAGTGAGAATTGGTCAGATTCTAGATGTACTTTGAAGATAGAGCCTATGGGATTTACTGTAGATTGGATCTGGTATGAGAAAAAGAAGTGAAGGATGACCCTAAGATTTTTGGCCTGAGAAACCATAGAGATAGGGAAGACTGAGGGAGGGAAGCAGGTAGTTTTGGAGGTGTATAGGAATCATTTGGGAATTCAGTTAAAGACATGTTAATTGTGTAAGTAAGTATTCAAGGCCATGCATGGTGGTTTACACTTGTAATCCCAGCACTTTGAGAGGATGAGGCAGGCAGATAGCTTGAGACCAGCCTGGGCAACATGGCAAAACCCAGTCTCAATTAAATTTTAAAATATTAAAGAATTCAAGCCCCAGAGTGATGTCCTTGAGTGAGCAAGAAAGGATGGGATCTAGCTCACAGGTAGAGGGATTGAACCATGGACAGTTTATCCTAAGCACATAGAGATAAGATAAGAATATGGGTGCAGATACAAGTACATGGGAGGGTGTGGTGGTGGGAACTTGTAAAAGTTCTCTTCTGATTGCTTTTGTTTTCTCAATGAAAGAAGCAAGGTTATCTGTTGAGAGTGAGCATGGGGGAGAAGATTATAGAGGCCTGAGGAAAAAAAAAAGACGTGAAATAGTCATCTAGGAGGATGGTAAAATGATATTTCTCTAGAGTAGACTACAGAAATATAGCATATCATATTTCTGTGGTGTTCATGAATTTAAAGTCAGACCAGTCAGCATGATTGCACATTTTTCTCCAATATGTTCATCTACCTGAGTATTCTGGTTCAGGGTCTCTCACAAGGCTGCAATCAAGGTGTTGTTGGCCCAGGGCTTACCTGGGTTTTTTGTTTCAAGGTCCCACCAGACTGTAGTTAAGATGTCAGCTTCACTGCATTCTCACCTAGAGGCTTGACTGGAGTAGACTCCAGTTCCAAGCTCCCTCTGTTTCCTTGCATTGCAGGATTGCAAATTTCAGGGTTTTGTGGTTGTTGTTTTGTTATTGTTTGTTTGTGTTTCGTTGGCTGGAGGCCACTCTCAGCTCCTAGAAGCTGCAAGTTCTCTGCCATGTGGTCCTCTTCACAGGCCATTCACAACATGGCAGTTGGTTTCCTCAAGGCCAGCCGAATTGTGAAAATAGTTTGTTGGCAAGAAGGAGTTTTACATAATGTAACATGATCTTGGAATTGACATCCACTCACCTTTGTCAAACAGCATACTGTATTCAGGGGAGTGACTATCTCCTTTTCCATATTCTGTTAGAAGCAAGTCACAGGTCCTGCCTGCACTCAAGGAGAGGGGTTACACAAACCCCCTCCAAATGCACACCATTCTGTTCTCAATACCTGACACTCACAAAGCCAAACTTAGCAAATATATATATATATACGTGTGTGTGTGTGTATACACACATATATAGGATTTATGTGCCAGGCCCAAATGGTGATTTAAGTCCTTCCTTCCTTCCTTCCTTCCTTCCTTCCTTCCTTCCTTCCTTCCTTCCTTCCTTCCTTCCTTCCTTCCTTCCTTCCTTCCTTCCTTCCCTCCCTCCCTCTATCCTTCCCTCCCTCCCTCCTTCTCTTCTCTCCTTTCTTTCCATCATGAAGTTCTATATATATATATATATATATATATATATATATATATGCACACACACATGTATATAGTGAGATGGAGTCTTGCTCTGTCACCTAGGCTGGAGGGCAGTGGCACTATCTCGGCTCACTGCAGCCTCTGCCTCCTGGGTTCAAGCAATTCTCCTGCCTCAGCGTCCCAAATAGCTGGGACTACAGGCACCTGCCACCACATTTGGCTAATTTTTGTATTTTCAGTAGAGACAGGGTTTCACCATGTTGGCCAGCCTGGTTTTGAACTCCTGACCTCAAGTGATCTGCCCACCTCAACTTCCCAAAGTGCTGGGATTATAGACCTGAGCCACTGTATTCGGCCAGCAAATATAATTTTTTAAACAAAAACTTACAGATCTCTTATTCGGTGTCAGAAACTGCTCTAAACACTTTATAAATATTAATCATCACAGCAACTCTAGTCGGTAGGTCTTATTATTAAGTAGGTCTTATTTCTTTTTCTACCTCGTTTTTTTTTGTTGTTGTTGTAGAGACGGGGTCTCACTATGTTGCCCAGGCTAGTTCTCAGATTCCTGGGCTCAAGGAATTCTCCTGCCTCAGCCTACTGAAGTGCTGGGATTATGGGTGTGAGCCACCACGCCAGGTCTGATAGGTTTTATTTATATATGCATTTAAGAATCAAGGCATGGAGACATCAGTTAACTTGTTGAAGGTCATAGTAACTGCAGAGCCAAGACTCCAACTCTTGTAGTCTGGCTTCAGAGTTCATATTCTTACCTATTATGCTAAGCAGTTAAAGACAAATTAAATGAAAAAATAAATGCTTTGGGGAGAAACAGGAAATAATTACCCAGCACCTCTGAGAACCCGAGTAAGTTTTGAAACAAACACGATTTGTAATTCAATTTTTTTCTTTTTTTTTGTTTCTGTAATTCAATTTTGATGTCAAGCCAGTTGCCACTGCCAGAGACTTTTATTGCAACATTGGTTTTTTTCTTCCACTAATATTCAGTAACATAGGCCAAGGGGAGATATGGGGTCTGGAGCAAAAAATGTTGAGGAATTTTTTGCTGTGCCTAACATATTACCTGGAAAATAAAAACAAAGTTAATTTGTTGTCTATTCATAAAGAAGGAATAGGCAACCAGGAGATATCTCCAACAAAAATAACTTGTGGTATATTGTATGTGTGAGAAGGATAAGAGATAAAATGCACAATAAATTCAGACATGTTCACTTAGAGTAGAGCTGAAAAACTGTATTATGAAAATCATATTCTGAGAAATCATCCACATCTGAGAAATCATCTTATGGAAGGTCAACAGCCCAGCAGAGATGGATGGCTGAACAATGACAAAATAGGTGGAAAGGCAGGTTTAGAATAAAGTATGCTGCCCTTCTGGTTTCAATGCAGGTCAGATGCCATTCTAGGCTAGGTTTTTGAGGAATTTCCCTTGGAGAGAGTAATACTGTGTGGCTGCCCGCCTTAGAAAGATCCAGTGAAAGCCAGGTGTATAATCTCAACACTTTGGGAGGCCAAGGTGGGTGGATCGCTGGAGGCCAGGCGTTCGAGACCTGCCTGGGCAACATGGTGAAACCCCGTCTCTACTAAAAATACAAAAAATTAGCTGGGCATCATGACGGGCACCTGTATCCCAGCTACCTGAGAGGTTAAGACAGGAAAATTCCTTGAATCTGGGAGGCGGAATTTGTGGTGATCTGAGACTGTGCCACTGCACTCCAGCCTGGGTGACAGTAAAACTCCATCTCAAAAAAAAAAGGAAAGATTCAGCCAACTGGACTCTCAAGAATATGCATTAAGTATTTGACCTAGGACTCATAATGGTTACAAGCCATTTACCTTTAAGAGAAGAAAATATATTGGAATCATTGATTATGGTGGTTGAGGTTTTTAATGACTGGGTTATTTTTACACTCATTACCTTCAGAGGAACTCTGTTATGTGGCAATAGATTGACTTCTGATCCTGCTGTTTTTTCTTAACTACTCGTTCTTTCCTTCAGTTAATCTCTTACGAGAAATTTTGTCTCCTTATCTATGAATTAAGGGAGGTGAACCAGGTAATTTCCAGTTAACAGCACAGGAATAAAATTTCAAGTCCACTCCTCCACACTATAAAAACCATACCTCAGTGTGGAATCCTGAGGTTGTGTACCTGCTCTAATTAGCACACAATGATACTCTTAATTTTTCTTTTCTTTTCTTTTTTTTTTTTTTTTGAGACAGTGTCTGGCTCTGTTGCCCAGGCTGGAGTGCAGTGATCACGGCTCACTGTAGCCTCAAACTCCTGGACTCAAGTCATCTTCCCACCTCAGCCTCTGGAGTAGCTGGGACCACAGGCACATGCCATCATACCTGGCTAATTTTTGTATTTTTTGTAGAGGCAGGGTTTTGCCATGTTGCCCAGGCAGGTCTCAAACTCCTGAGCTCCAGCTATTGGCCCACCTCGACCTCCCAAAGTGCTGGGATTACAGGTGTGAGCCACTGCACCTGGCACACCAACACTTTCTTGCCCGCTTTCTCTCCTGTTCATTCCATTTTGTTATTTATGTGATTCTTAGGTTATAATCAGTTTTGAGAGGTTGTACCTTTACTCATCTTTGTATATCATCCCCAGCATCCCACACACTGTAGATGCACAAATATTTTTCTGACAACTTAACCCTCTGAAGGACTGCATATACTTTAGAAGGGTGTGGAAAACACTGGGCAAAAAAAAAAAAAAAAAAAAAAAAAAAAATTTGTCATTTAATAGAGTGTACTGATCATTCCACAGAATTTCAAAACACACTCTGAAGTACAGAAAATTTATAGTGTGGAAGAAGTGGTAAGCTAAGTCAGGATGATCTCTTGGGAGAATGAAGTACTCATGTCCTAGGAAACTGTCAACAGGAAAGTCAAAACGCTAATCCCACCCCACCCATTTGTTTGAGGCTCTCAGAAACAGTGATCTCATGAATGCTCAGGCCTTGCATTGAACAGAGCCTTGAGTTGAGCCAGACTTTCTCCTGGTGTGTTGTCTATACAGCTGGAAATAATCTGGACATTTGCAGAAGTTCAGTGGACTAGCTGAGGCCATTGTACTCAGGACAATGGAGGGAAGACTCCTCTAGTGTATACTTGCTAATACCAGCCTACTGTTCAAAAAATCTTGGTGGAGCCAGGCAAATCGCAGCACTTTCGAAGGCAGAGGTGAGCGGATCACTTGAGGCCAGGAATTCAAGGCCAGCCTGGACAATGTGGTGAAACCGTCTCTACTAAAAATATAAAAATTAGCCACATATGGTGGCACATGCCTGTAATCCCAGTTACTTGGGAGGCTGAGGCATGAGAATCACCTGAACCCAGGAGGTGGAGGATGCAGTGAGCTGAGATCGTGCCACTGCACTCCAGCCTGGGCAACAGATCAAGACCCTGTCTCAAAAACAAAACAAAACAAAACAAAAACAAAAAACCCTGGGTGGTGGATCATTACTTGTTGTACTAAGCAAGAGAGTGTGGTCAGACTGGCACATATCTGTCATGACTTCAGGGAAGAACAATCAAGGAAGCAGCTTTTTAAGTTGTTAGCATACCTGCTCTTCTGAAATTAAAAAAAAAAAAAATTCTCCTAATTATAAAACAACTTCCTCTGGAGCATATTTAGAAAATAACCCCTCAAAATCATCCAAAAGAATATAAAAATCACCATAATTCTATTGTCCCTAAAAGACAAAACATAAAACCTACTCTTGTATGTCTTGAATTTTTTTGTTTGTAGTAATGGCCCTCTTAAAACATCTCTCCTGTAATCGCGGTATGATTCTGGTTTTTTTTTTTTTTTTTTTGAGACAGAGTTTCACTCTTATTGCCCAGGCTGGAGTGCAATGGTGCAATCTTGGCTCACTGCAACCTCCACCTCCTGGGTTCAAGTGACTCTTCTGCCTCAGCCTCCTAAGTAGCTGGGATTACAGGTGCTCACCACCATTCCTGGCTAATTTTTTGTATTTAGTAGAGACGAGGTTTTGCCATGTTGGTTGGGCTGGTCTCGAACTCCTGACCTCAGGTGATCCACCCACCTCAGCCTCCCAAAGTGCTGGATTACAGATATGAGCCACCTAGCCCAGCCTGATTCTATATTTTTAATAGAGGACTATTTCATTTCACTTTTTTCTTTCTTTCCTTCTGTCTTTCATTTATTCACCTAACATTTATTTATTTATTTTTTGAGATGGAGTCTCACTGTCACCCAGGCTGGAGTACAATGGCACCATCTCAGCTCACTGCAACCTGCACCTCCCGAGTTCAAGTGATTCTCCTGCCTCAGCCTCCTGAGTAGCTGGGATTACAGGCGTGCACCACCATGCCTGGCTAATTTTTGTATTTTCAGTAGAGACAAGGTTTCACAATGTTGGTAAGGCTGGTCTTGAACTCCTGACCTTGTATTCACCTAATATTTATTGAATAGCTACTGTGA